>NW_027139326.1:0-334217 GCF_035084215.1 Heptranchias perlo
TGAGAGAGAGGGTCGGGAGAGAGAGGAACAGAGAGAGAGGGTCGGGGAGAGGGGAACAGAGAGAGAGGGTCGGGGAGAGAGGAACAGAGAGAGAGGGTCGGGAGAGAGGGACAGAGAGAGAGGGTCGGGGAGAGGGGAACAGAGAGAGAGGGTCGGGGAGAGAGGGGAACAGAGAGAGAGGGTCGGGGAGAGGGGAACAGAGAGAGAGGGTCGGGGAGAGAGGGGAACAGAGAGAGAGGGTCGGGGAGAGGGGAACAGAGAGAGAGGGTCGGGAGAGAGAGGAACAGAGAGAGAGGGTCGGGGAGAGGAGGAACAGAGAGAGAGGGTCGGGGGAGAGAGGAACAGAGAGAGAGGGTCGGGGAGAGAGGGAACAGAGAGAGAGGGTCGGGGAGAGAGAGGAACAGAGAGAGAGGGTCGGGGAGAGAGAGGAACAGAGAGAGAGGGTCGGGAGAGAGGAACAGAGAGAGAGGGTCGGGGAGAGAGGGAACAGAGAGAGAGGGTCGGGGAGAGGGAACAGAGAGAGAGGGTCGGGGAGAGAGGAACAGAGAGAGAGGGTCGGGGAGAGAGGAACAGAGAGAGAGGGTCGGGGAGAGAGGAACAGAGAGAGAGGGTCGGGGAGAGAGGAACAGAGAGAGAGGGTCGGGGAGAGAGGAACAGAGAGAGAGGGTCGGGGAGAGGGGAACAGAGAGAGAGGGTCGGGGAGAGAGAGGACAGAGAGAGAGGGTTCGGGGAGAGAGGGAACAGAGAGAGAGGGTCGGGGAGAGAGGGACAGAGAGAGAGGGTCGGGGAGAGAGGGAACAGAGAGAGAGGGTCGGGAGAGGGGAACAGAGAGAGAGGGTCGGGGAGAGAGGAACAGAGAGAGAGGGTCGGGAGAGAGGGAACAGAGAGAGAGGGTCGGGGATAGAGGAACAGAGAGAGAGGGTCGGGGAGAGGGGAACAGAGAGAGAGGGTCGGGGAGAGAGGAACAGAGAGAGAGGGTCGGGGATGAGAGAGGAACAGAGAGAGAGGGTCGGGGAGAGAGAGGAACAGAGAGAGAGGGTCGGGGGAGAGGGGAACAGAGAGAGAGGGTCGGGGAGAGAGGAACAGAGAGAGAGGGTCGGGGAGAGAGGAACAGAGAGAGAGGGTCGGGGAGAGAGGGAACAGAGAGAGAGGGTCGGGGAGAGAGGAACAGAGAGAGAGGGTCGGGAGAGAGGAGGAACAGAGAGAGAGGGTCGGGGAGAGAGGAACAGAGAGAGAGGGTCGGGGAGAGAGGAACAGAGAGAGAGGGTCGGGGAGAGAGGAACAGAGAGAGAGGGTCGGGGAGAGAGGAACAGAGAGAGAGGGTCGGGGAGAGGGGACAGAGAGAGAGGGTCGGGGAGAGGAACAGAGAGAGAGGGTCGGGGAGAGAGAGGAACAGAGAGAGAGGGTCGGGGAGAGAGGAACAGAGAGAGAGGGTCGGGGAGAGAGGAACAGAGAGAGAGGGTCGGGGAGAGGGGAACAGAGAGAGAGGGTCGGGAGAGGGGAACAGAGAGAGAGGGTCGGGGAGAGAGGAACAGAGAGAGAGGGTCGGGGAGAGAGGAACAGAGAGAGAGGGTCGGGGAGAGGGACAGAGAGAGGGTCGGGGAGAGAGGAACAGAGAGAGGGGCGGGGAGAGGGAACAGAGAGAGAGGGTCGGGGAGAGGGGACAGAGAGAGAGGGTCGGGGAGAGAGAGGAACAGAGAGAGAGGGTCGGGGAGAGGGGAACAGAGAGAGAGGGTCGGGGAGAGAGGGGAACAGAGAGAGAGGGTCGGGGAGAGAGGGAACAGAGAGAGAGGGTCGGGAGAGAGAGGAACAGAGAGAGAGGGTCGGGGAGAGGGGAACAGAGAGAGAGGGTCGGGGAGAGAGGGAACAGAGAGAGAGGGTCGGGGAGAGAGAGGAACAGAGAGAGAGGGTCGGGGAGAGAGGGGAACAGAGAGAGAGGGTCGGGGAGAGAGGGGAACAGAGAGAGAGGGTCGGGGAGAGAGGAACAGAGAGAGAGGGTCGGGGAGAGAGAGGAACAGAGAGAGAGGGTCGGGGAGAGGGGAACAGAGAGAGAGGGTCGGGGAGAGAGGAACAGAGAGAGAGGGTCGGGGAGAGAGGGAACAGAGAGAGAGGGTCGGGGAGAGGGAACAGAGAGAGAGGGTCGGGGAGAGGGGAACAGAGAGAGAGGGTCGGGGAGAAGAGGGAACAGAGAGAGAGGGTCGGGGAGAGGGGAACAGAGAGAGAGGGTCGGGAGAGAGGGGAACAGAGAGAGGGTCGGGGAGAGAGGGAACAGAGAGAGAGGGTCGGGGAGAGGGAACAGAGAGAGAGGGTCGGGGAGAGAGGGAACAGAGAGAGAGGGTCGGGGAGAGAGAGGACAGAGAGAGAGGGTCGGGGAGAGAGGGACAGAGAGAGAGGGTCGGGGAGAGGGGAACAGAGAGAGAGGGTCGGGGAGAGAGGGGAACAGAGAGAGAGGGTCGGGGAGAGAGAGGAACAGAGAGAGAGGGTCGGGGAGAGGGGAACAGAGAGAGAGGGTCGGGAGAGAGGGAACAGAGAGAGAGGGTCGGGGAGAGGAGGAACAGAGAGAGAGGGTCGGGGAGAGAGAGGAACAGAGAGAGAGGGTCGGGGAGAGAGGGAACAGAGAGAGAGGGTCGGGGAGAGAGGACAGAGAGAGAGGGTCGGGGAGAGAGGAACAGAGAGAGAGGGTCGGGAGAGAGGAACAGAGAGAGAGGGTCGGGGAGAGAGAGGAACAGAGAGAGAGGGTCGGGGAGAGGGGAACAGAGAGAGAGGGTCGGGGAGAGAGAGGAACAGAGAGAGAGGGTCGGGGAGAGAGAGGAACAGAGAGAGAGGGTCGGGGAGAGAGGGGAACAGAGAGAGAGGGTCGGGGAGAGAGGAACAGAGAGAGAGGGTCGGGGAGAGGGGACAGAGAGAGAGGGTCGGGAGAGAGGGAACAGAGAGAGAGGGTCGGGAGAGAGGGAACAGAGAGAGAGGGGTCGGGGAGAGAGGAACAGAGAGAGAGGGTCGGGGAGAGAGGGGAACAGAGAGAGAGGGTCGGGGAGAGAGAGGAACAGAGAGAGAGGGTCGGGGAGAGAGAGGGAACAGAGAGAGAGGGTCGGGGAGAGAGGGACAGAGAGAGAGGGTCGGGGAGAGGGGAACAGAGAGAGAGGGTCGGGGAGAGAGGAACAGAGAGAGAGGGTCGGGAGAGAGAGGAACAGAGAGAGAGGGTCGGGGAGAGAGGGGAACAGAGAGAGAGGGTCGGGGAGAGAGGGAACAGAGAGAGAGGGTCGGGGAGAGAGGAACAGAGAGAGAGGGTCGGGGAGAGAGGGAACAGAGAGAGAGGGTCGGGGAGAGAGGAACAGAGAGAGAGGGTCGGGGAGAGGGGAACAGAGAGAGAGGGTCGGGGAGAGAGGGGAACAGAGAGAGAGGGTCGGGGAGAGAGGGGAACAGAGAGAGAGGGTCGGGGAGAGAGAGGGAACAGAGAGAGAGGGTCGGGGAGAGGGGACAGAGAGAGAGGGTCGGGGAGAGAGGAACAGAGAGAGAGGGTCGGGGAGAGGAGAACAGAGAGAGAGGGTCGGGGAGAGAGGGGAACAGAGAGAGAGGGTCGGGGAGAGAGGGAACAGAGAGAGAGGGTCGGGGAGAGAGGGGAACAGAGAGAGAGGGTCGGGAGAGAGGGGAACAGAGAGAGAGGGTCGGGGAGAGAGAGGAACAGAGAGAGAGGGTCGGGGAGAGAGGGAACAGAGAGAGAGGGTCGGGGAGAGAGAGGAACAGAGAGAGAGGGTCGGGGAGAGGGGAACAGAGAGAGAGAGTCGGGAGAGAGGGAACAGAGAGAGAGGGTCGGGAGAGGGAACAGAGAGAGAGGGTCGGGGAGAGAGGGAACAGAGAGAGAGGGTCGGGGAGAGGGGAACAGAGAGAGAGGGTCGGGGAGAGAGAGGAACAGAGAGAGAGGGTCGGGGAGAGGGGAACAGAGAGAGAGGGTCGGGGAGAGGAGGAACAGAGAGAGAGGGTCGGGGAGAGGGGAACAGAGAGAGAGGGTCGGGGAGAGAGAGGAACAGAGAGAGAGGGTCGGGGAGAGAGGAACAGAGAGAGAGGGTCGGGGAGAGAGGAACAGAGAGAGAGGGTCGGGGAGAGGGGAACAGAGAGAGAGGGTCGGGGAGAGAGGAACAGAGAGAGAGGGGTCGGGGAGAGGGGAACAGAGAGAGAGGGTCGGGGAGAGAGAGGAACAGAGAGAGAGGGTCGGGGAGAGAGGAACAGAGAGAGAGGGTCGGGGAGAGAGGGAACAGAGAGAGAGGGTCGGGGAGAGAGGGAACAGAGAGAGAGGGTCGGGAGAGGGGAACAGAGAGAGAGGGTCGGGGAGAGAGTGGAACAGAGAGAGAGGGTCGGGGAGAGAGGAACAGAGAGAGAGGGTCGGGGAGAGAGGAACAGAGAGAGAGGGTCGGGGAGAGACAGAGAGAGGACGAGAGGACAGAGAGAGGGGTCGGGGAGAGAGGGAACAGAGAGAGAGGGTCGGGGAGAGGGGAACAGAGAGAGAGGGTCGGGGAGAGAGGGAACAGAGAGAGAGGGTCGGGGAGAGGAGGAACAGAGAGAGAGGGTCGGGGAGAGAGAGGAACAGAGAGAGAGGGTCGGGAGAGAGGGGAACAGAGAGAGAGGGTCGGGGAGAGAGAGGAACAGAGAGAGGAGGTCGGGAGAGAGAGGAACAGAGAGAGAGGGTCGGGGAGAGAGAGGAACAGAGAGAGAGGGTCGGGGAGAGGGGAACAGAGAGAGAGGGTCGGGGAGAGAGGACAGAGAGAGACGGGAGAGGGTCGGGGAGAGAGGAACAGAGAGAGAGGGTCGGGGAGAGAGGAACAGAGAGAGAGGGTCGGGGAGAGAGAGGAACAGAGAGAGAGGGTCGGGGAGAGAGGAACAGAGAGAGAGGGTCGGGGAGAGAGGGAACAGAGAGAGAGGGTCGGGGAGAGAGGGAACAGAGAGAGAGGGTCGGGGAGAGAGAGGAACAGAGAGAGAGGGTCGGGGAGAGAGAGGAACAGAGAGAGAGGGTCGGGGAGAGAGGGAACAGAGAGAGAGGGTCGGGGAGAGAGGGAACAGAGAGAGAGGGTCGGGGAGAGAGAGGGACAGAGAGAGAGGGTCGGGGAGAGAGGAACAGAGAGAGAGGGTCGGGGAGAGGGGAACAGAGAGAGAGGGTCGGGGAGAGAGAGGAACAGAGAGAGAGGGTCGGGGAAGAGAGGAACAGAGAGAGAGGGTCGGGGAGAGAGAGGAACAGAGAGAGAGGGTCGGGGAGAGAGGAACAGAGAGAGAGGGTCGGGAGAGAGAGGAACAGAGAGAGAGGGTCGGGAGAGAGAGGAACAGAGAGAGAGGGTCGGGGAGAGAGGGGAACAGAGAGAGAGGGTCGGGGAGAGAGAGGAACAGAGAGAGAGGGTCGGGGAGAGAGAGGAACAGAGAGAGAGGGTCGGGGAGAGAGAGGAACAGAGAGAGAGGGTCGGGGAGAGAGGGAACAGAGAGAGAGGGTCGGGGAGAGAGAGGAACAGAGAGAGAGGGTCGGGGAGAGAGAGGAACAGAGAGAGAGGGTCGGGGAGAGAGGGAACAGAGAGAGAGGGTCGGGGAGAGAGAGGGAACAGAGAGAGAGGGTCGGGAGAGAGAGGAACAGAGAGAGAGGGTCGGGGGAGAGGGGAACAGAGAGAGAGGGTCGGAGAGAGAGGGGAACAGAGAGAGAGGGTCGGGAGAGAGAGGGAACAGAGAGAGAGGGTCGGGGAGAGAGAGGAACAGAGAGAGAGGGTCGGGGAGAGGGGAACAGAGAGAGAGGGTCGGGGAGAGAGAGGGAACAGAGAGAGAGGGTCGGGGAGAGAGGGAACAGAGAGAGAGGGTCGGGCAGAGAGAGGAACAGAGAGAGAGGGTCGGGGAGAGGGGAACAGAGAGAGAGGGTCGGGCAGAGAGAGGAACAGAGAGAGAGGGTCGGGAGAGAGGGGAACAGAGAGAGAGGGTCGGGAGAGAGAGGAACAGAGAGAGAGGGTCGGGGAGAGAGGGGAACAGAGAGAGAGGGTCGGGAGAGAGGGAACAGAGAGAGAGGGTCGGGGAGAGAGGGAACAGAGAGAGAGGGTCGGGGAGAGAGGGGAACAGAGAGAGAGGGTCGGGGAGAGAGGAACAGAGAGAGAGGGTCGGGGAGAGAGGGGAACAGAGAGAGAGGGTCGGGGAGAGAGGGAACAGAGAGAGAGGGTCGGGGAGAGAGGGAACAGAGAGAGAGGGTCGGGGAGAGGGGAACAGAGAGAGAGGGTCGGGAGAGAGGGAACAGAGAGAGAGGGTCGGGGAGAGAGGGGAACAGAGAGAGAGGGTCGGGGAGAGAGGGAACAGAGAGAGAGGGTCGGGGAGAGAGGGGAACAGAGAGAGAGGGTCGGGGAGAGAGGGGAACAGAGAGAGAGGGTCGGGGAGAGAGGGGAACAGAGAGAGAGGGTCGGGGAGAGAGGGAACAGAGAGAGAGGGTCGGGGAGAGAGGGAACAGAGAGAGAGGGTCGGGGAGAGAGGGAACAGAGAGAGAGGGTCGGGGAGAGAGGGGAACAGAGAGAGAGGGTCGGGGAGAGAGGGAACAGAGAGAGAGGGTCGGGGGAGAGAGGGAACAGAGAGAGAGGGTCGGGGAGAGAGGGGAACAGAGAGAGAGGGTCGGGGAGAGAGGGGAACAGAGAGAGAGGGTCGGGGAGAGAGGGAACAGAGAGAGAGGGTCGGGGAGAGGGGACAGAGAGAGAGGGTCGGGGAGAGGGGAACAGAGAGAGAGGGTCGGGGAGAGGGGAACAGAGAGAGAGGGTCGGGGAGAGAGGAACAGAGAGAGAGGGTCGGGGAGAGAGGGGAACAGAGAGAGAGGGTCGGGGAGAGGGGAACAGAGAGAGAGGGTCGGGGAGAGAGGGAACAGAGAGAGAGGGTCGGGGAGAGAGGGGAACAGAGAGAGAGGGTCGGGGAGAGGGGAACAGAGAGAGAGGGTCGGGGAGAGAGGAACAGAGAGAGAGGGTCGGGGAGAGAGAGGAACAGAGAGAGAGGGTCGGGGAGAGAGGGGAACAGAGAGAGAGGGTCGGGGAGAGAGGAACAGAGAGAGAGGGTCGGGGAGAGAGGGGAACAGAGAGAGAGGGTCGGGGAGAGAGGGGAACAGAGAGAGAGGGTCGGGGAGAGAGGGGAACAGAGAGAGAGGGTCGGGGAGAGAGGAACAGAGAGAGAGGGTCGGGGAGAGAGGGGAACAGAGAGAGAGGGTCGGGGAGAGGGGAACAGAGAGAGAGGGTCGGGGAGAGAGGGACAGAGAGAGAGGGTCGGGGAGAGAGGGGAACAGAGAGAGAGGGTCGGGGGAGAGAGGAGGACAGAGAGAGAGGGTCGGGGAGAGAGGGAACAGAGAGAGAGGGTCGGGGAGAGAGGGGAACAGAGAGAGAGGGTCGGGGAGAGAGGGAACAGAGAGAGAGGGTCGGGGAGAGAGGAACAGAGAGAGAGGGTCGGGGAGAGAGGGGAACAGAGAGAGAGGGTCGGGGAGAGAGGGGAACAGAGAGAGAGGGTCGGGAGAGAGGGAACAGAGAGAGAGGGTCGGGGAGAGGGGAACAGAGAGAGAGGGTCGGGGAGAGAGGGGAACAGAGAGAGAGGGTCGGGGAGAGAGGGGAACAGAGAGAGAGGGTCGGGGAGAGAGGGGAACAGAGAGAGAGGGTCGGGGAGAGAGAGGGAACAGAGAGAGAGGGTCGGGGAGAGAGGGAACAGAGAGAGAGGGTCGGGAGAGAGGGACAGAGAGAGAGGGTCGGGGAGAGAGGGGAACAGAGAGAGAGGGTCGGGGAGAGAGGAACAGAGAGAGAGGGTCGGGAGAGAGGGAACAGAGAGAGAGGGTCGGGGAGAGAGGGGAACAGAGAGAGAGGGTCGGGGAGAGAGGGGAACAGAGAGAGAGGGTCGGGGAGAGAGGGAACAGAGAGAGAGGGTCGGGGAGAGAGGGAACAGAGAGAGAGGGTCGGGGAGAGAGAGGGGGAACAGAGAGAGAGGGTCGGGGAGAGAGGGGAACAGAGAGAGAGGGTCGGGGAGAGAGGAACAGAGAGAGAGGGTCGGGGAGAGAGGGGAACAGAGAGAGAGGGTCGGGGAGAGGGAACAGAGAGAGAGGGTCGGGGAGAGAGGGACAGAGAGAGAGGGTCGGGGAGAGAGGGGAACAGAGAGAGAGGGTCGGGGAGGAGGAACAGAGAGAGAGGGTCGGGGAGAGAGGGAACAGAGAGAGAGGGTCGGGGAGAGAGGAACAGAGAGAGAGGGTCGGGAGAGAGGAACAGAGAGAGAGGGTCGGGGAGAGGGGAACAGAGAGAGAGGGTCGGGGAGAGAGGAACAGAGAGAGAGGGTCGGGGAGCGAGAGGGTCGGGGAGAGAGAGGAACAGAGAGAGAGGGTCGGGGAGAGAGAGGAACAGAGAGAGAGGGTCGAGGGAGCGAGAGGGTCGGGGAGAGAGAGGAACAGAGAGAGAGGGTCGGGGAGAGGGGAACAGAGAGAGAGGGTCGGGGAGAGGGGAACAGAGAGAGAGCGTCGGGGAGAGGGGAACAGAGAGAGAGGGTCGGGGAGAGAGGGGAACAGAGAGAGAGGGTCGGGGAGAGAGGAACAGAGAGAGAGAGTCGGGGAGAGGGGAACAGAGAGAGAGGGTCGGGGAGAGAGGGGAACAGAGAGAGAGGGTCGGGGAGAGGGGAACAGAGAGAGAGGGTCGGGAGAGAGGGGAACAGAGAGAGAGGGTCGGGAGAGAGAGGAACAGAGAGAGAGGGTCGGGGAGAGAGGAACAGAGAGAGAGGGTCGGGGAGCGAGAGGGTCGGGGAGAGAGAGGACAGAGAGAGAGGGTCGGGGAGAGAGAGAGGAACAGAGAGAGAGGGTCGGGGAGAGGGGGAACAGAGAGAGAGGGTCGGGAGTGGGGAACAGAGAGAGAGGGTCGGGGAGAGGGGAACAGAGAGAGAGGGTCGGGGAGAGAGAGGAACAGAGAGAGAGGGTCGGGGAGAGAGGAACAGAGAGAGAGGTCGGGGAGAGGGGAACAGAGAGAGAGGGTCGGGGAGAGAGGAACAGAGAGAGAGGGTCGGGAGAGAGGGAACAGAGAGAGAGGGTCGGGGAGAGAGAGGAACAGAGAGAGCGAGTCGGGGAGAGAGGAGAGGAGAGAGAGGGTCGGGGAGAGAGGGGAACAGAGAGAGAGGGTCGGGGAGAGAGGAGAACAGAGAGAGAGAGTCGGGGAGAGAGAGGAACAGAGAGAGAGGGTCGGGGAGAGGGGAACAGAGAGAGAGGGTCGGGAGAGAGAGGAACAGAGAGAGAGGGTCGGGGAGAGAGGAACAGAGAGAGAGGGTCGGGGAGAGGGGAACAGAGAGAGAGGGTCGGGGAGAGAGAGGAACAGAGAGAGAGGGTCGGGGAGAGAGGAACAGAGAGAGAGGGTCGGGAGAGGGGAACAGAGAGAGAGGGTCGGGGAGAGGGGAACAGAGAGAGAGGGTCGGGGAGAGAGAGGAACAGAGAGAGAGGGTCGGGGAGAGGGAACAGAGAGAGAGGGTCGGGGAGAGAGGAACAGAGAGAGAGGGTCGGGGAGAGGGGAACAGAGAGAGAGGGTCGGGGAGAGAGGAACAGAGAGAGAGGGTCGGGGAGAGGGGAACAGAGAGAGAGGGTCGGGGAGAGAGGGGAACAGAGAGAGAGGGTCGGGGAGAGAGGGGAACAGAGAGAGAGGGTCGGGGAGAGGGGAACAGAGAGAGAGGGGTCGGGGAGAGAGGGGAACAGAGAGAGAGGGTCGGGGAGAGAGGGGAACAGAGAGAGAGGGTCGGGGAGAGGGGAACAGAGAGAGAGGGTCGGGGAGAGAGGGGAACAGAGAGAGAGGGTCGGGGAGAGGGGAACAGGAGAGAGGGTCGGGAGAGAGGGGAACAGAGAGAGAGGGTCGGGGAGAGGGGAACAGAGAGAGAGGGTCGGGGAGAGAGGGGAAACAGAGAGAGAGGGTCGGGGAGAGAGGAACAGAGAGAGAGGGTCGGGGAGAGAGGGGAACAGAGAGAGAGGGTCGGGAGAGAGGGGAACAGAGAGAGAGGGTCGGGGAGAGAGGGGAACAGAGAGAGAGGGTCGGGGAGAGGGGAACAGAGAGAGAGGGTCGGGGAGAGAGGGGAACAGAGAGAGAGGGTCGGGGAGAGAGGGGAACAGAGAGAGAGGGTCGGGGAGAGGGGAACAGAGAGAGAGGGTCGGGAGAGAGGGGAACAGAGAGAGAGGGTCGGGGAGAGGGGAACAGAGAGAGAGGGTCGGGGAGAGAGGAACAGAGAGAGAGGGTCGGGGAGAGAGGGGAACAGAGAGAGAGGGTCGGGGAGAGGGGAACAGAGAGAGAGGGTCGGGGAGAGAGGAACAGAGAGAGAGGGTCGGGGAGAGAGGGGAACAGAGAGAGAGGGTCGGGGAGAGGGGAACAGAGAGAGAGGGTCGGGGAGAGAGGAACAGAGAGAGAGGGTCGGGGAGAGAGAGGAACAGAGAGAGAGGGTCGGGGAGAGAGGGGAACAGAGAGAGAGGGTCGGGGAGAGAGGAACAGAGAGAGAGGGTCGGGGAGAGAGGGGAACAGAGAGAGAGGGTCGGGGAGAGAGGGGAACAGAGAGAGAGGGTCGGGGAGAGAGGGGAACAGAGAGAGAGGGTCGGGGAGAGAGGAACAGAGAGAGAGGGTCGGGAGAGGGGGAACAGAGAGAGAGGGTCGGGGAGAGGGGAACAGAGAGAGAGGGTCGGGGAGAGAGGGACAGAGAGAGAGGGTCGGGGAGAGAGGGGAACAGAGAGAGAGGGTCGGGGAGAGAGGAACAGAGAGAGAGGGTCGGGGAGAGAGAGGAACAGAGAGAGAGGGTCGGGGAGAGAGGAACAGAGAGAGAGGGTCGGGGAGAGAGAGGAACAGAGAGAGAGGGTCGGGGAGAGAGGGGAACAGAGAGAGAGGGTCGGGGAGAGAGGGGAACAGAGAGAGAGGGTCGGGGAGAGAGGAACAGAGAGAGAGGGTCGGGGAGAGAGGGGAACAGAGAGAGAGGGTCGGGGAGAGGGGAACAGAGAGAGAGGGTCGGGGAGAGAGGGACAGAGAGAGAGGGTCGGGAGAGAGGGGAACAGAGAGAGAGGGTCGGGAGAGAGAGGAACAGAGAGAGAGGGTCGGGGAGAGAGAGGAACAGAGAGAGAGGGTCGGGGAGAGAGGAACAGAGAGAGAGGGTCGGGGAGCGAGAGGGTCGGGGAGAGAGAGGAACAGAGAGAGAGGGTCGGGGAGAGAGAGGAACAGAGAGAGAGGGTCGGGGAGCGAGAGGGTCGGGGAGAGAGAGGACAGAGAGAGAGGGTCGGGAGAGAGGGGAACAGAGAGAGAGGGTCGGGGAGAGGGGAACAGAGAGAGAGCGTCGGGGAGAGGGGAACAGAGAGAGAGGGTCGGGGAGAGAGGGGAACAGAGAGAGAGGGTCGGGGAGAGAGGAACAGAGAGAGAGAGTCGGGGAGAGGGGACAGAGAGAGAGGGTCGGGGAGAGAGGGGAACAGAGAGAGAGGGTCGGGGAGAGGGGAACAGAGAGAGAGGGTCGGGGAGAGAGGGGAACAGAGAGAGAGGGGTCGGGGAGAGAGGAACAGAGAGAGAGGGTCGGGAGAGAGAGAGACAGAGAGAGAGGGTCGGGGAGCGAGAGGGTCGGGAGAGAGGGAACAGAGAGAGAGGGTCGGGGAGAGGGAACAGAGAGAGAGGGTCGGGAGAGAGGGGAACAGAGAGAGAGGGTCGGGAGAGGGGAACAGAGAGAGAGGGTCGGGGAGAGAGAGGAACAGAGAGAGAGGGTCGGGGAGAGAGGAACAGAGAGAGAGGGTCGGGGAGAGGGAACAGAGAGAGAGGGTCGGGGAGAGAGGAACAGAGAGAGAGGGTCGGGGAGAGAGAGGAACAGAGAGAGAGGGTCGGGAGAGAGAGGAACAGAGAGAGAGGGTCGGGGAGAGGGGAACAGAGAGAGAGGGTCGGGGAGAGAGGAACAGAGAGAGAGGGTCGGGGAGAGAGGAACAGAGAGAGAGGGTCGGGAGAGAGGGGAACAGAGAGAGAGGGTCGGGAGAGAGGGGAACAGAGAGAGAGGGTCGGGGAGAGGGGAACAGAGAGAGAGGGTCGGGGAGAGAGGGGAACAGAGAGAGAGGGTCGGGGAGAGGGGAACAGAGAGAGAGGGTCGGGGAGAGAGGAGAGGTCGGGGAGAGAGGAACAGAGAGAGAGGGTCGGGGAGAGGGGAACAGAGAGAGAGAGTCGGGGAGAGAGAGGAACAGAGAGAGAGGGTCGGGGAGAGGGGAACAGAGCGAGAGGGTCGGGAGAGAGAGGAACAGAGAGAGAGGGTCGGGGAGAGAGGAACAGAGAGAGAGGGTCGGGGAGCGAGAGGGTCGGGGAGAGAGGGGAACAGAGAGAGAGCGTCGGGGAGAGAGGAACAGAGAGAGAGGGTCGGGGAGCGAGAGGGTCGGGGAGAGAGGGGAACAGAGAGAGAGCGTCGGGGAAGAGAGGAACAGAGAGAGAGGGTCGGGGAGAGGGGAACAGAGAGAGAGGGTCGGGGGAGAGGGGAACAGAGAGAGAGGGTCGGGGAGAGAGGGGAACAGAGAGAGAGGGTCGGGGAGAGGGGAACAGAGAGAGAGGGTCGGAGAGAGAGGAACAGAGAGAGAGGGTCGGGGAGAGGGGAACAGAGAGAGAGGGTCGGGGAGAGAGGAACAGAGAGAGAGGGTCGGGGAGAGGGGAACAGAGAGAGAGGGTCGGGGAGAGAGGGGAACAGAGAGAGAGCGTCGGGGAGAGAGGAACAGAGAGAGAGGGTCGGGGAGAGGGGAACAGAGAGAGAGGGTCGGGGAGAGAGGGGAACAGAGAGAGAGGGTCGGGGAGCGAGAGGGTCGGGAGAGAGGGAACAGAGAGAGAGGGTCGGGGAGAGAGGGGAACAGAGAGAGAGGGTCGGGGAGAGGGGAACAGAGAGAGAGGGTCGGGGAGAGGGGAACAGAGAGAGAGGGTCGGGGAGAGAGGGGAACAGAGAGAGAGGGTCGGGGAGAGGGGAACAGAGAGAGAGGGTCGGGGAGAGAGGGGAACAGAGAGAGAGGGTCGGGAGAGGGGAACAGAGAGAGAGGGTCGGGGAGAGGGGAACAGAGAGAGAGGGTCGGGGAGAGAGGGGAACAGAGAGAGAGGGTCAGGGAGAGGGGAACAGAGAGAGAGGGTCGGGGAGAGAGGGGATCAGAGAGAGAGGGTCGGGGAGAGAGGGGAACAGAGAGAGAGGGTCGGGGGAGAGAGGAACAGAGAGAGAGGGTCGGGGAGAGGGGAACAGAGAGAGAGGGGTCGGGGAGAGAGGAACAGAGAGAGAGGGTCGGGGAGAGGGGAACGAGAGAGAGAGGGTCGGGGGAGAGAGGAACAGAGAGAGAGGGTCGGGGAGAGGGGAACAGAGAGAGAGGGTCGGGGAGAGGGGAACAGAGAGAGAGGGGTCGGGGAGAGGGGAACAGAGAGAGAGGGTCGGGGAGAGAGGGGAACAGAGAGAGAGGGTCGGGGAGAGAGGAACAGAGAGAGAGGGTCGGGGAGAGGGGAACAGAGAGAGAGGGTCGGGGAGAGAGGGGAACAGAGAGAGAGGGTCGGGGAGCGAGAGGGTCGGGGAGAGAGGGGAACAGAGAGAGAGGGTCGGGGAGAGGGGAACAGAGAGAGAGGGTCGGGGAGAGGGGAACAGAGAGAGAGGGTCGGGAGAGAGGGGAACAGAGAGAGAGGGTCGGGGAGAGAGGAACAGAGAGAGAGGGTCGGGGAGAGGGGAACAGAGAGAGAGGGTCGGGGAGAGAGGGGAACAGAGAGAGAGGGTCGGGGAGCGAGAGGGTCGGGGAGAGAGGGGAACAGAGAGAGAGGGTCGGGGAGAGGGGAACAGAGAGAGAGGGTCGGGGAGAGAGAAGAACAGAGAGAGAGGGTCGGGGAGAGAGGGGAACAGAGAGAGAGGGTCGGGGAGAGAGGGAACAGAGAGAGAGGGTCGGGGAGAGAGGGGAACAGAGAGAGAGGGTCGGGGAAGGAGAGGAACAGAGAGAGGGAGTGAGAGAGAGGGTCGGGGAGAGGGGAATGGAGAGAGAGGGTCAGGGATAGAGGGACAGGGAGAGGGAGTGAGAGAGAGGGTCGGAGAGAGAGGGATGGTGAGAGAGGGACAGTGAGAGAGGGTCGGAGAGAGAGGGTGGGGGAGAGACGTTCAGAGAGAGAGAGGGACGTGGAATGAGGGACAGGGAGAGAGAGCGACGGGCAGAGAGAGACGGGGTAACGGAATGTCGGGGAGAGTGGGATGGGGAGAGAGAGAATGTGGGCAAGTGAGAGTGACGGTAAGGGAGGGAGGGAGAGATACAGAGGGATGGTGAGAGAGGGAGGGAGAGTGAGAGGGACGGGGTGAGAATGAGGGATGGAGAGAGAGAGAGTGGGACGGGTGGAGAGGGATGGTGAGAGAAGGATGGTGAGAGAGGGACAGGGAGTGAGAGAGAGGGATGGTGGGAGAGGAATGGAGTGATTAGGGACAGGGAGTGAGGGACAGAGAGAGTGGGACGGTGAGAGTGGGACGGAGAGAGTGAGGGACGGAGAGTGAGGGACGGAGAGTGAGGACGCGGAGAGAGGGACGGGGAGAGCGAGGGATGGAGAGAGAAGGACACTAAGAGAGGGAGGAAGAGAGAGAGGAACAGGATGAGAGGGATGAGGAGAGAGACAGAGAGTGAGGGACAGGGAGAGAGAGAGAGTCGGTGGGAGGGACAGAGAGTGACGAGGAGAGAGAGTCAGGGAAAGAGGGAGGGAGAGAGGGAGGGAATGAGGATGGAGAGAGAAGGATGGTGAGAGGGGGACGTGGAGAGAGAGGGATGGGAGAGGGAGTGAGAGATAGTGACGGAGAGATAGTGACGGAGAGATAGGGACAGGGAGTGAGGGACAGGGAGAGAGGCCGGGCAGAGAGAGGGAGGGAGAGAGGAACAGGATGAGAGGGACAAGGGAGAGGGATGAAGAGAGGAAGGGAGAGAGAGGGACGGATGGAAAGAGGGATGGGGAGAAAGGGATAGAGAGAGAGAGAGGAATGGGGTGAGAGGGATGGGGAGAGAGAGATGGAGAGTGATGGATAGGGAGAGAGGGACGGGCATAGAGAGACGGGGTAAGTGAGGATCCTGGAGAGAGGGATGGGGAGAGAGAGAGGGTGGGCGAGAGAGAGTTACGGGGAGAGAAGGAGGGAGAGAGAGAAGGATGGAGAGAGACAGATGGTGAGAGAGGAATAGGGAGATAGGGACGCAGAACGAGGGACGGGGAGATAGAGACGGTGGGCGAGAGAGAGAGGGACGGTAGAGAGGGAGGGAGTTGGACGGCGGGAGAGGGACGGGGGAGATAGGGTCGGAGAGAGAGGGATCGAGAGAGAGGGATCGAGAAAGAGGGTCGGAGAGAGAGGGTCAGAGAGAGAGGGCTGGGGAGAGAGGGACGGAGAGAGAGAGAGGGATGGGGAGATGGAGTGAGAGAGAAGGTCAGAGAGAGAGGGTTGGAGAGAGAGGGTCGGAGAGAGAGGGATGGTGAGAGAGGGACAGGGAGAGAGGGCCCGTCCCTCTCTCCCCATCCATCACTTTACGTCTCTCTCTCTCCCTGTCCCTCTCACCCCATTCCTCTCTCTCTCTCCATCCATCTCTCACCATCCCATTCTCTCCCTCTCTCTCTACATGCCCCTCTCCCCATCCCTCTCTCCATCGTCCCTCTCAGCCCCAGGACATTGCTGCAGGAGTTCCTCAGGGGCAGTGTCCTAGGCCCAGCCATCTTCAGCTGCTTCATCAATGACCTTCCCTCCATCATAAGGTCAGAAATGGGGATGTTCGCTGATGATTGCACAGTGTTCAGTTCCATTCGCAACCCCGGTGAGCGAGGTAGGGAGAGCGAGGGGTGGTGAGAGAGGGACGGGGGGAGAGTGAGAGATGGAGAGATAGGGGCAGTGAGAGAGGCAGGGAGCATGAGGGACGGGGAGAGAGAGGGATAGGGAGACAGGGATGGAGAGTGATGGATGCAGAGTGAGGGATGGTGAGAGAGAGGGACAGGAGAAAAAGAGGGTTTGCGAGAGAGAGAGCGAGGGAGAGAGAGAGAGGGAGGGTGAGAGAGATAGGGATGGAGAGAGAGATAGGGATGGAGAGAGAAGGACGCTAAGAGAGAGAGGAAGCGAGAGAGGAACAGAATGAGAGGGACGAGGAGAGAGAGATGGAGAGTGAGGGACAGGGAGAGAGAGACAGAGAGAGGAACGGGGAGAGAGGGAGGGAGGGAGAGAGAGATAGGGATGGAGAGAGAGATAGGGATGGAGAGAGAAGGACGCTAAGAGAGAGAGGAAGCGAGAGAGGAACAGAATGAGAGGGACGAGGAGAGAGAGATGGAGAGTGAGGGACAGGGAGAGAGAGACAGAGAGAGGAACGGGGAGAGAGGGAGGGAATGAGGGATGGAGAGAGCGGGATGGAGAGAGAGAGAGGGAGAGAATGGGACGGGTGGAGAGGGATGGTGAGAGAAGGGGGAGAGAGAGGGACGGGGAGAGAGAGAGAGGGTGGGCGAAAGAGACGGACGGGTAGTGAGGGAGGTAGAGAGAGGGATGGTGAGAGAGGGAATGGGAGAGAGAGGGATGGGGAGAGAGGGACAGGGATAGGGAGTGAGAGAGAGGGAGAGGGATGGAGTGATAGGGACGGAGAGATAGGAACAGGGAATGAGGGACAGGGAGAGAGGGCCGGGGAGAGAGAGGGAGAGAGAGAGGAACGGGGAGAGAGGGACGGGGAGAGAGGGACGGGAGAGAGAGGGACGGGGAGAGAGAGGGAGAGAGAGAGGAACGGGGAGAGAGAAGGACAGTGAGAAAGGGACGGAGAGTGAGGGACGGACGGAGAGAGAGGGACAGAGAGAGAGGGACGGGGAGAGAGGGACGGGGAGAGAGGGACGGGGAGAGAGAGGGACGGGGAGAGAGAGGGACGGGGAGAGAGAGGGAGGTAGAGAGAGGGACGGGGAGAGAGAGAGACGAGGAGAGAGAGAGAGACGGAGAGTGAGGGACAGAGAGAGAGGGAGACATAGAGGAACGGGGAGAGAGAAGGACAGTGAGAAAGGGACGGAGAGCGAGGGACGGAGAGAGAGGGACGGGGAGAGAGGACGGGGAGAGAGGGACGGGGAGAGAGGGAGGTAGAGAGAGGGACGGGGAGAGAGGGATGGGGTGAGATGAACGGAGAGAGAGGGTGGGCGAGAGAGAGGGGTGGTGAGAAAGGGAGGGAGAGAGGGAGTGGAGGAGGGAGAGGGCTGGGGAGAAAGGGATGGGGAGAAAGAGGCGGGGAAAGTGAGTGATGGGGAGAGTGAGTGTGTGAGAGAGGGACGGAGAGAAAGTGGTGTTGAGAGAGTGACAGGGAGAGAGGGAACATGAATGAGAGATGGAGAGAGAGCGACGGAGAGAGAGAGATGGTGAGAGGGAGGGAGAGAGAGCAACGAGAGAGAGGGGATAGAGAGAGGTACGGTGATGGAGAGTAGGAGATAGAGGGATGGAGAAAGAGGGAGAACGGAGAGAGAGGGACGGATAGAGGGAGACGGTGAGAGAGGGACGGAGAGAGGGATGGAGAGAGAGAGACTGGGAGAAGGGGATGGAGAGAGAGGGACTGGGAGAGGGGGACGGAGAGAGAGAGGGTGAGAGAGACGGAGTGAGAGGGACGGGGAGAGAAGGAGGGAGAGAGAGAGGGACGGGGAGAGAGGGTGGGTGAGACAGGGATGTAGAGAAAGGGATGTAGAGAGAGGGACAGAGAGAGAGAGAGACGGAGAGAGTGTCTGGGTGAGAGGGACGAAGAGAGAGAGACGGAGAGAGGCATGGTGAGAGGGAGGGAGAGAGAGGGCAGAGAGAGAGAGACGGTGAAAGAGGGAGGGAGAGAGAGGGCAGAGAGAGAGAGACGGTGAAAGAGGGAGGGGGAGAGAGAGAGACGGCGGGAGAGGGACGGAGTGAGAGAGGGATGTTGAGGGTATTACGTAGGGAGAGGGATGGGGGAAGAGGGAGGGATGGGGAGAGAGGGACGGAGAGAGAGAGTCAGGGAGAGAGAGGGACTGGAAGAGAGAGGGAGGTTGAGGGAGGGACATAGAGCGATGGATGGAGGGAGAGAGAGATGGAGAGAGATGGAGAGATAGAGACCGTGAGATTTGAAGGGAGAGGGGGGAGAGACAGGAGAGAGGGACAGGGAGAGAGGGTTGGGGAGAGAGGGACGAGGAGAGAGGGACGGGGAGAGAGGGACGGGGAGAGAGGGACGGGGAGAGAGGGTCGGGGAGAGAGGGACGGGAGAGAGGGACGGGGAGAGAGGGACGGGGAGAGAGGGTCGGGGAGAGAGGGTCGGGAGAGAGGGTCGGGGAGAGAGGGACGGAGTGAGAGGGACGGAGAGGGAGGGATGGAGAGGGAGGGACATAGAGAGATGGACGGAGGAAGAGAGAGAGTCGGTGAGAGAGGGACGGTGAGAGAGGGACGGAAGAGAGAAGGAGGTTGAGGGAGGGAGGGGAAGTGACGGGGAGAGAGGAAGGGAGGGAGAGGGACGGTGAGAAAGGGAGGGGGAATGAGGGACGGAGAGAGAGAGTTGGGGAAAGAGGGAGGGTGAGAGAAGTACGGAGAGAGAGGGAGAGTGAGAAAGGGACGGGGAGAGAGGGATGGGGAGAGAGGGGTGGAGAGAAGAGAAGGATGGGGAAAGAGGGAGGGTGAGAGAGGGATGGTGAGAGAGGGCTGGAGAGAGGGATGGACTTTGAGGGATGGGGAAAGATGGACGGAGAGAGAGGGTGGGCGAGAGAGAGTGATGGTGAGAGAGGGAGAGAGAGAGAGGGATGAGGAGGGAATGAGGCGTGGAGAGAGGGAGGGAGAGTAATGGACAGAGAGGGAATGACGGAGAGAGAGGAATGGAGAGAGAGGGATGGAGAGAGAGGGATGGAGAGAGAGGGATGGAGAGAGAGGGATGGAGAGAGAGGGATGGAGAGAGGGGGATGGAGAGAGAGGGATGGAGAGAGAGGGATGGAGAGAGGGGGATGGAGAGAGAGGGAAGGAGAGAGATGGACGGGGGAGAGTGGGATGGGGAGAGAGGGATGGAGTGAGAGGAAGGGTTAGAGAGGGACTGTGAGATGGGGACGGAGCAAGAGAGTGATGGAGCAAGACAGGGACGGAGGGAGAGAGAAACGGAGAGAGAGTGACGGAGAGAGTGGGACGAAGAGAGAGACAGACACGGTGAGAGGGAGGAGGAGAGAGGGACTGAGAGAGAGAGAGAGACGGTGAGAGGGAGGAGGAGAGAGGGACTGAGAGAGAGACAGAGACGGTGAGAGGGAGGAGGAGAGAGGGACTGAGAGAGAGAGAGAGACGGTGAGTTTATTATAAAAGATGTGATAACAGAACACTTGGAAGGCATTAACGGGATTGGACAAAGTCAGCATGGGTTTATGAAAGGGAAATCATGCTTAACAAATCTACTGGAGTTTTTTGAGGATGTAACTAGTAGAATAGATAGGGGAGAACCAGTGGATGTGGTGTACTTGGATTTTCAGAAGGCCTTTGATAAGGTCCCACACAAGAGGTTAGTGTGCAAAATTAAAGCACATGGAATTGGGGGGAATATACTGGGATGGATTGAGAATTGGTTGACAGACAGGAAACAGAGTAGGAATAAACGGGTCTTTTTCCGGGTGGCAGGCAGTGACTAGTGGGGTACCGCAGGGATCAGTGCTTGGGCCCCAGCTATTCACAATATATATCAATGATTTGGATGAGGGAACTAAATGTAACATTTCCAAGCTTGCAGATGACACAAAGCTGGGGTGGAATGTGAGCTGTGAGGAGGATGCAAAGAGGCTCCAGTGTGATTTAGACAAGTTGGGTGAGTGGGCAAGA
This sequence comes from Heptranchias perlo, assembly GCF_035084215.1. NCBI lineage: Eukaryota > Metazoa > Chordata > Chondrichthyes > Hexanchiformes > Hexanchidae > Heptranchias > Heptranchias perlo. The sequence goes on from NW_027139326.1 coordinate 19,765, forward strand.
ACATGGCAGATGCAGTATAATGTGGATAAATGTGAGGTTATCCACTTTGGTTGTAAAAACAGAAAGGCAGATTATTATCTGAATGGTGATAGGCTGGGAAAAGGGGAGGTGCAACGAGACCTGGGTGTCCTTGTACACCAGTCACTGAAAGCGAGCATTCAGGTGCAGCAAGCAGTTAGGAAGGCGAATGGTATGTTGGCCTTCATTGTAAGAAGATTTGAGTACAGGAGCAAGGATGTCTTACTGCAGTTATACAGGGCCTTGGTGAGACCACAACTGGAGCATTGTGTCCAATTCTAGGCACCGCACTTTAGAGAGGGTGCAGAAGAGATTTACTAGAATGATTCCAGGGATGAGGGACTTTAGTTTCGTGGATAGATTGGGGAAGCTGGAAATAGAGAGACTGGCAGAAAGGGATCGAGAGACAGGGACGGAGAGAGAGGGATAAAGCGAATGGGATGGAGAGGGACGGAGGGATGGGGAAAGAGGAACGGAGAGAGATGTAGGGGAGAGAGGGAGGGAGAGAGAGGGACGGAGAGAGAGGGACAGGGAGAGACGGACGGATGGATAGAGAGAGAGACGGAGAGAGAGGGAGGGAGGGAGAGAGAGAGACTGCGAGAAAGGGACAGGTAGAGAGGTACGGAGAGAGTGGGACATTGAAAGATGGACGGATAGAGAGAGAGACGGAGAGAGAGGCAGGGAGAGAGAGAGACTGGGAGAGAAGAATGGAAACAGGGAGTGACGGGCTGAGTTGGGCTCTCTCGAGGGTTCCTGGATATCTTGTCAGGTTGTGATTAACATGTTCCTCTTCAGGTATTCCCAGATGTCACCATTCTGTTCAGCGATGTGGTTGGTTTTACTCGGATTTGCAGCCTGCTGACTCCAATGCAAGTGGTGTCGATGCTGAACACAATGTACACGCTGTTCGATACCCTGAGTGAGAAGCACAGGGTATTCAAGGTTAGTGCTAATTGAAGGGGAACACTGCATGGCAATCTATGCATTGCAGTAGCTGACCACAGCACAGGTGGCCATTCAGCCCATCAGCTCTGTGCCAGCTGTTTGCTGGAGCAATCCAAAACGAACTTCCTTTAAAAGATGCCTCCCCCAGTGGCAAAGTATTCTCTGCTCCAACAAGCTCAATGTGAAGACATTTCTCTAAACCTCTCTCCTCACTCTCTCTGATCATTTTAAATTGATGATCCCTTGTCACTGATTCCCCAACTACAAGAAATAGTTTTTCTCGATTCACCCTGTTAAAACCCATCATCATTTTAAAAACCTCTATTTAACCTCCTCTTATCCTTCTGTCCTCCAATGGAAACAGTCCCAGTAACTCAAGTCTCTCCTGAGAACTCGAGTTTCCCATCAGAGGCGTCATCCTGGTGACGTTTATAATCGTTTATAATCTAAACGATTATAATCATATAATCATAGAAAGGTTACAGCACAGGGGAGAGCTTTCGGCCCATCGAGCCCATGCAGGCTCTTTGTAACAGTAATCCAGTTATTCTCACTCCCCGCCCTTTCCCCATAGAAAGACAAGTTTTTTCCCTTCAAGTATTTATCCAGTTCCCTTTTGAAGGCCATGATTGAATCTGCCTCCACCACTCCCTCGGGCAGTGCATTCCAGATCATAACCACTCGCTGTGTAAAAAAGTTTTTCCTCATATCACCTTTGGTTCTTTTACCAATCACCTTAAATCTGTGTCCTCTGGTTCTCAACCCTTCTGCCAATGGGAACAGTTTCTCTTTATTTACTTTATCTAAACGCTTCCAGATTTTAAACACTTCTTTCAAATCTCCTCTCAACTTTCTCTGCTCCAAGGAGAACAACCCCAGCTTCTCCAGTCTATCCACGTAACTGAAGTCCCTCATCCCTGGAATCATTCTAGTAAATCTTTTCTGCACCCTCTCTAAGGCCTTCACATCCTTCCTAAAGTGCGGTGCCCAGAACTGGACACAATACTCCAGTTGTGGCCGAACCAGTGTTTTATAAAAGTTCATCATAACCTCCTTGCTTTTGTACTCTTGGGGCTGATTTTCGGATGGCCGAGCGAGTACATTGGGAGTGGGGGGCTCCTAAAATGGCAGAATCCCGAGCGGGTTCGGAGCCCGGCTCCAACCCACTGACTTCTGGGTTCCCCAGTGCCGCGATTGGGTGAGCGCAGCTCCCGCATGCGGGACTCCCACCGGCAATGAATGCTGGCGAGATGCTGCTTTAGATAGTTAGTTAGATCGTTGAGGTACTTGATAGACCTCATTGAGTAGACATTTTGGCAGGGGTGCGATTTTGAATGATCCTCAGCGTGTTTCCCGTGCTGTGGGAAACGCTCCCTGTTGGAGCAGACGTGTTTCAGCCAGCAGACAGTGGGAGATGCAAAGGATTATTTGACACGTGGGGGGAAAACCTCATTTATTGCAGCAGGGCACTCTGTCACTTCAGACAAAGTTTTGGCTGCAACACCTTTGTGTTTTCACTCAAAATTATTAATTTATACCCAAATCTCTGCTTTTCAAACACATTTACCTACTTTGCGGACCCCCTCAAACTCACACCGTCAGGATGGGGGGCGCCATGGCTGCATTCACCACCTCATCCGAGGACGAGGAACATCACCAGCCTCGCCAGGCACACCGTCCACCTCCGCCACGTGGAGCTCCACAACACAGTGCTGCACCACAGGCACCTGCACAAGAGCACAGAGGGCAACAACAGAGAGAGCAACGCCACAGGAGGCACTACCCTCGCCACAGGGTCTACAGACCGAGGCTCAGCTTCCTGGACCTCTCTGAGGAGCAGTGCATACGGAGGGTCAGAGTCAGTCACCAGGGAGTCGCAGACATCTGCAGCCTCCTTCATGCCGAGCTGTTCCCGGCTGGGCCGAGCAGCATCTCCTTACCTGTCGCTGTCAAAGTCACCACTGCCCTCAACTTCTTCACCTCCGGGTGCCACCGGGGACATCGCCAGGGTCTCTCAGTCATCTGCAGACAAGTGCATAAGGCAGGTCACCGACGGCTTGTTTCGCAGGGCCTCGCACTACATCAACTTCCCCATGGACGACCTCAGCCAGACGGAGAGGGCAGTGGGATTCCACACTGTGTCTGGCTTCCCACGGGTGCAGGGTGTAATCGATTGCACCCATATAGCAATACGAGCACCTCCACACGAGCCAGGACTGTTCATCAACAGAAAGGGCTATCACTCCAACAACAATCAGCTCATCTGTGACCACCGCAAGAGATTCCTTCACGTGTGCGCCAGATTCCCTGGCAGCTGCTACGATTCCTTCATCCTCCGGGAGTCCAACATCCCGCCCCTCTTCCACGCACCAAACACCCGCAAGGGCTGGCTCCTCGGGGACAAGGGATACCTCCTGCACACGTGGCTCATGACACCTCTGAGGAACCCCATCACCGAGCAACAGCATCGATATAACAACAGTCACATCGCCACCAGGTCTACAATTGAGCATGTTATAGGGCTGCTCAAAATGCACTTCAGGTGTCTTGATCGTTCTGGGGGAGAGCTTCAATACGCACCAGACAGAGTGGGACGCATTATAGACGACTATAATGCGCCCTGTATAACATGGCGCAACAGAGAGGGGGGCCGCTTGAGGAGGTCTCCATCAACATCTGGCACCCACATTGAGGAGGAGGAGGAGGAGGCGGAGGAGGACGAGGAAGAGGAGGACGAGGAAGAGGAGGAGCAGGAGGCGTAGGAGAAGGAGGAGCAACCCATGGGCAGAACAGCAGCTCACCTGGCTGCTCGTGAGGTCAGGGAGTCACTGATATGTGAACGGTTCTCCTAACATCAGACAGTGTGAAGAGTCCAGTCCTCACCACCTGGACAGGGCAGTGCCCAAACCAGCCCCCTCACCCGCTCCCTGCACACAACAGTCCTGCAACTACACATACACCCACTGTAGAGTGACCCAATGAGTGGCATCAAGTGTGGGTGTTCATGGTGAACGTCATGAAAGGGCCTTATTACAGAAGCCAGTCAAGAATGGCCAAGACGTGGCAGTAGTGGTGACAATAATAATATTTAATGTGAGTTTAACAAATATAAATAAAAAACATGACAAACCGTCAAACATCCTTGTGCATCCCCTTTGTGCTCACAAAACCTTTGCCTTACGGTTCTGACTACTTCTACATGGTGCTTCCTCTGTGGCTGCAGCAGAGGTAGTGGCAGATTGCTCTTGTTCATTCCCTGACTGATTAGATGCTTTGGGCCTACACCCTCTGGGTTTCGGTGCCCGTGAGGGGCCCCTCCAAAGACTGCTCCACCTGTACCTGTGCAGGGACAGACTCGGCCACCTGGAGAGGAGGCAGCATTGTGGGTACTGGTTGAGAGGGGGCAACGGGTGAGACGTAGGGGCGCTTTGAGTGGTGTCTCCACTTCCATGTCCCCTTTCGCCATCATCCTTCTCCTGGGCCAGGCCCACATCACTCCTACCACCCTGCTGGACGACAGTTTGGAGGACATGTGTGAAGCCTTGTAAGGCCAGTGCTGGAGTATCTGCCTGCCTGTTTAAGGCGGCAGACTGTTGTTCACCCTGAATCCGAAGGGCCATTGTCAGGGCCTCAGTGGACTCACTGGTGAGCCGTGCTTGAAGCTCAATGTAGGATAGCCTTCCCTCCATCGCAGACATTCCCGCACTTACCCACGACACTATCTCAGAGATTCCCTCATGTCCCTGTGACACTATCTCAGAGATTCCCTCCTGTACCTGTACCACCATTCCACTCATGCAGGAGTTGGACTCCTCCATCCTCTGCGCGACTGTGGAGAGTGCGTGTGGCACCTGTTCCAGCACCTCACCAATGTGCTGCTGCCCCTCGATCATTCTCCTTTTCACGGCTGGCCCCCAGGGTTCAGCATCTGTGTCCAGCTGAGCAGAGCCTGGAGAGGAGTGCTCCCACAGCTGCCCCTGCCACCAGTGTCTGCTCGTGCTCACATGTGCGTGGTGACTCACCATGTGCGACCCCAACTAAGTGAGGACGGGGACCCACTGAGGTGTGAGTATCTGCGCTGGTGGATGGCTTGCTCAGATGCGACAGTGCCCCCTCACAGGCCAGCAGGTCCTCTGAGGAATCGTCCTCCACCATCACGGCAGTCACTGAAGGGCCTGTAAGAGAACAGAAGGCAATATGAAGCACGATGACAGATGTTGAGGTGCTGAAGATGGCAAGGCATGTTAACATCATTTGCTATAGTGTGTGCTGAATGTTAAAGTTGTGTCACCAGACATTTGTCGGGTGTCAGTCTCAGCGTCCCCGACGGACAGGCACTCGAGGGTGCGGCTTAGTTCAGGAGCCTCCTGCTCCGCGTCCTTGAGGACGACCAGATGTTGTGGCCCCCCCTCCGGTCTTCACCCTCTCCCGTGCATTCTGGGCTCTCTTCTCCTATAAGGGGAGAAAGTAGAGAGGCGTGAGTGAGTGATGGTGACGTGGCCAACCGCTGAATGCATTGGTTTGGGTGAGGCTGACCGTGAAAGAGATGCATCAGAGGGTGAGTATGAGACAGAGCCATGATATTGGATGAGGATTGGGTTGAGTGGTCGTGGTGGGGTGAGTAATGGGGAGGTGAGTAAATGCAGGTAAGTTGAGGATGAGGTTTGAGTGGGTGTGAGGAGTGATGTGATAGAGTAGTGTTGGCAGTGCAGAAGGAGTTGTGGGGTGGGGGCGGTGATGTGGAAGACGGAGTGTAGGAGAATGAGTAAGTGTACTCACTTTGACTGACCTAGTTAGGTCATTGAAGCGCTTCCTGCACTGTATCCAGGTGCGGGAGACGTTGCTGCTGCTGGTGACCTCCTCTGCCACCTCGAGCCAGGCTTTCTTGGTGGCAGAGGCAGGCCGCTTCCTCCCATCCGCTGGGTAGAAAATATCCCTCCTCCTCCTCACCCAATCCAGTAAGACCTGGAGTGAGGCATCGGTAAACCTGGGAGCAGCCTTTCCCCTGGTCTGTTCCATTGGATAATTTTGGTGTTTTTGCAGGAGCAGCATTGGAGGACTGTCCCTTTAAATCGGGCTCCTCCAGCTGACAGCCTGTGATGCGGGTGCGCAGTCCGCCCACTCCGCAGGTTGACGACGGGAAACCTGGAAGCCACGGTAAGTGGCTTCAATTTACCCGCGATCGCGTGGTGAACAGACGGATTTTACTGGACGGGTTACCCACATGCCCAGTCGCCCCCTCCTGCTGCCATCCCACCTCCCTGGTAATAGCGGGGCCTATGTCTCTATTTATAAAGCCCAGGATCCCATGTGTTTTTTTAACCACTTTCTCAACCTGTCCTGCCACCTTCAGCGATTTGTGCACATATACCCCCAGATCTCTCTGTTCCTGTACCCCTTTAGAATTGTACTCTTCAGTTTATATTGCCTCTCCTCGTTCTTTCTGCCAAAATGTATCACTTCACACAAATTTGCATTAAATCATATCTGCCACATATCCGCCCATTCCACCAGCCTGTCTATATCCTCTTCAAGTCTATCACTGTCCTCCTCACTGTTTACTACCCTTCCAAGTTTTGTCATCTGCAAATTTTGAAATTGTGCCCTGTACACCCAAGTCCAAGTCATTAATATCTATCAAGAAAAGGCAGTGGTCCCAGCACCTTTTCATTTCCAAGTTTGCAGACAACACAAAGCTTGGGTGGAATGTGAGCTGTGAGGAGGATGCAAAGAGGCTCCAATGTGATTTAGACAAGTTGGGTAAATGGGCAAGAACATGGCAGATGCAGTATAATGTGGATAAATGTGAGGTTATCCACTTTGGTTGTAAAAACAGAAAGGCAGATTATTATATGAATGGTGATAGATTGGGAAAAGGGGAGGTGCAACGAGACCTGGGTGTCCTTGTACACCAGTCACTGAAAGCGAGCATTCAGGTGCAGCAAGCAGTTAGGAAGGCGAATGGTATGTTGGCCTTCATTGCAAGAAGATTTGAGTACAGGAGCAGGGATGTCTTACTGCAGTTATACAGGGCCTTGGTGAGACCACATCTGGAGTTTTGTGTCCAATTCTGGGCTCCGCACTTTAGGAAAGATGTGAAGGCCTCAGAGAGGGTGCAGAAGAGATTTACTAGAATGATTCCAGGGATGAGGGACTTTTGTTTCGTGGATAGACTGGAGAAGCTGGGGTTGTTCTCCTTGGAACAGAGACGGTTAAAGAGGAGATTTGATAGAGGAATTCAAAATCATGAAGGGCCTAGACAGAGTGGATAGAGAGAAACTGTTCCCATTGACGGAAGGGTCAAGGACCAGAGGTCATGGATTTAAGGTGATTGGCAAAAGAACGAAAGGTGACATGAGGAAAAACTTTTTTACACAGCGAGTGGTTATGATCTGGAATGCACTGCCCGAGGGGGTGGTGGAGGCAGATTCAATCATGGCCTTCAAAAGGGAACTGGATAAGTACTTGAAAGGAAAAAAAATTTGCAGGGCTACGAGGATAGGGCGGGGGAGTGGGACTAGCTGGATTACTCTCACAGAGACCCAGCGCGGACTCGATGGGCCGAAGGCCTCCTTCCATGCTGTAACCTTTATGTGATTCTAAGAGGAGACCATTCAGCCCCTCAAGCCTGCTCCAAAATTCAATTACCAATGGGTGATCTGTATCTCAACTCGATTTACCCTCCTTTGCTACATATACCTGATACCCTTACCCAACAAAAATCTATCGATCTCAGTCTTGAAAGTTCCAATTGACCCCCAGCGTCCACAGTCTATTGGGGGAGAGAGTTCCTGATTTCCACCACCCTCTGTGTGAAAATGTACTTCTTGATTTTGCTCCTGAACGGTCTAGCTCTAATTTTAAGGTTATGCCCCCTTGTTCTGGACTCCCCCACCAGAAGAAATAGTTTCTCTCTATCTACCCTATCAAATCCTTTAATCATCTTAAACACCTAGAATCATAGAATCGTAGAATGGTTACAGCACAGAAGGAGGCCATTCGGCCAATCTTTCTAAGAGCAATCCAGCTAGTCCCATTCCGCCGCTCTTTCCCCATAGCCCTGCTAATTTTTTCCCTTCAAGTACTTATCCAGTTCCCTTTTGAAGGCCATGATTGAATCTGCCTCCACCACCCCCTCGGGCAGTGCATTCCAGATCCTAACTGCTCTCTGTGTAAAAAAGTTTTTCCTCATGTCACCTTTGGTTCTTTTACAATCACCTTAAATCTATGTCTTCTGGTTCTTGACCCTTCCACCAATGGGAACAGTTTCTCTCTATCTACTCTGTCTAGACCCTTCATGATTTTGAATACCTCGATCAAATCTCCTCTCAACCTTCTCTGTTCCAAGGAGAACAGCCCCAGCTTCTCCAGTCTATCCACGTAACTGAAGTCCCTCATCCCTGGAATCATTCTAGTAAATAAGATTAGAACCTCAATGAGATCACCCCTTAATCTTCTGTATTTATTCGGAATGCAAGCCAAGTTTATGCGACCTCATAATTGAACCCTTTTGTCCTGGTATCATTCCAATCGATCTGCACTGTACTCCCTCCAGGGCAACATATCCTTCCAATGGTGCGGAGCCCAGAAGTGAATGCAATATCTGCAGATGGGGTCTAACCAGAGCTCGGTACAGGTGTAACATAACTTCCACCTTTTCATATTCCAGCCTCTCGCGATAAAGGCCAACATTCCAACTTGGATAGACGGAGTAATTACAGGCCAGTCAGTCAAGCCTCGGTGGTGGGCAAATTATTGGAATTAATTCTGAAGGACAGGATTAATCATCATTTAGAAAGGCACGGATTGATCAAGGACAGTCAGCATGGATTTGTTAAGGGAAAGTCATGTCTGACTAACTTGATTGAATCTTTTGAGGAGGTAACAAGGGGGGTTGATGAGGGTAGGTGCATTTGATGTAGTCTACATGGATTTTAGCAAGGCTTTTGACAAGGTCCCACATGGCAGACTGGTCAAAAATGTACAAGCCCATGGGATCCAAGGGAATGTGGCCAGCTGGATCCAAAATTGGCTCAGTGGCAGGAAGCAAAGGGGAATGGTCGACGGGTGTTTTTGCGACTGGAAGGCTGTTTCCAGTGGGGTTCCGCAGGGCTCAGTATTCGTTCCTTTGCTTTTTGTGATATATATTAATGATTTGGACTTAAATGTAAGGGGCACGATTATGAAGTTTGCAGGTGATACAAAAATTGGCCGTGTGGTTGATAGTGAGGAGGAAAGCTGTAGACTGCAGGAAGATATCAATGGACTGGTCAGGTGGGCAGAAAAGTGGCAAATGGAATTCAATCCAGAGAAGTGTGAGGTAATATATTTGGGGAGGGCAAACAAGGCAAGGGAGTACACAATAAATGGGAGGATACAGAGAGGTGTAGAGGAAGTGAGGGACCTTGGAGTGCATGTCCACAGATCCCTGAAGGTAGCAGGACAGGTAGATGAGGTGGTTTAAAAGACATATGGGATACTTTCCTTTATTAGCCAAGGCATAGAATATAAGAGCAGGGAGGTTATGCTGGAACTGTATAAAACACTAGTTAGGCCACAGCTGGAGTACTGTGTACAGTTCTGGTCACCACATTACAGGAAGGATGTGATTGCACTGGAGAGGGTACAGAGGAGATTTACGAGGAGGTTACGTCGAAACATAGAAAATAGGAACAGGAGTAGGCCATTCGGCCCTTCGAACCTGCTCCGCCATTCAATATGATCATGGCTGATCCTCTATCTCAATACCATATTCCTGCTCTCTCCTCATACCCCTTGATGCCTTTTGTGTCTAGAAATCTATCTCGCCCCTTCTTAAATATATTCAGTGACTTGGCCTCCACAGCCTTCTGTGCTAGAGAATTCCACAGGTTCACCACCCTCTGAGTGAAGAAATTTCTCCTCATCTCAGTCCTAAATGTCCTACCCCGTATCCTGAGACTGTGACCCCTCGCTCTGGACCCCCAGCCAGGGGAAACATCCTCCCTGCATCCAGTCTGTCTAGCCGAGTCGACCCAATCTCTCCTCATAAGACAACCCAGGAATCAGTCTGGTGAACCTTCGCTGCACTCCCTCTATGGCAAGTATATCCTTTCTCAGATAAGGAGACCAAAACTGCACACAATACTCCAGGTGTGGTCTCACCAAGGCCCTGTATAACTGCAGTAAGACATCCTTGCTCCTGTACTCAAATCCTCTTGCAATGAAGGCCAACATACCATTTGCCTTCCTAACTGCTTGCTGCACCTGCATGTTTGCTTTCAGTGACTGGTGTACAAGGACACCCAGGTCCCTTTGTACATCAACATTCCCCAATCTATCACCATTTAAATAATACTCTGCCTTTCTGTTTTTCCTTCCGAAGTGGATAACTTCACATTTATCCACATTATACTGCATCTGCCATGTATTTGCCCACTCACTCAACTTGTCTAAAACGTCTTGAAGCCTGTTTGCATCCTCCTCACAACTCACGATCCCACCTAGTTTTGTGTCATCAGCAAACTTGGAAATATTACATTTGGTTCCCTCATCCAAATCATTGATATATATTGTGAATAGCTGGGGCCCAAGCACCGATCCCTGCGATACCCCACTAGTCACTGCCTGCCACCCCAAAAAAGGCTAATTCATTCCTACTCTCTGTTTCCTGTCTGTTAACCAATTTTCAATCCATGCCAGTATATTCCCCCCAATCCCATGTGCTTTCATTTTACACACTAATCTCTTATGTGGGACTTTATCAAAGGCCTTCTGAAAATCCAAATATACCACATCCACTGGTTCTGCCTTATCTATTCTACCAGTTACATCCTCAAAAAACTCCAGTAGGTTTGTCAAACATGATTTCCCTTTCATAAATCCATGTTGACTTTGTCTAGTCCCGTTGATATTTTCGAAATGTCCTGTTATCACATCCTTTATACTAGACTCTAGCATTTTCCCTACTACTGATGTTAGGCTAACTGGTCTGTAGTTCCCTGTTTTTTCTCTCCCTCCTTTTTTAAATAGTGGGGTTACTTTTGCCACTCTCCAATCTGCAGGAACTGTTCCAGAGTCTATAGAATTTTGGAAGATGACAACTAATGCATCCACTATTTCCATGGCGACCTCTTTTATTACTCTGGGATGCAGATTATCAGGCCCTGGGGATTTATCGGCTTTCAGTCCCATTAATTTCTCCAGCACTATTTTTTTACTAATACTAATTTCCTTTAATTCCTCTTTCTCACCAGTCCCTTGGTTCCCTAGCATTTCTGGGAAGTTATTTGTGTCCTCTTCCGTGAAGACAGAACCAAAGTATTTGTTTAATTGCTCTGCCATTTCCTTGTTCCCCATTATAAATTCTCCCATTTCTGACTGTAAGGGGCCTACATTTGTCTTCACTAATCTTTTTCTTTTTTACATACATGTAGAAGCTTTTACAGTCCACTTTTATGTTCGTTGCAAGTTTATTCTCATATTCTATTTTTCCCCTCTTGGTCCTTTTTTGCTGAATTCTAAACTGCTCCTAATCCTCAGGCTTGCTACTTTTTCTGGAAACTTGATATGACTCCTCTTTGGATCTAATTTCTTTTGTTAGCCATGGTTGGGCTGCTTTTCCTTTTGTGTTTTTGCACCAGAAAGGAATGTATAATTGTTGCAATTCATGCATTCGTTCCTTAAATGTTAGCCATTGCCTATCCACCGTCATGCCTTTAGATGAAGCTTCCCAAACTACCATAGACAACTCACTCCTCATACCTTCGTAGTTTCCTTTGTTTAGATTTAGGTCCCTAGTTTCGGATTGGACGACTTCACTATCCATCTTAATGAAGAATTCTATCATGTTATGGTCACTCTTCCCAGGACTGGAGAATTTTGGCTGTGAGGAAAGATTGGACAGGCTAAGGTTATCTTCTTTGGAACAGAGGGGGCTGAGGGGAGATTTAATTGAGGTGTATAAAATTATGAGGGGCCTAGATAGAGTGGATAGGGAGGACCTATTTCCCTTAGTGGAGAGATCAATAACCAGGGGTCATAGATTTAAAGTAATTGGTAGAAGGATTAGAGGGGAACTGAGGGGAATTTTTTTCCCCCAGAGGGTGGTGGGAGTCTGGAACTCACTGCCTGAAAGGGTGGGAGAGGCAGAAACCCTCAACTCATTGAAAAAGTACCTGGATGTGCACCTGAAGTGCCGTAACCTACAGGGATAGGGACCAAGTGCTGGAACGTGGGATTCAGCTGGATAGCTCTTTTTCGGCCGGCACAGACACGATGGGACAAATGGCCTCCTTTTGTGCCCGAAATTTCTATGAATCTATGATTCCAGTAGACATTTTAATTATTTTTTGTACCTGTCCATTCGCTTTTCGTGATTCCGGTACCCCTAAATCTTTCTGTTCCTCCACAGTCTATCTTTCTCAGGTCCGAAGTGGGTGACCTCACACTTTCCCACATTGAACTCCATCTGCCCCAGTTTTGCCCACTCACTCAATCTCTCAATGTCCCTTTGTAACTTTCTGCTCCCATCTACACTATTTACTGTGCCACCTAACTTAGTGTCAGCAAACTTGGATATACGGCTCTCTATTCCTTCATCGAAGGCATTTATAAATATAGTGAAAAGCTGAGACCCCAGTACAGATCCCTGGGGGACACCACGAGTCACATCCTGCCAATTGGACCACTCTCTGTCTCCCACCCCCTCACCAATTCCCTACCCATGTCAATAGGTTGCCTCCAATTCCACGAGCACTTATTTTTGTTAATAATCTTGTGTGTGGAACTTTATTGAATGCCTTCTGAAAGTCCATATAAATCGACACTCCCTGATCGACCCTATCCTCAAAAAAGTCAAATAGATTAGTCAGACATGATGTACTTTTACTAAATCCATGCTGGCTCTCTCTGATCAGCTTAGATTTGTTCATGTGCTCAGAAAGTCTGTCCCAAATAACAGATTCTAGTTTCTTCTCCAAAACTGATGTCGGACTGACAGGTCTGTAGTTACCCAGAAACTTGCCCCCTCCCTTTGTAAATAATGGGGTGAAGGATTCTAGCAGTAGACAGGATGAGAGAGAGTCTGACCCCAGTAATCAGTGTGTGAGAGGGTCTGACCCCAGTAGACAGGACGAGAGAGGGTCTGACCCCAGTAGACAGGGTGTGAGAGGGTCTGACCCCAGTAGACAGGACGAGAGAGGGTCTGACCCCAGTAGACAGGACGAGAGAGGGTCTGACCCCAGTAATCAGTGTGTGAGAGGGTCTGACCCCAGTAGACAGGACGAGAGAGGGTCTGACCCCAGTAGACAGGGTGTGAGAGGGTCTGACCCCAGTAGACAGGACGAGAGAGGGTCTGACCCCAGTAGACAGGGTGAGAGAGGGTCTGACCCCAGTAGACAGGACGAGAGAGGGTCTGACCCCAGTAGACAGGGTGAGAGAGGGTCTGACCCCAGTAGACAGGACGAGAGAGGGTCTGACCCCAGTAGACAGGGTGTGAGAGGGTCTGACCCCAGTAGACAGGATGAGAGAGGGTCTGACCCCAGTAGACAGGACGAGAGAGAGTCTGACCACAGTAGACAGGATGAGAGAGGGTCTGACCCCAGTAGACAGGACGAGAGAGAGTCTGACCACAGTAGACAGGGTGTGAGAGGGTCTGACCCCAGTAGACAGGGTGAGAGAGGGTCTGAGCCCAGTAGACAGGGTGAGAGAGGGTCTGACCCCAGTAGACAGGGTGAGAAAGGGTCTGACCCCAGTAGACAGGACGAGAGAGAGTCTGACCACAGTAGACAGGGTGAGAGAGGGTCTGACCCCAGTATAGAATCATAGAATCATAGAAGTTACAACATGGAAACAGGCCCTTCGGCCCAACATGTCCATGTCGCCCAGTTTATACCACTAAGCTAGTCCCAATTGCCTGCACTTGGCCCATATCCTTGGATACCCATCTTCCCCATGTAACTTTCCAAATGCTTTTTAAAAGACAAAATTGTACCCGCCTCTACTACTGCCTCTGGCAGCTCGTTCCAGACACTCACCACCCTTTGAGTGAAAAAATTGCCCCTCTGGATCCTTTTGTATCTCTCCCCTCTCACCTTAAATCTGTGCCCCCTCGTTATAGACTCCCCTACCTTTGGGAAAAGATTTTGACTATCGACCTTATCGATGCCCCTCATTATTTTATAGACTTCTATAAGATCACCCCTTAACCTCCTACTCTCCAGGGAATAAAGTCCCAGTCTGTCTAACCTCTCCCTGTAAGTCAAACCATCAAGTCCCGGTAGCATCCTAGTAAATCTTTTCTGCACTCTTTCTAGTTTAATAATATCCTTTCTATAATAGGGTGACCAGAACTGTACACAGTACTCCAAGTGTGGCCTCACCAATGCCCTGTACAACTTCAACAAGACATCCCAACTCCTGCATTCAATGTTCTGACCAATGAAACCAAGCATGCTGAATGCCTTCTTCACCACCCTATCCACCTGTGACTCCACTTTCAAGGAGCTATGAATCTGTACTCCTAGATCTCTTTGTTCTATAACTCTCCCCAACGCCCTACCATTAACGGAGTAGGTCCTGGCCCGATTCGATCTACCAAAATGCATCACCTCACATTTATCTAAATTAAACTCCATCTGCCATTCATCGGCCCACTGGCCCAATTTATCAAGATCCCGTTGCAATCCTAGATAACCTTCTTCACTGTCCACAATGCCACCAATCTTGGTGTCATCTGCAAACTTACTAACCATGCCTCCTAAATTCTCATCCAAATCATTAATATAAATAACAAATAACAGCGGACCCAGCACCGATCCCTGAGGCACACCGCTGGACACAGGCATCCAGTTTGAAAAACAACCCTCGACAACCACCCTCTGTCTTCTGTCGTCAAGCCAATTTTGTATCCAATTGGCTACCTCACCTTGGATCCCATGAGATTTAACCTTATGTAACAACCTACCATGCGGTACCTTGTCAAATGCTTTGCTGAAGTCCATGTAGACCACGTCCACTGCACAGCCCTCATCTATCTTCTTGGTTACCCCTTCAAAAAACTCAATCAAATTCGTGAGACATGATTTTCCTCTCACAAAACCATGCTGACTGTTCCTAATTAGTCCCTGCCTCTCCAAATGCCTGTAGATTCTGTCCCTCAGAATACCCTCTAACAACTTACCCACTACAGATGTCAGGCTCACTGGTCTGTAGTTCCCAGGCTTTTCCCTGCCGCCCTTCTTAAACAAAGGCACAACATTTGCTACCCTCCAATCTTCAGGCACCTCACCTGTAGCGGTGGATGATTCAAATATCTCTGCTAGGGGACCCGCAATTTCCTCCCTAACCTCCCATAACGTCCTGGGATACATTTCATCAGGTCCCGGAGATTTATCTACCTTGATGCGCGTTAAGACTTCCAGCACCTCCCTCTCTGTAATATGTACACTCCTCAAGACATCACTATTTATTTCCCCAAGTTCCCTAACATCCATGCCTTTCTCAACCGTAAATACCGATGTGAAATATTCATTCAGGATCTCACCCATCTCTTGTGGTTCCGCACATAGATGACCTTGTTGATCCTTAAGAGGCCCTACTCTCTCCCTAGTTACCCTTTTGCCCTTTATGTATTTGTAGAAGCTCTTTGGATTCACCTTTGCCTGATCTGCCAAAGCAATCTCATATCCCCTTTTTGCCCTCCTGATTTCTCTCTTAACTCTACTCCGGCAATCTCTATACTCTTCAAGGGATCCACTTGATCCCAGCTGCCTATGCATGTCATATGCCTCCTTCTTATTTTTGACTAGTGCCTCAATCTCCCGAGTCATCCAAGGTTCCCTACTTCTACCAGCCTTGCCCTTCACTTTATAAGGAATGTGCTTACACTGAACCCTGGTTAACACACTTTTGAAAGCCTCCCACTTACCAGACGTCCCTTTGCCTGCCAACAGACTCTCCCAATCAACTTCTGAAAGTTCCTGTCTAATACCATCAAAATTGGCCTTTCCCCAATTTAGAATTTTAACTTTTGGGCCAGACCTATCCTTCTCCATAGCTATCTTAAAACTAATGGAATTATGATCACTGGTCCCAAAGTGATCCCTCACTAACACTTCTGTCACCTGCCCTTCCTTATTTCCCAAGAGGAGGTCAAGTTTTGCCCCCTCTCTAGTCGGGCCATCCACATACTGAATGAGAAATTCCTCCTGAATACACTCAACAAATTTCTCTCCATCCAAGCCCCTAATGCTATGGCTGTCCCAGTCAATGTTGGGAAAGTTAAAGTCCCCTACTATTACCACCCTATTTTTCTTGCAGCTGTCTGTAATCTCCTTACATATTTGCTCCTCAATTTCCCGTTGACTATTTGGGGGTCTGTAGTACAATCCTATCAAAGTGATCTCTCCCTTCTTATTTTTCAGTTCTACCCATATTGACTCAGTGGGCGAACCCTCGGATATATCCCCTCTCACTACTGCCGTGATGTTCTCCCTAATCAAGAACGCAACTCCCCCTCCTCTCTTACCTCCTGCTCTATCTTTCCTATAGCATCTGTACCCTGGAACATTGAGCTGCCAGTCCTGCCCCTCCCTTAGCCATGTTTCAGTAATAGCTATAACATCCCAGTCCCATGTACCCATCCATGCCCTGAGTTCATCTGCCTTGCCCATCAGACTTCTTGCATTGAAATAAATGCAGTTTAATCTAGTCTTCCCTTGGTCTTTGCCCTGCTTTCTCAGACCATCTGTCCGGTCATGTTCTGTACACTCTCCCTTACTGCCTTTTGTTTCTGTCACCACTTTATTTCCCACTGACTTCCTGCATCGGTTCCCATCCCCCTGCCACATTAGTTTAAACCCTCCCCAACAGCACTAGCAAACACTCCCCCTAGGACATTGGTTCCAGTCCTGCCCAGATGCAGACCGTCCAATTTGTACTGGTCCCACCTCCCCCAGAACCGGTTCCAATGGCCCAGGAATTTGAATCCCTCCCTCTTGCACCATCTCTCAAGCCACGTATTCATCTTAGCTATCCTGTCATTCCTACTCTGACTAGCCCGTGGCACTGGTAGCAATCCTGAGATTACTACCTTTGAGGTCCTACTCTTTAGTTTAACTCCTAACTCCCTAAATTCAGCTTGTAGGACCTCATCCTGTTTTTTACCTATATCGTTGGTGCCTATATGCACCACGACAACTGGCTGTTCACCCTCCCCCTCCAGAATGTCCTGCAGCCGCTCCGAGACATCCTTGACCCTTGCACCAGGGAGGCAACATACCATCCTGGAGTCTCGGTTGCGTCCGCAGAAACGCCTGTCTATTCCCCTTACAATCGAGTCCCCTATCACTATAGCTCTGCCACTCTTTTTCCTGCCCTCCTGTGCAGCAGAGCCAGCCACGGTGCCATGAACCTGGCCACTGCCACCTTCCCCTGGTGAGCCATCTCCCCCAACAGTATCCAAAACGGTATACCTGTTTTGGAGGGAGATGACCGCAGGGGACCCCTGCACTGCCTTCCTACACTTCCTCTGTCTGTTGGTCACCCATTCACTATCTCCCTCAGTAATTTTTATCTGCGGTGTGACCAACTCACTGAACGTGCTATCCACGACTTTCTCAGCATCGCGGATGCTCCAAAGTGAATCCATCCGCAGCTCCAGAGCCGTCAAGCGGTCAAACAATAGCTGCAGCTGGACACACTTCCCGCAGGTGAAGGAATCAGGGATACAGGAAGGAGCCCTGAATTCCCACATCCCACAAGAGGAACATGACACGGCCCTGGGATCTCCTGCCATGACTTAACCCTTAAATTAGCTCAAGAACAACTACAATGTCAAGAGAAAAAAAAAGGAAAGAAAAACTACTTACCACTCCCTCTAAGGAGTTTACTCCTTTAAATTGTTCTCAATTTAGAGAATGTTAACTACACTAGGGACCTTGATTCACTAAAAAATAAACGCTACTTCCTATAAGACCTGCAGACCTTCCCTTTCCTTTTACTTTAGTTACTGTCGATAAGTAGAAATACTCACCTGAACCTACTCACCAATCAGGTGCCTCCCCTGTGTCGCGTCCCGATCTGATTCCTGACGTCACTTCGAACTCGGTCGCAGCTCCACTCGGCTCGGCTCCTCTCAGCGCTCTGAAATCCCGCCTTTTATCGGACGCTCCCTCCGCTCGGCTCGGCTCCTCTCAGCGCTCTGAAATCCCGCCTTTTATCGGACGCTCCCTCCGCTCGGCTCGGCTCCTCTCAGCGCTCTGAAATCCCGCCTTTTATCGGACGCTCCCTCCGCTCGGCTCGGCTCCTCTCAGCGCTCTGAAATCCCGCCTTTTATCGGACGCTCCCTCCGCTCGGCTCGGCTCCTCTCAGCTGTTCTCAGCGCTCTGAAATCCCGCCTTTTATCGGACGCTCCCTCCGCTCGGCTCGGCTCCTCTCAGCTGTTCTCAGCGCTCTGAAATCCCGCCTTTTATCGGACGCTCCCTCCGCTCGGCTCGGCTCCTCTCAGCGCTCTGAAATCCCGCCTTTTATCGGACGCTCCCTCCGCTCGGCTCGGTGTGAGAGGGTCTGACCCCAGTAGGCAGGGTGTGAGAGGGTCTGACCCCAGTAGACAGGGTGAGAGAGGGTCTGACCCCAGTAGACAGGGTGAGAGAGGGCCTGACCCCAGTAGACAGGACGAGAGAGGGTCTGACCCCAGTAGACAGGGTGTGAGAGGGTCTGACCTCAGTAGGCAGGGTGTGAGAGGGTCTGACCCCAGTAGACAGGGTGAGAGAGGGTCTGACCCCAGTAGACAGGGTGAGAGAGAGTCTGACCCCAGTAGACAGGGTGAGAGAGGGTCTGACCCCAGGAGACAGGGTGAGAGAGGGTCTGACCCCAGTAGACAGGGTGAGAGAGGGTCTGACCCCAGTAGACAGGGTGAGAGAGAGTCTGACCTCAGTAGACAGGGTGAGAGAGGGTCTGACCCCAGTAGACAGGGTGAGAGAGGGTCTGACCCCAGTAGACAGGGTGTGAGAGGGTCTGACCCCAGTAGGCAGGGTGTGAGAGGGTCTGACCCCAGTAGACAGGGTGAGAGAGGGTCTGACCCCAGTAGACAGGGTGAGAGAGGGCCTGACCCCAGTAGACAGGACGAGAGAGAGTCTGACCCCAGTAGACAGGGTGAGAGAGGGTCTGACCCCAGGAGACAGGGTGAGAGAGGGTCTGACCCCAGTAGACAGGGTGAGAGAGGGTCTGACCCCAGTAGACAGGATGAGAGAGAGTCTGACCACGGTAGACAGGATGAGAGAGGGTCTGACCCCAGTAGACAGGACGAGAGAGAGTCTGACCACAGTAGACAGGGTGTGAGAGGGTGTGACCCCAGTAGACAGGGTGAGAGAGGGTCTGACCCCAGTAGACAGGGTGAGAGAGGGTCTGACCCCAGTAGACAGGGTGAGAGAGGGTCTGACCCCTGTAGACAGGGTGTGAGAGGGTCTGACCCCAGTAGACAGGGTGAGAGAGGGTCTGACCCCAGTAGACAGGGTGTGAGAGGGTCTGACCCCAGTAGACAGGACGAGAGAGAGTCTGACCACAGTAGACAGGGTGAGAAAGGGTCTGACCCCAGTAGGCAGGGTGTGAGAGGGTCTGACCCCAGTAGACAGGGTGAGAGAGGGTCTGACCCCAGTAGACAGGATGAGAGAGGGTCTGACCCCTGTAGACAGGGTGTGAGAGGGTCTGACCCCAGTAGACAGGGTGTGAGAGGGTCTGACCCCAGTAGGCAGGGTGTGAGAGGGTCTGACCTCAGTAGGCAGGGTGTGAGAGGGTCTGACCCCAATAGACAGGGTGAGAGAGGGTCTGACCCCAGAAGACAGGGTGAGAGAGGGCCTGACCCCAGTAGACAGGACGAGAGAGAGTCTGACCCCAGTAGACAGGGTGAGAGAGGGTCTGACCCCAGGAGACAGGGTGAGAGAGGGTCTGACCCCAGTAGACAGGGTGAGAGAGGGTCTGACCCCAGTAGACAGGGTGAGAGAGAGTCTGACCTCAGTAGACAGGGTGAGAGAGGGTCTGACCCCAGTAGACAGGGTGAGAGAGGGTCTGACCCCAGGAGACAGGGTGAGAGAGGGTCTGACCCCAGTAGACAGGACGAGAGAGAGTCTGACCACAGTAGACAGGACGAGAGAGAGTCTGACCCCAGTAGGCAGGATGAGAGAGGGTCTGAGCCCAGGAGACAGGGTGTGAGAGGGTCTGAGCTCAGTAGACAAGGTGAGCGAGGGTCTGACCCCAGGAGACAGGGTGAGAGAGGGTCTGACCCCAGTGGACAGGGTGAGAGAGGGTCTGACCCCAGTAGACAGGGTGAGAGAGGGTCTGACCCCAGTGGACAGTGTGTGAGGTGGTCTGACCCCAGTAGACAGGACGAGAGAGGGTCTGAGCTCAGTAGACAGTGTATGTGAGGGTCTGACCCCAGGAGACAGGGTGGGAGAGAGTCTGACCCCAGGAGACAGGGTGAGAGAGGGCCTGACCCCAGTAGGCAGGGTGTGAGAGGGTCTGACCCCAGTAGACAGGGTGTGAGAGGGTCTGACCCCAGTAGACAGGGTGAGAGAGGGTCTGACCCCAGTAGACAGGGTGTGAGAGGGTCTGAGCCCAGTAGACAGGGTGTGAGAGGGTCTGAGCCCAGTAGACAGGGTGAGAGAGGGTCTGACCCCAGTAGACAGGGTGAGAGAGGGTCTGACCCCAGTAGACAGGGTGTGAGAGGGTCTGACCCCAGTAGGCAGGGTGTGAGAGGGTCTGACCCCAGTAGACAGGGTGTGAGAGGGTCTGATCCCAGTAGACAGGGTGTGAGAGGGTCTGAGCCCAGTAGACAGGGTGTGAGGGTCTGATCCCAGTAGACAGGGTGTGAGAGGGTCTGAGCCCAGTAGACAGGGTGTGAGGGTCTGAGCCCAGTAGACAGGGTGTGAGGGTCTGATCCCAGTAGACAGGGTGTGAGAGGGTCTGAGCCCAGTAGACAGGGTGTGAGAGGGTCTGAGCCCAGTAGACAGGGTGTGAGGGTCTGATCCCAGTTGACAGGGTGAGAGAGGGTCTGAGCCCAGTAGACAGGGTGTGAGGGTCTGATCCCAGTAGACAGGGTGTGAGAGGGTCTGAGCCCAGTAGACAGGGTGTGAGGGTCTGATCCCAGTAGACAGGGTGTGAGAGGGTCTGAGCCCAGTAGACAGGGTGTGAGGGTCTGACCCCAGTGGACAGGACGAGAGAGGGTCTGACCCCAGTAGACAGGTTGTGTCTGGGCCAGCCCCGGGTCTGCTGTCCTTTCTTCTCTCAGGCTGACCCTGACCATTTCTCTGATTTCCCTGATGTTGACAGGTGGAGACTATCGGAGATGCCTATATGGTGGTAGCCGGAGTCCCGGAGAAAACCAAATATCATGCCCACAACATCTGTGACATGGCACTGGACATGGTCCAATCGATAGACAGCCTCAAGGACCCATCCACAGGCAGGAATATCCAAATCCGTGTTGGTGAGTATGGGGGAGTGTACAGATTGGTGTGGGTGATTGTGAGTGTACTGGGGGAGTGTACAGATTGGTGTGGGTGATTGTGAGTGTACTGGGGGAGTGTACAGATTGGTGTGGGTGATTGTGAGTGTACTGGGGAGTGTACAGATTGGTGTGGGTGATTGTGAGTGTACTGGGGGAGTGTACAGATTGGTGTGGGTGATTGTGAGTGTACTGGGGAGTGTACAGATTGGTGTGGGTGATTGTGAGTGTACTGGGGAGTGTACAGATTGGTGTGGGTGATTGTGAGTGTACTGGGGGAGTGTACAGATTGGTGTGGGTGATTGTGAGTGTACTGGGGGAGTGTACAGATTGGTGTGGGTGATTGTGAGTGTACTGGGGAGTGTACAGATTGGTGTGGGTGATTGTGAGTGTACTGGGGGAGTGTACAGATTGGTGTGGGTGATTGTGAGTGTACTGGGGAGTGTACAGATTGGTGTGGGTGATTTTGAGTGTACTGGGGAGTGTCCAGATTGGTGTGGGTGATTGTGAGTGTACTGGGGGAGTGTACAGATTGGTGTGGGTGATTGTGAGTGTACTGGGGGAGTGTACAGATTGGTGTGGGTGATTGTGAGTGTACTGGGGAGTGTACAGATTGGTGTGGGTGATTGTGAGTGTACTGGGGGAGTGTACAGATTGGTGTGGGTGATTGTGAGTGTACTGGGGGAGTGTACAGATTGGTGTGGGTGATTGTGAGTGTACTGGGGAGTGTACAGATTGGTGTGGGTGATTGTGAGTGTACTGGGGGAGTGTACAGATTGGTGTGGGTGATTGTGAGTGTACTGGGGGAGTGTACAGATTGGTGTGGGTGATTGTGAGTGTACTGGGGGAGTGTACAGATTGGTGTGGGTGATTGTGAGTGTACTGGGGGAGTGTACAGATTGGTGTGGGTGATTGTGAGTGTACTGGGGAGTGTACAGATTGGTGTGGGTGATTGTGAGTGTACTGGGGGAGTGTACAGATTGGTGTGGGTGATTGTGAGTGTACTGGGGAGTGTACAGATTGGTGTGGGTGATTGTGAGTGTACTGGGGAGTGTACAGATTGGTGTGGGTGATTGTGAGTGTACTGGGGGAGTGTACAGATTGGTGTGGGTGATTGTGAGTGTACTGGGGAGTGTACAGATTGGTGTGGGTGATTGTGAGTGTACTGGGGGAGTGTACAGATTGGTGTGGGTGATTGTGAGTGTACTGGGGAGTGTACAGATTGGTGTGGGTGATTGTGAGTGTACTGGGGGAGTGTACAGATTGGTGTGGGTGATTGTGAGTGTACTGGGGAGTGTACAGATTGGTGTGGGTGATTGTGAGTGTACTGGGGGAGTGTACAGATTGGTGTGGGTGATTGTGAGTGTACTGGGGGAGTGTACAGTTTGATGTGGGTGATTGTGAGTGTACTGGTGAATGCACACAATGGTGTGTGTGAGTGTACTGGATAACGTACAGGTGGTGTGGGTGAATATGAGTGTACTGGGGAAGTGTACGGATTGGTGTGGACGAGTGTGAGTGTACTGGGGAGTCATGCATTCATATTATGGCACAGAAGGAGGCCATTCGGCCCATCGTGTCTGTGCTGGCCGAAAAAGAGCCACCCAGCTTAATCCCACTCTCCAGCACTTGGTCCCTATCCCTGTAGGTTACAGCCCTTCAGGTGCACATCCAGGTACTTTTTAAATGAGTTGAGGGTTTCTGCCTCTCCCACCCTTTCAGGAAGTGAGTTCCAGACCCCCACCACCCTCTGGGGGAAAAAAACTTTCCTCAGCTCCCCTCTAATCCTTCTACCAATTACTTTAAATCTGTGCCCCCTGGTCACTGACCCCTCTGCTAAGGGAAATAGGTCCTTCCTATCCACTCTGTGTAGTCCTGTCATAATTTTGTACACCTCAATTAAATCTCCCCTCAGCCTCCTCTGTTGCAATGAGAACAACCCCAGCCTATCCAATCTTTCCTCATAGCTAAAATTCTCCAGCCCTGGTAACATCCTCGTAAATCTCCTCTGTACCCTCTCTAGTGCAATCACATCTTTCCTGTAATGTGGTGACCAGAACTGTACACAGTACTCAAGCTGTGGCCTAACTAGTGTTTTATACAGTTCTAGCATAACCAAGTCAGAGACTGTGAGTTGGGACTGAATGGTGTGAGTGTGAGTGTGAGTTGGGACTGATTGACGTGAGTGAGTGTGAGTTGGGACTGAATGGTGTGAGTGTGAGTTGGGACTGTTTGGTGTGAGTGTGAGTTGGGGCTGATTGGTGTGAGTGTGAGTGTGAGTTGGGACTGATTGACGTGAGTGAGTGTGAGTTGGGACTGAATGGTGTGAGTGTGAGTTGGGACTGTTTGGTGTGAGTGTGATTTGGGACTGATTGGTGTTTTGGACTGATTGGCATGAGTGTGAGTCGGGTCTGATTAGAGTGAGTGTGAGTCGGGACTGATTGGTGTGAGTGAGTGTGAGTTGGGACTGAATGGTGTGAGTGTGAGTTGGGACTGTTTGGTGTGAGTGTGATTTGGGACTGATTGGTGTTTTGGACTGATTGGCATGAGTGTGAGTCGGGTCTGATTAGAGTGAGTGTGAGTCGTGACTGATTGGTGTGAGTTGGGCTGTTTGGTGTGAGTGTGAGTTGGGTCTCATTGGCATGAGTGTGAGTTGGGACTGTTTGGTGTGAGAGTGAGTTGGGGCTGATTGGTGAGATTGCGGGGTGAGTTGTGACTGATTGGCGTGAGTGTGAATTGGGATTGATTAGTGTGAGTGTGAGTTGGGACTAATAGGTGTGAGTGTGAGTTCAAACTGATTGGTTTGAGTGTGAGTTGGGACTGTTTGGTGTGAGTGTGAGTTGGGACTGTTTGGTGTGAGTGTGAGTTGGGACTGTTTGGTGTGAGTGTGAGTTGGGACTGATTGGTGTGAGTGTGAGTTGGGACTGATTGGTGTGAGTGTGAGTTCAAACTGATTGGTTTGAGTGTGAGTTGGGACTGTTTGGTGTGAGTGTGAGTTGGGACTGATTGGTGTGAGTGTGAGTTGGGACTGATTGGCGTGAGTGTGAATTGCGATTGATTGGTCTGAGTGTGAGTTGGGGCTGATTGGTGTGAGTGTGAGTTCAAACTGATTGGTTTGAGTGTGAGTTGGGACCGTTTGGTGTGAGTGTGAGTTGGGACTGATTGGTGTGAGTGTGAGTTGGGACTGATTGGCGTGAGTGTGAATTGAGATTGATTGGTCTGAGTGTGAGTTGGGGCTGATTGGTGTGAGTGTGAGTTCAAACTGATTGGTGTGAATGTGAGTTGGGACTGTTTGGTGTGAGTGTGAGTTGGGACTGTTTGGTGTGAGTATCAGTTGGGACTGTTTGGTGTGAGTGTGAGTTGGTTCTCATTGGTGTGAGTGTGAGTTCAAACTGATTGGTATGAGTGTGAGTTGGGACTGATTGGTGTGAGTGTGAGTTGGTTCTCATTGGTGTGAGTGTGAGTTCAAACTGATTGGTATGAGTGTGAGTTGGGACTGATTGGTGTGAGAGTGAGTTGGGACTGATTGGCGTGAGTGTGGGGTGAATTGGGACTGTTTGGTGTGAGTGTGAATTGGGATTGATTGGTGTGAGTGTGAATTGGGGCTGATTGGTGTGAGTGTGGGTTCAAACTTATTGTTGCGAGTGTGAGTTGGGACTGTTTGGTGTGAGTGTGGATTGGGACTGATTGGTGTGAGTGTGAGTTGGGGCTGATTGCTGTGATTGTGAGTTCAAACTTATTGTTGTGAGTGTGAGTTGGGACTGTTTGGTGTGAGTGTGAGTTGGGACTGTTTGGTGTGAGTGTGAGTTGGGACTGTTTGGTGTGAGTGTGAGTTGGGACTGATTGGTGTGAGTGTGAGTTGGGATTGATTGGTGTGAGTGTGAGTTGGGACTGATTGGTGTGAGTGTGAGTTGGGACTGATTGGTGTGAGTGTGAGTTGGGATTGATTGGTGTGAGTGTGAGTTGGGACTGATTGGTGTGAGTGTGAGTTGGGATTGATTGGTGTGAGTGTGAGTTTTTTTTAATTCGTTCATGGGATGTGGGCGTCACTGGCGAGGCCGGCATTTATTGCCCATCCCTAATTGCCCTTGAGAAGGTGGTGGTGAGCCGCCTTCTTGAACCGCTGCAGTCCGTGTGGTGACGGTTCTCCCACAGTGCTGTTAGGAAGGGAGTTCCAGGATTTTGACCCAGCGACGATGAAGGAACGGCGATATATTTCCAAGTCGGGATGGTGTGTGACTCGGAGGGGAACGTGCAGGTGGTGTTGTTCCCATGTGCCTGCTGCCCTTCTCCTTCTAGGTGGTAGAGGTCGTGGGTTTGGGAGGTGCTGTCGAAGAAGCCTTGGCGAGTTGCTGCAGTGCATCCTGTGGATGGTAAACACTGCAGCCACAGTGCGCCGGTGGTGAAGGGAGTGAATGTTTAGGGTGGTGGATGGGGTGCCAATCAAGCGGGCTGCTTTGTCCTGGTTGGTGTCGAGCTTCTTGAGTGTTGTTGGAGCTGCACTCTTCCAGGCAAGTGGAGAGTATTCCATCACACTCCTGACTTGTGCCTTGTAGATGGTGGAAAGGCTTTGGGGAGTCAGGAGGTGAGTCACTCGCCACAGAATACCCAGCCTCTGACCTGCTCTCGCAGCCACAGTATTTATATGGCTGGTCCAGTTAAGTTTCTGGTCAATGATGTTGATGGTGGGGGATTCGGCGATGGTAATGCTGTTGAATGTCAAGGGGAGGTGGTTAGACTCTCTCTTGTTGGAGATGGTCATTGCCTGGCACTTATCTGGCGCGAATGTTACTTGCCACTTATCATCCCAAGCCTGGATGTTGTCCAGGTCTTGCTGCATGCGGGCTCGGACTGCTTCTGAGGGGTTGCGAATGGAACTGAACACTGTGCAGTCATCAGCAAACATCCCCATTTCTGACCTTATGATGGAGGAAAGGTCATTGATGAAGCAGCTGAAGATGGTTGGGCCTAGGACACTGCCCTGAGGAACCCCTGTAGCAATGTCCGGGGCTGAGATGATTGGCCTCCAACAACCATTACCACCTTCCTTTGTGCTCGGTATGACTCCAGCCACTGGAGAGTTTTCCCCCTGATTCCCATTGATTTCAATTTTACTAGGGCTCCTTGGTGCCACACTCGGTCAAATGCTGCCTTGATGTCAAGTGCAGTCACTCTCACCTCACCTCTGGAATTCAGCTCTTTTGTCCATGTTTGGACCAAGGCTATAATGAGGTCTGGAGCCGAGTGGTCCTGGCGGAACCCAAACTGAGCATCAGTGAGCAGGTTATTGGTGAGTAAGTGCCGCTTGATAGCACTGTCGACGACACCTTCCATCACTTTGCTGATGATTGAGAGTAGACTGATGGGGTGGTAATTGGCCGGATTGGATTTGTCCTGCTTTTTGTGGACTGATTGGTGTGAGTGTGAGTTCAAACTGATTGGTGTGAGTGTGAGTTGGGATTGATTGGTGTGAGTGTGAGTTGGGACTGATTGGTTTGACTGTGAGTTGGGACTGATTGGTGTGAGTGTGAGTTCAAACTGATTGGTGTGAGTGTGAGTTCAAACTGATTGGTGTGAGTGTGAGTTGGGACTGATTGGTGTGAGTATGAGTTGGGACTGTTTGGTGTGAGTGTGAGTTCAAACTGATTGGTGTGAGTGTGAATTGGGACAGATTGATGTGAGTGTGAATTCAGACTGATTGATGTGAGTGTGAATTGAGACTGATTGATGTGAGTGTGAATTCGGACTGATTGGTGTGAGTGTGAGTTCGGACTGATTAATGTGAGTGTGAGTTGGGACTGATTGGTGTGAGTGTGAGTTGGGACTGATTGGTGTGAGTGTGAATTGAGACTGATTGATGTGAGTGTGAGTTCAAACTGATTGGTGTGAGTGTGAATTGAGACTGATTGATGTGAGTGTGAGTTCGGACTGATTGGTGTGAGTCTGAGTTGGGACTGATTGGTGTGAGTCTGAGTTGGGACTGATTAATATGAGTGTGAGTTGGGACTGATTGGTGTGAGTGTGAGTTGGAACTGATTGGTGTGAGTATGAGTTGAGACTGTTTGGTGTGAGTGTGAGTTGGGACTGATTGGTGTGAGTGTGAGTTCAAACTGATTGGTGTGAGTGTGAATTGGGACAGATTGATGTGAGTGTGAATTCAGACTGATTGGTGTGAGTGTGAATTGAGACTGATTGATGTGAGTGTGATTTCAAACTGATTTGTGTGAGTGTGAATTGAGACTGATTGATGTGAGTGTGAGTTCGGACTGATTAATGTGAGTGTGAGTTGGGACTGATTGGTGTGAGTGTGAGTTCAAACTGATTGGTTTGAGTGTGAGTTCAAACTGATTGGTGTGAGTGTGAGTTGGGACCGATTGGTGTGAGTATGAGTTGGGACTGTTTGGTGTGAGTGTGAGTTCAAAGTGATTGGTGTGAGTGTGAATTGGGACAGATTGATGTGAGTGTGAATTCAGACTTATTGGTGTGAGTGTGAATTGAGACTGATTGATGTGAGTGTGAAATCGGACTGATTGGTGTGAGTGTGAGTTCGGACTGATTAATGTGAGTGTGAGTTGGGACTGATTGGTGTGAGTATGAGTTGGGACTGTTTGGTGTGAGTGTGAGTTGGGACTGATTGGTGTGAGTGTGAGTTGGGACTGATTGATGTGAGTGTGAGTTCATACTGATTGGTGTGAGTGTGAGTTGGGACTGATTGGTGTGAGTGTGAGTTGGGACTGAATGGTGTGAGTGTGAGTTCAAACTGATTGGTGTGAGTGTGTGTTCAAACTGATTGGTGTGAGTTGGGACTGATTGGTGTGAGTATCAGTTGGGACTGTTTGGTGTGAGTGTGAGTTCAAACTGATTGGTGTGAGTGTGAATTGAGACTGATTGATGTGAGTGTGAGTTGGGACTGATTGGTGTGAGTGTGAGTTGGGACTGATTGGTGTGAGTGTGAATTGGGACAGATTGATGTGAGTGTGAGTTCAAACTGATTGGTGTGAGTGTGAATTGGGACAGATTGATGTGAGTGTGAATTCAGACTGATTGGTGTGAGTGTGAATTGAGATTGATTGATGTGAGTGTGAGTTCAAACTGATTGGTGTGAGTGTGAGTTGGGACTGATTGGTGTGAGTGTGAATTGGGACAGATTGATGTGAGTGTGAGTTCAAACTGATTGGTGTGAGTGTGAATTGGGACAGATTGATGTGAGTGTGAATTCAGACTGATTGGTGTGAGTGTGAATTGAGATTGATTGATGTGAGTGTGAGTTCAAACTGATTGGTGTGAGTGTGAATTGAGACTGATTGATGTGAGTGTGAGTTCGGACTGATTGGTGTGAGTGTGAGTTGGGACTGATTGGTGTGAGTGTGAGTTCAAACTGATTGGTGTGAGTGTGAATTGGGACAGATTGATGTGAGTGTGAATTCAGACTGATTGGTGTGAGTGTGAGTTCGGACTGATTAATGTGAGTGTGAGTTGGGACTGATTGGTGTGAGTATGAGTTGGGACTGTTTAGTGTGAGTGTGAGTTGGGACTGATTGGTGTGAGTGTGAGTTCAAACTGATTGGTGTGAGTGTGAGTTGGGACTGATTGATGTGAGTGTGAGTTCGGACTTATTGGTGTGAGTGTGAGTTCAAACTGATTGGTGTGAGTGTGAGTTGGGATTGATTGGTGTGAGTGTGAGTTGGGGTTGATTGGTGTGAGTGTGAGTTGGGGCTGATTGGTGTGAGTGTGAGTTGGGATTGATTGGTGTGAGTGTGAGTTGGGGCTGATTGGTGTGAGTGTGAGGTTTTTTTCATTCATCCATGGGATGTGGGCGTCGCTGGCGAGGCCGGCATTTATTGCCCATCCCTAATTGCCCTTGAGAAGGTGGTGGTGAGCCGCCTTCTTGAACCGCTGCAGTCCGTGTGGTGAAGGTTCTCCCACAGTGCTGTTAGGAAGGGAGTTCCAGGATTTTGACCCAGCGACAATGAAGGAACGGTGATATATTTCCAAGTCGGGACGGTGTGTGAATTGGAGGGGAACGTGCAGGTGGTGTTGTTCCCATGCGCCTGCTGCTTTTGTCCTTCTAGGTGGTAGAGGTCGTGGGTTTGGGAGGTGCTGTCGAAGAAGCCTTGGCGAGTTGCTGCAGTGCATCCTGTGGATGGTCCACACTGCAGCCACAGTGCACCGGTGGTGAAGGGAGTGAATGTTTGGGGTGGTGGATGGGGTGCTAATCAAGCGGGCTGCTTTATCTTGGATGGTGTCGAGCTTCTTGAGTGTTGTTGGAGCTGCACTCATCCAAGCAAGTGGAGAGTATTCCATCACACTCCTGACTTGTGCCTTGTCGATGGTGGAAAGGCTTTGGGGAGTCAGGAGGTGAGTCACTCGCCGCAGAATACCCAGCCTCTGACCTGCTCTCGTAGCCACAGTATTTATATGGCTGGTCCAGTTAAGTTTCTGGTCAATGGTGACCCCCAGGATGTTGATGGTGGGGGATTCGGCGATGGTAATGCTGTTGAATGTCAAGGGGAGGTGGTTAGACTCTCTCTTTTTGGAGATGGTCATTGCCTGGCACTTATCTGGCGCGAATGTTACTTGCCACTTATCAGCCCAAGCCTGGATGTTGTCCAGCTGTTGCTGCATGCGGGCTCGGACTGCTTCATTATCTGAGGGGTTGCGAATGGAACTGAACACTGTGCAGTCATCAGCAAACATCCCCATTTCTGACCTTATGATGGAGGGAAGGTCATTGATGAAGCAGCTGAAGATGGTTGGGCCTAGGACACTGCCCTGAGGAACTCCTGCAGCAATGTCCGGGGCTGAGATGATTGGCCTCCAACAACCACTACCATCTTCCTTTGTGCTCGGTATGACTCCAGCCACTGGAGAGTTTTCCCCCTGATTCCCATTGATTTCAATTTTACTAGGGCTCCTTGGTGCCACACTCAGTCAAATGCTGCCTTGATGTCAAGGGCAGTCACTCTCACCTCACCTCTGGAATTCAGCTCTTTTGTCCATGTTTGGACCAAGGCTGTAATGAGGTCTGGAGCCGAGTGGTCCTGGCGGAACCCAAACTGAGCATCGGTGAGCAGGTTATTGGTGAGTAAGTGCCGCTTGATAGCACTGTCGACGACACCTTCCATCACTTTGTTGATGATTGAGAGTAGACTGATGGGGTGGTAATTGGCCGGATTGGATTTGTCCTGCTTTTTGTGGACTGATTGGTGTGAGTGTGAGTTCAAACTGATTGGTGTGAGTGTGAGTTGGGATTGATTGGTGTGAGTGTGAGTTGGGGCTGATTGGTGTGAGTGTGAGTTGGGACTGATTGGTGTGACTGTGAGTTGGGACTGATTGGTGTGAGTGTGAGTTCAAACTGATTGGTGTGAGTGTGAGTTGGGACTGATTGGTGTGAGAATGAGTTGGGACTGTTTGGTGTGAGTGTGAGTTCAAACTGATTGGTGTGAGTGTGAATTGGGACAGATTGATGTGAGTGTGAATTCAGACTGATTGGTGTGAGTGTGAATTGAGACTGATTGATGTGAGTGTGAATTCGGACTGATTGGTGTGAGTGTGAGTTCGGACTGTTTAATGTGAGTGTGAGTTGGGACTGATTGGTGTGAGTTGGGACTGTTTGGTGTGAGTGTGAGTTGGGACTGATTGGTGTGAGTGTGAGTTGGGACTGATTGATGTGAGTGTGAGTTCGTACTGATTGGTGTGAGTGTGAGTTGGGACTGATTGATGTGAGTGTGAATTCGGACTGATTGGTGTGAGTGTGAGTTGGGACTGAATGGTGTGAGTGTGAGTTCAAACTGATTGGTGTGAGTGTGTGTTCAAACTGACTGGTGTGAGTTGGGACTGATTGGTGTGAGTATCAGTTGGGACTGTTTGGTGTGAGTGTGAGTTCAAACTGATTGGTGTGAGTGTGAATTGAGACTGATTGATGTGAGTGTGAGTTGGGACTGATTGGTGTGAGTGTGAGTTGGGACTGATTGGTGTGAGTGTGAGTTGGGACTGAATGGTGTGAGTGTGAGTTGGGACTGATTGGTGTGAGTCTGAGTTGGGACTGATTAATATGAGTGTGAGTTGGGACTGATTGGTGTGAGTGTGAGTTCAAACTGATTGGTGTGAGTGTGAGTTGGGACTGATTGGTGTGAGTGTGAGTTGGAACTGATTGGTGTGAGTATGAGTTGAGACTGTTTGGTGTGAGTGTGAGTTGGGACTGATTGGTGTGAGTGTGAGTTCAAACTGATTGGTGTGAGTGTGAATTGGGACAGATTGATGTGAGTGTGAATTCAGACTGATTGGTGTGAGTGTGAATTGAGACTGATTGATGTGAGTGTGAGTTCGGACTGATTGGTGTGAGTGTGAGTTGGGACTGATTGGTGTGAGTGTGAGTTGGGACTGATTGGTGTGAGTGTGAATTGGGACAGATTGATGTGAGTGTGAGTTGGGACTGATTAATGTGAGTGTGAGTTGGGACTGATTGGTGTGAGTGTGAGTTCAAACTGATTGGTGTGAGTGTGAGTTGGGACCGATTGGTGTGAGTATGAGTTGGGACTGTTTGGTGTGAGTGTGAGTTCAAAGTGATTGGTGTGAGTGTGAATTGGGACAGATTGATGTGAGTGTGAATTCAGACTTATTGGTGTGAGTGTGAATTGAGACTGATTGATGTGAGTGTGAATTCGGACTGATTGGTGTGAGTGTGAGTTCGGACTGATTAATGTGAGTGTGAGTTGGGACTGATTGGTGTGAGTATGAGTTGGGACTGTTTGGTGTGAGTGTGAGTTGGGACTGATTGGTGTGAGTGTGAGTTGGGACTGATTGATGTGAGTGTGAGTTCATACTGATTGGTGTGAGTGTGAGTTGGGACTGATTGGTGTGAGTGTGAGTTGGGACTGAATGGTGTGAGTGTGAGTTCAAACTGATTGGTGTGAGTGTGTGTTCAAACTGATTGGTGTGAGTTGGGACTGATTGGTGTGAGTATCAGTTGGGACTGTTTGGTGTGAGTGTGAGTTCAAACTGATTGGTGTGAGTGTGAATTGAGACTGATTGATGTGAGTGTGAGTTGGGACTGATTGGTGTGAGTGTGAGTTGGGACTGATTGGTGTGAGTGTGAATTGGGACAGATTGATGTGAGTGTGAGTTCAAACTGATTGGTGTGAGTGTGAATTGGGACAGATTGATGTGAGTGTGAATTCAGACTGATTGGTGTGAGTGTGAATTGAGATTGATTGATGTGAGTGTGAGTTCAAACTGATTGGTGTGAGTGTGAGTTGGGACTGATTGGTGTGAGTGTGAATTGGGACAGATTGATGTGAGTGTGAGTTCAAACTGATTGGTGTGAGTGTGAATTGGGACAGATTGATGTGAGTGTGAATTCAGACTGATTGGTGTGAGTGTGAATTGAGATTGATTGATGTGAGTGTGAGTTCAAACTGATTGGTGTGAGTGTGAATTGAGACTGATTGATGTGAGTGTGAGTTGGGACTGATTGGTGTGAGTGTGAGTTCAAACTGATTGGTGTGAGTGTGAGTTCAAACTGATTGGTGTGAGTGTGAGTTGGGACTGATTGGTGTGAGAATGAGTTGGGACTGTTTGGTGTGAGTGTGAGTTCAAACTGATTGGTGTGAGTGTGAATTGGGACAGATTGATGTGAGTGTGAATTCAGACTGATTGGTGTGAGTGTGAATTGAGACTGATTGATGTGAGTGTGAATTCGGACTGATTGGTGTGAGTGTGAGTTCGGACTGTTCAATGTGAGTGTGAGTTGGGACTGATTGGTGTGAGTTGGGACTGTTTGGTGTGAGTGTGAGTTGGGACTGATTGGTGTGAGTGTGAGTTGGGACTGATTGATGTGAGTGTGAGTTCGTACTGATTGGTGTGAGTGTGAGTTGGGACTGATTGATGTGAGTGTGAATTCGGACTGATTGGTGTGAGTGTGAGTTGGGACTGAATGGTGTGAGAGTGAGTTCAAACTGATTGGTGTGAGTGTGTGTTCAAACTGACTGGTGTGAGTTGGGACTGATTGGTGTGAGTATCAGTTGGGACTGTTTGGTGTGAGTGTGAGTTCAAACTGATTGGTGTGAGTGTGAATTGAGACTGATTGATGTGAGTGTGAGTTGGGACTGATAGGTGTGAGTGTGAGTTGGGACTGATTGGTGTGAGTGTGAGTTGGGACTGATTGGTGTGAGTCTGAGTTGGGACTGATTAATATGAGTGTGAGTTGGGACTGATTGGTGTGAGTGTGAGTTGGGACTGATTGGTGTGAGTCTGAGTTGGGACTGATTAATATGAGTGTGAGTTGGGACTGATTGGTGTGAGTGTGAGTTGGAACTGATTGGTGTGAGTATGAGTTGAGACTGTTTGGTGTGAGTGTGAGTTGGGACTGATTGGTGTGAGTGTGAGTTCAAACTGATTGGTGTGAGTGTGAATTGGGACAGATTGATGTGAGTGTGAATTCAGACTGATCGGTGTGAGTGTGAATTGGGACAGATTGACGTGAGTGTGAATTCAGACTGATTGGTGTGAGTGTGAGTTCGGACTGATTAATGTGAGTGTGAGTTGGGACTGATTGGTGTGAGTGTGAGCTGGAACTGATTGGTGTGAGTGTGAGTTGGGACTGATTGGTGTGAGTGTGAGCTGGAACTGATTGGTGTGAGTGTGAGTTGGGACTAATTGGTGTGAGTGTGAGTTGGGACTGATTGGTATGAGTGTGAGTTCAAACTGATTGGTGTGAGTGTGAATTGGGTCAGATTGATGTGAGTGTGAATTCAGACTGATCGGTGTGAGTGTGAATTGGGACAGATTGATGTGAGTGTGAATTCAGACTGATCGGTGTGAGTGTGAATTGGGACAGATTGATGTGAGTGTGAATTCAGACTGATTGGTGTGAGTGTGAGTTCGGACTGATTAATGTGAGTGTGAGTTGGGACTGATTGGTGTGAGTGTGAGTTGGGACTGATTGGTGTGAGTATGAGTTGGGACTGTTTGGTGTGAGTGTGAGTTGGGACTGATTGGTGTGAGTGTGAGTTCAAACTGATTGGTGTGAGTGTGAGTTGGGACTGATTGATGTGAGTGTGAGTTCGGACTGATTGGTGTGAGTGTGAGTTGGGACTGAATGGTGTGAGTGTGAGTTCAAACTGATTGGTGTGAGTGTGTGTTCAAACTGATTGGTGTGAATTGGGACTGATTGGTGTGAATATCAGTTGGGACTGTTTGGTGTGAGTGTGGGTTGGGACTGATTGGTGTGAGTGTGAGTTCAGACTGATTGTTGTGAGTGTGAATTGCGACTGATTGATGTGAGTGTGAGTTCGGACTGATTGGTGTGAGTGTGAGTTGGGACTGATTGGTGTGAGTGTGAGTTGGGCCTGTTTGTTGTGAGTGTGAGTTGGGACTGATTGGTGTGAGTGTGAGTTCAAACTGATTGGTGTGAGTGTGAATTGGGACTGATTGGTGTGAGTGTGAGTTGGGACTGATTGATGTGATTGTGAGTTTGGACTGATTGGTGTGAGTGTGAGTTTGGACTGATTGGTGTGAATTGGGACTGATTGGTGTGAATATCAGTTGGGACTGTTTGGTGTGAGTGTGGGTTGGGACTGATTGGTGTGAGTGTGAGTTCAAACTGATTGTTGTGAGTGTGAATTGCGACTGATTGATGTGAGTGTGAGTTCGGACTGATTGGTGTGAGTGTGAGTTGGGACTGATTGGTGTGAGTGTGAGTTGGGCCTGTTTGTTGTGAGTGTGAGTTGGGACTGATTGCTGTGAGTGTGAGTTCAAACTGATTGGTGTGAGTGTGAATTGGGACTGATTGGTGTGAGTGTGAGTTGGGACTGATTGATGTGAGTGTGAGTTTGGACTGATTGGTGTGAGTGTGAGTTTGGACTGATTGGTGTGAGTGTGAATTGGGACTGTTTGGTGTGAGTGTGAGTTCGGACTGTTTGGTGTGAGTGTGAGTTCGGACTGTTTGGTGTGAGTGTGAGTTCGGACTGATTGGTGTGAGTGTGAATTGGGACTGTTTGGTGTGAGTGTGAGTTCGGACTGATTGGTGTGAGTGTGAGTTTGGACTGATTGATGTGACTGTGCGTTCGGACTGATTAGTGTGAGTGTGAGTTCAAACTGATTTGTGTGAGTGTGAATTGGGACAGATTGATGTGAGTGTGAATTCAGACTGATTGGTGTGAGTGTGAGTTCGGACTGATTAATGTGAGTGTGAGTTGGGACTGATTGGTGTGTGTGTGAGTTGGGACTGATTGGTGTGAGTATGAGTTGGGACTGTTTGGTGTGAGTGTGAGTTGGGACTGATTGGTGTGAGTGTGAGTTCAAACTGATTGGTGTGAGTGTGAGTTGGGACTGATTGATGTGAGTGTGAGTTCGGACTGATTGGTGTGAGTGTGAGCTGGGACTGAATGGTGTGAGTGTGAGTTCAAACTGATTGGTGTGAGTGTGTGTTCAAACTGATTGGTGTGAATTGGGACTGATTGGTGTGAATAGCAGTTGGGACTGTTTGGTGTGAGTGTGGGTTCAAACTGATTGTTGTGAGTGTGAATTGAGACTGATTGATGTGAGTGTGAGTTGGGACTGATTGGTGTGAGAATGAGTTGGGACTGTTTGGTGTGAGTGTGAGTTCAAACTGATTGGTGTGAGTGTGAGTTCGGACTGATTGGTGTGAGTGTGAGTTTGGACTGATTGATGTGAGTGTGAGTTCGGACTGTTTGGTGTGAGTGTGAATTGGGACTGTTTGGTGAGTGTGAGTTCGGACTGATTGGTGTGAGTGTGAGTTTGGACTGATTGATGTGACTGTGCGTTCGGACTGATTGGTGTGAGTGTGAATTGGGAATGTTTGGTGTGAGTGTGTGTTCGGACTGATTGGTGTGAGTGTGAATTGGGAATGTTTGGTGTTAGTGTGAGTTCGGACTGATTGGTGTGAGTGTGAATTGGGAATGTTTGTTGTGAGTGTGAGTTCGGACTGATTGATGTGAGTGTGAGTTGGGACTAATCAGTGACCCTGTTCTTGGCTCCTTTACACGGCAGATTCCCATTTACCAAGTGCTTGTTATGTTGATTGGTGACGGCAGTGAGCACATGGAGTGGCCCAGCCTCCTCGCCCAGACCTGCAGTTTCACACCAACTGCCGTCCGCCTCACCATCGAGGTGTTGGAGGTGGTCTGACCCACTGTGGGCAAATCGTACACAATGTGTGGGAGGAGCCCCGCGATCTCGTGCCTTCAGCAGCGAGTCCGAGCCCTGGAATCTCACATCCCGATCGGGCTGTCAGGAACTCCAGGAGCTGCGGGAGGAATTACAAGGCAAGGGATGACTGAGTGGAGGGACAGGTCTGTCCAGCTCCCACCCTTCACTTCCTATTTCTTTCCCTGACTAGGTGTCCACTCTGGGATGGTGGTGGCTGGTGTGGTGGGACACAAGATGCCTCGGTTCGGGTTGTATGGAGACACTGTCCACTCAGCATCAGCCATGGAGAGTAACGGGAAGGTAAGGTGTGAGCAGGCCGAGGTGCAGAGTGCACAGTGCTGGACCATTCACTATCTTCTGTACTCGAGGGGACACAAGCCTGGTCTCTGCAACCGGGCCTCAGAATTTAACCCTTTCAGCCCCAGTATCTGGTGAATCTGCACTGCACCCCCTCCAGGGCCAATATATCCTTCCTGAGGTGCGGTGCCCAGAACTGAACGCAGTCTGCAGATGCCAACCCCCTCGAGGTAAAGGCCAACATTCCATCAGTCTTTTTGATTATTTTTTGTGCCTGTCCTCTAGCTTTCAGTGATTCCTGTACTTAGACCCCTAAATCTCTCTGTTCCTCCACAGTCTATCTTTCTTAGGTCCAAAGTGGATGACCTCACACTTCCCCACATTGAACTCCATCTGCCCCAGTTTTGCCCACTCACTCAATCTCTCAATGTCCCTTTGTAACTTTCTGCTCCCATCTACACTATTTACTGTGCCACCTAACTTAGTGTCAGCAAACTTGGATATACGGCTCTCTATTCCTTCATCGAAGACATTTATAAATATAGTGAAAAGCTGAGGCCCCATATTATATATAGTATAGAAAATTAAGGGGTGATCTAATTATTGGGGTGTTTAAGATGATTAAAGGATTTGATAGGGTAGATAGAGAGAAACTATTTCCTCTGGTGGGGGAATCCAGAACAAGGGGGAATAACCTTAAAATTAGAGCCAGGCCGTTCAGGGGTGATGTCAGGAAGCACTTCTTCACACAAAGGGGAGTGGGAATCTGGAACTCTCTCCCCCAAAAAGCTGTCGAGGCTGGGGGTCAATTAAAAATTTCAAACCCGAGATTGATAGATTTTTCCTGGGTCAGGGTGTTAAGGGATATGGAACCAAGGCGGATAAATGGGGTTAAGATACAGATCAGCCATGATCTAATAGAATGGTGGAACAGGCTTGAGGGGCTGAATGGCCGACTCCTGTTCCTATGTTCCCATGTACAGATCCCTGGGAAACACTACTAGTCATATTCTGTCAATTTGAGTACATACCCACTACCCTACTCTCTGTCTCCCACCTCCTCACCAATCCCTACCCATTTCAATAAATTGCCTCCAATCCCATGCACTTCCATTTTTGTTAACAGTCTCTCATGTGGAACCTTATCGAATACCTTCTGGAAGTTCATTTTAATAACATCCATAGACACTCCCTTATCTACCACGTTAGTGACCTCCTCAAAAAATTCAACCAGGTTCGTTAGACAAGGATTTACCATTTACAAATCCACACTGACTCTCTAATCAGTTCATATTTACTCAGTCAATCTGTCCCGAATAAAAGATTCTACTAACTTCCCCACAACTGATATTAAACTGAGAGGTCTGTAGTTACCTGGACTCTCACACCGTCCCTT
Organism: Heptranchias perlo; assembly: GCF_035084215.1. Taxonomy (NCBI): domain Eukaryota; kingdom Metazoa; phylum Chordata; class Chondrichthyes; order Hexanchiformes; family Hexanchidae; genus Heptranchias; species Heptranchias perlo. The sequence continues at coordinate 58,074 of NW_027139326.1, forward strand.
CTTAAATAATGGAGTATATTACAATGGAGTGTTACACTGATACTGTGTTATACATTGCTGTATTACTCTGATACTCTGTTGTACAGTGCTGCGTTACTCTGATACTGTGTTATACATTGCTGTATTACTCTGATACTCTGTTGTACAGTGCTGTATTACTCTGATACTCTGTTGTACAGTGCTGCGTTACTCTGATACTGTGTTATACATTGCTGTATTACTCTGATACTCTGTTGTACAGTGCTGTATTACTCTGATATATACAGTGCTGTATTACAATGATATTCTGTTGTACAGTGCTGTATTACTCTGATACTGTGTTATACAGTGCTGTGTTACTCTGATACTGTGTTATACAGTGCTGTGTTACTCTGATACTGTGTTATACAGTGCTGTATTACTATGATACTCTGTTGTACAGTGCTGTATTACTCTGATACTGTGTTAGACAGTGCTGTGTTACTCTACAATTGGGTTATACATTGCTGTATTACTCTGATATTCTGTTGTACAATGCTGTATTACTCTGATATATAGAGTGCTGTATTACTCTGATACTCTGTTGTACAGTGCCGTATTACTCTGATACTGTGTTATACAGTGGTGTGTTACTCTGATACTGTGTTATACAGTGGTGTGTTACTCTGATACTGTGTTATACAGTGCTGTGTTACTCTGATACTGTGTTATACAGTTCTGTGTTACTCTGATGCTGTGTTATACAGTGCTGTGTTACTCTGCAATTGTGTTATCCAGTGCGGTGTTACTCTGATACTGTGTATACGGTGCTGTATTACACTGAAACTGTGTTATACAGTGCTGTGTTACTCTGATACTGTGTTATACAGTGCAGTGTTACTCTCACACTGTGTTATCCAGTGCTATGTTACTCTGATACTGTGTATACAGTGCAGTGTTACTCTCACACTGTGTTATCCAGTGCTATGTTACTCTGAAATTGTGTTATACAGTGCTGTGTTACTCTGCAATTGTGTTATAGAATGCTGTATTACTCTGATACTGTGTTGTACAGTGCTGTATTACCATGAAACTGTGTGATACAGTGCACTGTTATACAGTGCTGTGTTACTCTGCAATTGGGTTATACAGTGCTGTATTACTCTGATATTGTGTTCGAAACAGTGCTGTATTACTCTGATACTGTTGTACAGTGCTGTATTACTCTGATACTGTGTTATACAGTGCTGTGTTACTCACATACTGTGTTATCCAGTGCTGTGTCACTCTGAAATGGTGTTATAGTGCTGTGTTACCCTGCAATTGTGTTATAGAATGCTGTATTACTCGGATACTGTGTTATACTGTGCTGTATTACTCTGATACAGTGCTATACAGTGCTGCGTTACTCTGATACTGTATTCAAAAGTGATGTGTTCCTCTGTTACTGTATTCTACAGTGATGTGTTCCTCTGTTACTGTATTCGACAGTGATGTGTTGCTCTGTTACTGTATTCTACAGTGATATGTCCCTCTGTTATTTTATTCTAAAGTGATGTGTTCCACTGTTACTGTATTCTAAAGTGATGTGTTCCTCTGTTATTTTATTCTACAGTGATGTGTTCCTCTGTTATTTTATTCTACAGTGATGTGTTCCTCTGTTACTGTATTATACAGTGATGTGTTCCTCTGTTATTTTATTCTGCAGTGATGTGTTCCTCTGTTACTGTATTCTACAGTGATGTGTTCCTCTGTTACTGTATTCTACAGTGATGTGTTCCTCTGTTACTGTTTTCTCCAGTGATGTGTTCCCCTGTTACTGTATTCTACAGTGATGTGTTCCTCTGTTACTGTATTCTACATTGATGTGTTCCTCTGTTACTGTATTCTAAAGTGATGTGTTCCTCTGTTACTGTATTCTACAGTGATGTGTTCCTCTGTTATTTTATTCCAAAGTGATGTGTTCCTCTGATATTTTATTCTACAGTGATGTGTTCCTCTGTTACTGTATTCTACAGTGATGTGTTCCTCTGTTACTGTATTCTACAGTGATGCGTTCCTCTGTTATTTTATTCTACAGTGATGTGTTCCTCTGTTACTGTATTCTACAGTGATGTGTTCCTCTGTTACTGTATTCTGCAGTGATGTGTTCCTCTGTTACTGTATTCTGCAGTGATGTGTTCCCCTGTTACTGTATTCTACAGTGATGTGTTCCTCTGTTACTGTATTCTGCAGTGATGTGTTCCTCTGTTATTTTATTCTACAGTGATGTGTTCCTCTGTTACTGTATTCTACAGTGATGTGTTCCTCTGTTACTGTATTCTGCAGTGATGTGTTCCTCTGTTACTGTATTCTGCAGTGATGTGTTCCCCTGTTACTGTATTCTACAGTGATGTGTTCCTCTGTTACTGTATTCTACAGTGATGTGTTCCTCTGTTACTGTATTCCAAAGTGATGTGTTCCTCTGATATTTTATTCTACAGTGATGTGTTCCTCTGTTACTGTATTCTACAGTGATGTGTTCCCCTGTTACTGTATTCTACAGTGATGTGTTCCTCTGTTACTGTATTCTACAGTGATGTGTTCCCCTGTTACTGTATTCTACAGTGATGTGTTCCCCTGTCACTGTATTCGACAGTGATGTGTTCCTCTGTTACTGTATTCTACAGTGATGTGTTCCTCTGTTATTTTATTCCAAAGTGATGTGTTCCTCTGATATTTTATTCTACAGTGATGTGTTCCTCTGTTACTGTATTCTACAGTGATGTGTTCCTCTGTTACTGTATTCTACAGTGATGCGTTCCTCTGTTATTTTATTCTACAGTGATGTGTTCCTCTGTTACTGTATTCTACAATGATGTGTTCCTCTGTTACTGTATTCTGCAGTGATGTGTTCCCCTGTTACTGTATTCTACAGTGATGTGTTCCTCTGTTACTGTATTCTACAGTGATGTGTTCCTCTGTTATTTTATTCCAAAGTGATGTGTTCCTCTGATATTTTATTCTACAGTGATGTGTTCCTCTGTTACTGTATTCTACAGTGATGTGTTCCCCTGTTACTGTATTCTACAGTGATGTGTTCCTCTGTTACTGTATTCTACAGTGATGTGTTCCCCTGTTACTGTATTCTACAGTGATGTGTTCCCCTGTCACTGTATTCTACAGTGATGTGTTCCTCTGTTACTGTATTCTAAAGTGATGTGTTCCTCTGTTACTGTATTCTACAGTGATGTGTTCCTCTGTTACTGTATTCTGCAGTGATGTGTTCCTCTGTTACTGGATTCTACAGTGATGCGTTCCTCTGTTATTTTATTCTACAGTGATGTGTTCCTCTGTTACTGTATTCTACAATGATGTGTTCCTCTGTTACTGTATTCTGCAGTGATGTGTTCCCCTGTTACTGTATTCTACAGTGATGTGTTCCTCTGTTACTGTATTCTGCAGTGATGTGTTCCTCTGTTACTGTATTCTACAGTGATGTGTTCCTCTGTTACTGTATTCTACAGTGATGTGTTCCTCTGTTACTGTATTCTGCAGTGATGTGTTCCCCTGTTACTGTATTCTACAGTGATGTGTTCCTCTGTTACTGTATTCTGCAGTGATGTGTTCCCCTGTTACTGTATTCTACAGTGATGTGTTCCCCTGTTACTGTATTCTACAGTGATGTGTTCCTCTGTGACTGTATTCTACAGTGATGTGTTCCTCTGTTACGATATTCTACAGTGATGTGTTCCTCTGTTACTGTATTCTACAGTGATGTGTTCCTCTGTTATTTTATTCTACAGTGATGTGTTCCTCTGTTATTTTATTCGAAAGTGATGTGTTCCTCTGTTACTGTATTCTACAGTGATGTGTTCCTCTGTTATTTTATTCTGCAGTGATGTGTTCCTCTGTGACTGTATTCTGCACTGATGTGTTCCTCTGTTATTTTGTTCTACAGTGATGTGTTCCTCTGTTACTGTATTCTACAGTGATGTGTTCCTCTGTTATTTTATTCGACAGTGATGTGTTCCTCTGTTACTGTATTCTACAGTGATGTGTTCCTCTCTTATTTTATTCTCCAGTGATGTGTTCCTCTGTTACTGTATTCTACAGTTATGTGTTCCTCTGTTATTTTATTCTACAGTGCTGTGTTCCTCTGTTACTGTATTCTACAGTGATGTGTTCCTCTGTTATTTTATTCTGAAGTGATGTGTTCCTCTGTTACTGTATTCTACAGTGATGTGTTCCTCTGTTATTTTATTCTACAGTGATGTGTTCCTCTTTTACTGTATTCTACAGTGATGTGTTCCTCTGTTACTGTATTCTACAGTGATGTGTTCCTCTGTTACTGTATTCTACAGTGATGTGTTCCCCTGTTACTGTATTCTACAGTGATGTGTTCCTCTGTTACTGTATTCTACAGTGATGTGTTCCTCTGTTACTGTATTCTAAAGTGATGTGTTCCTCTGTTACTGTATTCTACAGTGATGTGTTCCTCTGTTACTCTATTCGACAGTGCTGTGTTCCTCTGTTACTGTATTCTACAGTGATATGTTTCTCTGTCACTGTGTTCTACAGTGATGTGTTCCTCTGTTATTTTGTTCTAAAGTGATGTGTTCCTCTGTTACTGTATTCTACAGTGATGTGTTCCTCTGTTACTGTATTCTACAGTGATGTGTTCCACTCTTATTTTATTCTCCAGTGATGTGTTCCTCTGTTATTTTATTCGACAGTGATGTGTTCCTCTGTTACTGTATTCTACAGTGATGTGTTCCACTCTTATTTTATTCTCCAGTGATGTGTTCCTCTGTTACTGTATTCTACAGTGCTGTGTTCCTCATTTAATCTATTCTACAGTGATGTGTTCCTCTGTTACTGTATTCTACAGTGATGTGTTCCTCTGTTACTGTATTCTACAGTGATGTGTTCCTCTGTTATTTTGTTCTAAAGTGATGTGTTCCTCTGTTACTGTATTCTAAAGTGCTGTGTACCTCATTTAATCTATTCTACAGTGATGTGTTCCTCTGTTACTGTATTCTACAGTGATGTGTTCCTCTGTTATTGTATTCTACAGTGATGTGTTCCTCTGTTATTTTGTTCTAAAGTGATGTGTTCCTCTGTTACTGTATTCTACAGTGATGTGTTCCTCTGTTATTTTGTTCGAAAGTGATGTGTTCCTCTGTTACTGTATTCTAAAGTGATGTGTTCCTCTGTTACTGTATTCTACAGTGATGTGTTCCTCTGTTATTTTATTCCAAAGTGATGTGTTCCTCTGATATTTTATTCTACAGTGATGTGTTCCTCTGTTACTGTATTCTACAGTGATGTGTTCCTCTGTTACTGTATTCTACAGTGATGCGTTCCTCTGTTATTTTATTCTACAGTGATGTGTTCCTCTGTTACTGTATTCTACAGTGATGTGTTCCTCTGTTACTGTATTCTGCAGTGATGTGTTCCTCTGTTACTGTATTCTGCAGTGATGTGTTCCCCTGTTACTGTATTCTACAGTGATGTGTTCCTCTGTTACTGTATTCTGCAGTGATGTGTTCCTCTGTTATTTTATTCTACAGTGATGTGTTCCTCTGTTACTGTATTCTACAGTGATGTGTTCCTCTGTTACTGTATTCTGCAGTGATGTGTTCCTCTGTTACTGTATTCTGCAGTGATGTGTTCCCCTGTTACTGTATTCTACAGTGATGTGTTCCTCTGTTACTGTATTCTACAGTGATGTGTTCCTCTGTTACTGTATTCCAAAGTGATGTGTTCCTCTGATATTTTATTCTACAGTGATGTGTTCCTCTGTTCCTGTATTCTACAGTGATGTGTTCCCCTGTTACTGTATTCTACAGTGATGTGTTCCTCTGTTACTGTATTCTACAGTGATGTGTTCCCCTGTTACTGTATTCTACAGTGATGTGTTCCCCTGTCACTGTATTCGACAGTGATGTGTTCCTCTGTTACTGTATTCTACAGTGATGTGTTCCTCTGTTATTTTATTCCAAAGTGATGTGTTCCTCTGATATTTTATTCTACAGTGATGTGTTCCTCTGTTACTGTATTCTACAGTGATGTGTTCCTCTGTTACTGTATTCTACAGTGATGCGTTCCTCTGTTATTTTATTCTACAGTGATGTGTTCCTCTGTTACTGTATTCTACAATGATGTGTTCCTCTGTTACTGTATTCTGCAGTGATGTGTTCCCCTGTTACTGTATTCTACAGTGATGTGTTCCTCTGTTACTGTATTCTACAGTGATGTGTTCCTCTGTTATTTTATTCCAAAGTGATGTGTTCCTCTGATATTTTATTCTACAGTGATGTGTTCCTCTGTTACTGTATTCTACAGTGATGTGTTCCCCTGTTACTGTATTCTACAGTGATGTGTTCCCCTGTCACTGTATTCTACAGTGATGTGTTCCTCTGTTACTGTATTCTAAAGTGATGTGTTCCTCTGTTACTGTATTCTACAGTGATGTGTTCCTCTGTTACTGTATTCTGCAGTGATGTGTTCCTCTGTTACTGGATTCTACAGTGATGCGTTCCTCTGTTATTTTATTCTACAGTGATGTGTTCCTCTGTTACTGTATTCTACAATGATGTGTTCCTCTGTTACTGTATTCTGCAGTGATGTGTTCCCCTGTTACTGTATTCTACAGTGATGTGTTCCTCTGTTACTGTATTCTGCAGTGATGTGTTCCTCTGTTACTGTATTCTACAGTGATGTGTTCCTCTGTTACTGTATTCTACAGTGATGTGTTCCTCTGTTACTGTATTCTGCAGTGATGTGTTCCCCTGTTACTGTATTCTACAGTGATGTGTTCCTCTGTTACTGTATTCTGCAGTGATGTGTTCCCCTGTTACTGTATTCTACAGTGATGTGTTCCCCTGTTACTGTATTCTACAGTGATGTGTTCCTCTGTGACTGTATTCTACAGTGATGTGTTCCTCTGTTACGATATTCTACAGTGATGTGTTCCTCTGTTACTTTATTCTACAGTGATGTGTTCCTCTGTTATTTTATTCTACAGTGATGTGTTCCTCTGTTATTTTATTCGAAAGTGATGTGTTCCTCTGTTACTGTATTCTACAGTGATGTGTTCCTCTGTTATTTTATTCTGCAGTGATGTGTTCCTCTGTGACTGTATTCTGCACTGATGTGTTCCTCTGTTATTTTGTTCTACAGTGATGTGTTCCTCTGTTACTGTATTCTACAGTGATGTGTTCCTCTGTTATTTTATTCGACAGTGATGTGTTCCTCTGTTACTGTATTCTACAGTGATGTGTTCCTCTCTTATTTTATTCTCCAGTGATGTGTTCCTCTGTTACTGTATTCTACAGTTATGTGTTCCTCTGTTATTTTATTCTACAGTGCTGTGTTCCTCTGTTACTGTATTCTACAGTGATGTGTTCCTCTGTTATTTTATTCTGAAGTGATGTGTTCCTCTGTTACTGTATTCTACAGTGATGTGTTCCTCTGTTATTTTATTCTACAGTGATGTGTTCCTCTTTTACTGTATTCTACAGTGATGTGTTCCTCTGTTACTGTATTCTACAGTGATGTGTTCCTCTGTTACTGTATTCTACAGTGATGTGTTCCTCTGTTACTGTATTCTAAAGTGATGTGTTCCTCTGTTACTGTATTCTACAGTGATGTGTTCCTCTGTTACTCTATTCGACAGTGCTGTGTTCCTCTGTTACTGTATTCTAAAGTGATGTGTTCCTCTGTTACTGTATTCTACAGTGATGTGTTCCTCTGTTACTGTATTCTAAAGTGATGGTTTCCTCTGTTACTGTATTCTACAGTGATGTGTTCCTCTGTTACTGTATTCTACAGTGATGTGTTCCTCTGTTACTGTATTCTAAAGTGATGTGTTCCTCTGTTACTGTATTCTACAGTGATGTGTTCCTCTGTTACTCTATTCGACAGTGCTGTGTTCCTCTGTTACTGTATTCTACAGTGATATGTTTCTCTGTCACTGTGTTCTACAGTGATGTGTTCCTCTGTTATTTTGTTCTAAAGTGATGTGTTCCTCTGTTACTGTATTCTACAGTGATGTGTTCCTCTGTTACTGTATTCTACAGTGATGTGTTCCACTCTTATTTTATTCTCCAGTGATGTGTTCCTCTGTTATTTTATTCGACAGTGATGTGTTCCTCTGTTACTGTATTCTACAGTGATGTGTTCCACTCTTATTTTATTCTCCAGTGATGTGTTCCTCTGTTACTGTATTCTACAGTGCTGTGTTCCTCATTTAATCTATTCTACAGTGATGTGTTCCTCTGTTACTGTATTCTACAGTGATGTGTTCCTCTGTTACTGTATTCTACAGTGATGTGTTCCTCTGTTATTTTGTTCTAAAGTGATGTGTTCCTCTGTTACTGTATTCTAAAGTGCTGTGTACCTCATTTAATCTATTCTACAGTGATGTGTTCCTCTGTTACTGTATTCTACAGTGATGTGTTCCTCTGTTACTGTATTCTACAGTGATGTGTTCCTCTGTTATTTTGTTCTAAAGTGATGTGTTCCTCTGTTACTGTATTCTACAGTGATGTGTTCCTCTGTTATTTTGTTCGAAAGTGATGTGTTCCTCTGTTACTGTATTCTACAGTGATGTGTTCCTCTGTTATTTTGTTCTAAAGTGATGTGTTCCTCTGTTACTGTATTCTACAGTGATGTGTTCCTTTGTTACTGTATTCTGCAGTGATATGTTCCTCTGTTACTGTATTCTACAGTGATGTGTTCCTCTGTTCCTGTTTTCTACAGTGATGTGTTCCTCTGTTACTGTATTCTACAGTGATGTGTTGCTCTGTTACTGTATTCTAAAGTGCTGTGTTCCTCATTTAATCTATTCTACAGTGATGTGTTCCTCTGTTACTGTATTCTACAGTGATGTGTTCCTCTGTTACTGTTTTCTACAGTGATGTGTTCCTCTGTTACTGTATTCTACAGTGATGTGTTGCTCTGTTACTGTATTCTACAGTGATGTGTTCCTCTGTTACTGTATTCTACAGTGATGTGTTGCTCTGTTACTGTATTCTACAGTGATGTGTTCCTCTGTTACTGTATTCTACAGTGATGTGTTCCTCTGTTACTGTATTCTACAGTGATGTGTTACTCTGTTACTGTATTCTACAGTGATGTGTTCCTCTGTTACTATATTCTACAGTGATGTGTTGCTCTGTTACTGTATTCTACAGTGATGTGTTCCTCTGTTACTGTGTTCTAAAGTGATGTGTTCTTCTGTTATTTTATTTGAAAGTGATGTGTTCCTCTGTTACTGTATTCGACAGTGATGTGTTCCTCTGTTATTTTATTCTGCATTGATGTGTTCCTCTGTTACTGTATTCTACAGTGATCTGTTCCTCTGTTATTTTGTTCTAAAGTGATGTTTTCCTCTGTTACTGTATTCTACAGTGATGTGTTCCTCTGTTACTGTATTCTACAGTGATGTGTTCCTCTGTTATTTTGTTCTAAAGTGATGTGTTCCTCTGTTACTGTATTCTACAGTGATGTGTTCCTCTGTTATTTTATTCTACACTGATGTGTTCCTCTGTTATTTTATTCTACAGTGATGTGTTCCTCTGTTATTTTATTCGACAGTGATGTGTTCCTCTCTTATTTTATTCTCCATTGATGTGTTCCTCTGTTACTGTATTCTACAGTGATGTGTTCCTCTGTTATTGTATTCTACAGTGATGTGTTCCTCTGTTATTTTATTCGACAGTGATGTGTTCCTCTGTTACTGTATTCTACAGTGATGTGTTCCTCTGTTATTTTATTCGACAGTGATGTGTTCCTCTGTTACTGTATTCTACAGTGATGTGTTCCTCTCTTATTTTATTCTCCAGTGATGTGTTCCTCTGTTACTGTATTCTGCAGTGATGTGTTCCTCTGTTACTGTATTCTACAGTGATGTGTTCCTCTGTTACTGTATTCTACAGTGATGTGTTCCTCTGTTACTGTATTCTACAGTGATGTGTTCCTCTGTTACTGTATTCTACAGTGATGTGTTCCTCTGTTACTGTATTCTACAGTGATGTGTTCCTCTGTTACTGTATTCTACAGTGATGTGTTCCTCTGTTCCTGTATTCTACAGTGATGTGTTCCTCTGTTACTGTATTCTACAGTGATGTGTTCCTCTGTTACTGTATTCTAAAGTGATGTGTTCCCCTGTTACTGTATTCTAAAGTGATGTTTTCCTCCGTTACTGTATTCTACAGTGTTGTGTTCCTCTGTTACTGTTTTCCACAGTGATGTGTCCCTCTGTTACTGTATTCTACAGTGATGTGTCCCTCTGTTACTGTATTCTACAGTGATGTGTTGCTCTGTTACTGTATTCTACAGTGATGTGTTCCTCTGTTACTGTGTTCTACAGTGATGTGTTCCTCTGTTATTTTATTCGAAAGTGATGTGTTCCTCTGTTACTGTATTCTAAAGTGATGTGTTCCCCTGTTACTGTATTCTACAGTGTTGTGTTCCTCTGTTACTGTTTTCCACAGTGATGTGTTCCTCTGTTACTGTATTCTACAGTGATGTGTTCCTCTGTTACTGTATTCTACAATGATGTGTTCCTCTGTTACTGTATTCTACAGTGATGTGTTCCTCTGTTACTGTATTCTACAGTGATGTGTTCCTGTGTTACTGTATTCTACAATGATCTGTTCCTCTGTTACTGTATTCTACAGTGATGTGTTCCTCTGTTATTTTATTCTGAAGTGATGTGTTCCTCTGTTACTGTATTCTACAGTGATGTGTTCCTCTGTTACTGTATTCTACAGTGATGTGTTCCCCTGTTACTGTATTCTACAGTGATGTGTTCCTCTGTTACTGTATTCTACAGTGATGTGTTCCCCTGTTACTGTATTCTACAGTGATGTGTTCCTCTGTTGCTGTATTCTAAAGTGATGTGTTCCTCTTTTACTGTATTCTACAGTGATGTGTTCCTCTGTTACTGTATTCTACAGTGATGTGTTCCCCTGTTACTGTATTCTACAGTGATGTGTTCCCCTGTTACTGTATTCCACAGTGATGTGTTCCTCTGTTACTGTATTCTAAAGTGATGTGTTCCTCTGTCACTGTATTCTACAGTGATGTGTTCCTCTGTTACTGTATTCGACAGTGATGTGTTCCTCTGTTACTGTATTCTACAGTGATGTGTTCCTCTGTTGCTGTATTCTAAAGTGATGTGTTCCTCTTTTACTGTATTCTACAGTGATGTGTTCCTCTGTTACTGTATTCTACAGTGATGTGTTCCCCTGTTACTGTATTCTACAGTGATGTGTTCCCCTGTTACTGTATTCCACAGTGATGTGTTCCTCTGTTACTGTATTCTAAAGTGATGTGTTCCTCTGTCACTGTATTCTACAGTGATGTGTTCCTCTGTTACTGTATTCGACAGTGATGTGTTCCTCTGTTACTGTATTCTACAGTGATGTGTTCCTCTGTTACTGTATTCTACAGTGATGTGTTCCTCTGTTACTGTATTCCACAGTGATGTGTTCCTCTGTTACTGTATTCTACAGTGATGTGTTCCTCTGTTACTGTATTCTACAGTGATGTGTTCCTCTGTTACTGTATTCTACAGTTATGTGTTCCTCTGTTACTGTATTCTACAGTGATGTGTTCCTCTGTTACTGTATTCGACAGTGATGTGTTCCTCTGTTACTGTATTCGACAGTGATGTGTTCCTCTGTTACTGTATTCTACAGTGATGTGTTCCTCTCTTATTTTATTCTCCAGTGATGTGTTCCTCTGTTACTGTATTCTACAGTTATGTGTTCCTCTGTTATTTTATTCTACAGTGCTGTGTTCCTCTGTTACTGTATTCTACAGTGATGTGTTCCTCTGTTACTGTATTCTACAGTGATGTGTTCCCCTGTTACTGTATTCTACAGTGATGTGTTCCCCTGTTACTGTATTCCACAGTGATGTGTTCCTCTGTTACTGTATTCTAAAGTGATGTGTTCCCCTGTTACTGTATTCTACAGTGATGTGTTCCTCTGTTACTGTATTCTACAGTGATGTGTTCCACTGTTACTGTATTCTACAGTGATGTGTTCCCCTGTTACTGTATTCTACAGTGATGTGTTCCTCTGTTACTGTATTCTACAGTGATGTGTTCCCCTGTTACTGTATTCTACAGTGATGTGTTCCTCTGTTACTGTATTCTACAGTGATGTGTTCCTCTGTTACTGTATTCTACAGTGATGTGTTCCTCTGTTACTGTATTCTACAGTGATGTGTTCCTCTGTTACTGTATTCTACAGTGATGTGTTCCACTGTTACTGTATTCTACAGTGATGTGTTCCCCTGTTACTGTATTCCACAGTGATGTGTTCCTCTGTTACTGTATTCTACAGTGATGTGTTCCTCTCTTATTTTATTCTCCAGTGATGTGTTCCTCTGTTACTGTATTCTACAGTTATGTGTTCCTCTGTTATTTTATTCTACAGTGCTGTGTTCCTCTGTTACTGTATTCTACAGTGATGTGTTCCTCTGTTATTTTATTCTGAAGTGATGTGTTCCTCTGTTACTGTATTCTACAGTGATGTGTTCCTCTGTTATTTTATTCTACAGTGATGTGTTCCTCTGTTACTGTATTCTACAGTGATGTGTTCCACTGTTACTGTATTCTACAGTGATGTGTTCCCCTGTTACTGTATTCCACAGTGATGTGTTCCTCTGTTACTGTATTCTACAGTGATGTGTTCCTCTGTTACTGTATTCTACAGTGATGTGTTCCTCTGTTACTGTATTCTACAGTGATGTGTTCCTCTGTTACTGTATTCTACAGTGATGTGTTCCTCTGTTACTGTATTCGACAGTGATGTGTTCCTCTGTTACTGTATTCGACAGTGATGTGTTCCGCTGTTACTGTATTCTACAGTGATGTGTTCCTCTCTTATTTTATTCTCCAGTGATGTGTTCCTCTGTTACTGTATTCTACAGTTATGTGTTCCTCTGTTATTTTATTCTACAGTGCTGTGTTCCTCTGTTACTGTATTCTACAGTGATGTGTTCCTCTGTTATTTTATTCTGAAGTGATGTGTTCCTCTGTTACTGTATTCTACAGTGATGTGTTCCCCTGTTACTGTATTCTACAGTGATGTGTTCCTCTGTTGCTGTATTCTAAAGTGATGTGTTCCTCTTTTACTGTATTCTACAGTGATGTGTTCCTCTGTTACTGTATTCTACAGTGATGTGTTCCCCTGTTACTGTATTCTACAGTGATGTGTTCCCCTGTTACTGTATTCCACAGTGATGTGTTCCTCTGTTACTGTATTCTAAAGTGATGTGTTCCTCTGTTACTGTATTCTACAGTGATGTGTTCCTCTGTTACTGTATTCTACAGTGATGTGTTCCTCTGTTACTGTATTCTACAGTGATGTGTTCCTCTGTTACTGTATTCTACAGTGATGTGTTCCACTGTTACTGTATTCTACAGTGATGTGTTCCCCTGTTACTGTATTCCACAGTGATGTGTTCCTCTGTTACTGTATTCTAAAGTGATGTGTTCCTCTCTTTTTTTAATCTCCAGTGATGTGTTCCTCTGTAACTGTATTCTACAGTTATGTGTTCCTCTGTTATTTTATTCTACAGTGCTGTGTTCCTCTGTGACTGTATTCTACAGTGATGTGTTCCTCTGTTATTTTATTCTGAAGTGATGTGTTCCTCTGTTACTGTATTCTACAGTGATGTGTTCCTCTGTTATTTTATTCTACAGTGATGTGTTCCTCTGTTACTGTATTCTACAGTGATGTGTTCCTCTGTTACTGTATTCTACAGTGATGTGTTCCTCTGTTACTGTATTCTACAGTGATGTGTTCCTCTGTTACTGTATTCGACAGTGATGTGTTCCTCTGTTACTGTATTCGACAGTGATGTGTTCCTCTGTTACTGTATTCTACAGTGATGTGTTCCTCTCTTATTTTATTCTCCAGTGATGTGTTCCTCTGTTACTGTATTCTACAGTTATGTGTTCCTCTGTTATTTTATTCTACAGTGCTGTGTTCCTCTGTTACTGTATTCTACAGTGATGTGTTCCTCTGTTATTTTATTCTGAAGTGATGTGTTCCTCTGTTACTGTATTCTACAGTGATGTGTTCCCCTGTTACTGTATTCTACAGTGATGTGTTCCTCTGTTGCTGTATTCTAAAGTGATGTGTTCCTCTTTTACTGTATTCTACAGTGATGTGTTCCTCTGTTACTGTATTCTACAGTGATGTGTTCCCCTGTTACTGTATTCTACAGTGATGTGTTCCCCTGTTACTGTATTCCACAGTGATGTGTTCCTCTGTTACTGTATTCTAAAGTGATGTGTTCCTCTGTTACTGTATTCTACAGTGATGTGTTCCTCTGTTACTGTATTCTACAGTGATGTGTTCCTCTGTTACTGTATTCTACAGTGATGTGTTCCACTGTTACTGTATTCTACAGTGATGTGTTCCCCTGTTACTGTATTCTACAGTGATGTGTTCCACTGTTACTGTATTCTACAGTGATGTGTTCCCCTGTTACTGTATTCTACAGTGATGTGTTCCTCTGTTACTGTATTCTACAGTGATGTGTTCCCCTGTTACTGTATTCTACAGTGATGTGTTCCTCTGTTACTGTATTCTACAGTGATGTGTTCCTCTGTTACTGTATTCTACAGTGATGTGTTCCTCTGTTACTGTATTCTACAGTGATGTGTTCCTCTGTTACTGTATTCTACAGTGATGTGTTCCACTGTTACTGTATTCTACAGTGATGTGTTCCCCTGTTACTGTATTCCACAGTGATGTGTTCCTCTGTTACTGTATTCTACAGTGATGTGTTCCTCTCTTATTTTATTCTCCAGTGATGTGTTCCTCTGTTACTGTATTCTACAGTTATGTGTTCCTCTGTTATTTTATTCTACAGTGCTGTGTTCCTCTGTTACTGTATTCTACAGTGATGTGTTCCTCTGTTATTTTATTCTGAAGTGATGTGTTCCTCTGTTACTGTATTCTACAGTGATGTGTTCCTCTGTTATTTTATTCTACAGTGATGTGTTCCTCTTTTACTGTATTCTACAGTGATGTGTTCCTCTGTTACTGTATTCTACAGTGATGTGTTCCTCTGTTACTGTATTCTACAGTGATGTGTTCCTCTGTTACTGTATTCTACAGTGATGTGTTCCACTGTTACTGTATTCTACAGTGATGTGTTCCCCTGTTACTGTATTCCACAGTGATGTGTTCCTCTGTTACTGTATTCCACAGTGATGTGTTCCTCTGTTACTGTATTCTACAGTGATGTGTTCCTCTGTTACTGTATTCTACAGTGATGTGTTCCTCTGTTACTGTATTCTACAGTGATGTGTTCCTCTGTTACTGTATTCGACAGTGATGTGTTCCTCTGTTACTGTATTCGACAGTGATGTGTTCCTCTGTTACTGTATTCTACAGTGATGTGTTCCTCTCTTATTTTATTCTCCAGTGATGTGTTCCTCTGTTACTGTATTCTACAGTTATGTGTTCCTCTGTTATTTTATTCTACAGTGCTGTGTTCCTCTGTTACTGTATTCTACAGTGATGTGTTCCTCTGTTATTTTATTCTGAAGTGATGTGTTCCTCTGTTACTGTATTCTACAGTGATGTGTTCCCCTGTTACTGTATTCTACAGTGATGTGTTCCTCTGTTGCTGTATTCTAAAGTGATGTGTTCCTCTTTTACTGTATTCTACAGTGATGTGTTCCTCTGTTACTGTATTCTACAGTGATGTGTTCCCCTGTTACTGTATTCTACAGTGATGTGTTCCCCTGTTACTGTATTCCACAGTGATGTGTTCCTCTGTTACTGTATTCTAAAGTGATGTGTTCCTCTGTTACTGTATTCTACAGTGATGTGTTCCTCTGTTACTGTATTCTACAGTGATGTGTTCCTCTGTTACTGTATTCTACAGTGATGTGTTCCTCTGTTACTGTATTCTACAGTGATGTGTTCCACTGTTACTGTATTCTACAGTGATGTGTTCCCCTGTTACTGTATTCCACAGTGATGTGTTCCTCTGTTACTGTATTCTACAGTGATGTGTTCCTCTCTTTTTTTAATCTCCAGTGATGTGTTCCTCTGTAACTGTATTCTACAGTTATGTGTTCCTCTGTTATTTTATTCTACAGTGCTGTGTTCCTCTGTTACTGTATTCTACAGTGATGTGTTCCTCTGTTATTTTATTCTGAAGTGATGTGTTCCTCTGTTACTGTATTCTACAGTGATGTGTTCCTCTGTTATTTTATTCTACAGTGATGTGTTCCTATTTTACTGTATTCTACAGTGATGTGTTCCTCTGTTACTGTATTCTACAGTGATGTGTTCCTCTGTTACTGTATTCTACAGTGATGTGTTCCCCTGTTACTGTATTCCACAGTGATGTGTTCCTCTGTTACTGTATTCTACAGTGATGTGTTCCTCTGTTACTGTATTCTACAGTGATGTGTTCCTCTGTTACTCTATTCGACAGTGCTGTGTTCCTCTGTTACTGTATTCTACAGTGATATGTTTCTCTGTCACTGTATTCTACAGTGATGTGTTCCTCTGTTATTTTGTTCTAAAGTGATGTGTTCCTCTGTTACTGTATTCTACAGTGATGTGTTCCTCTGTTATTTTATTCGACAGTGATGTGTTCCTCTGTTACTGTATTCTACAGTGATGTGTTCCACTCTTATTTTATTCTCCAGTGATGTGTTCCTCTGTTACTGTATTCTACAGTGCTGTGTTCCTCTGTTACTGTATTCTACAGTGATGTGTTCCTCTGTTACTGTATTCTACAGTGATGTGTTCCCCTGTTACTGTATTCCACAGTGATGTGTTCCTCTGTTACTGTATTCTACAGTGATGTGTTCCTCTGTTACTGTATTCTACAGTGATGTGTTCCTCTATTACTCTATTCGACAGTGCTGTGTTCCTCTGTTACTGTATTCTACAGTGATATGTTTCTCTGTCACTGTATTCTACAGTGATGTGTTCCTCTGTTATTTTGTTCTAAAGTGATGTGTTCCTCTGTTACTCTATTCTGCAGTGATGTGTTCCTCTGTTATTTTATTCGACAGTGATGTGTTCCTCTGTTACTGTATTCTACAGTGATGTGTTCCACTCTTATTTTATTCTCCAGTGATGTGTTCCTCTGTTACTGTATTCTACAGTGCTGTGTTCCTCATTTAATCTATTCTACAGTGATGTGTTCCTCTGTTACTGTATTCTACAGTGATGTGTTCCTCTGTTACTGTATTCTACAGTGATGTGTTCCTCTGTTACTGTATTCTACAGTGATGTGTTCCTCTGTTATTTTGTTCTAAAGTGATGTGTTCCTCTGTTACTGTATTCTACAGTGATGTGTTCCTCTGTTACTGTATTCTAAAGTGCTGTGTTCCTCATTTAATCTATTCTACAGTGATGTGTTCCTCTGTTACTGTATTCTACAGTGATGTGTTCCTCTGTTACTGTATTCTACAGTGATGTGTTCCTCTGTTATTTTGTTCTAAAGTGATGTGTTCCTCTGTTACTGTATTCTACAGTGATGTGTTCCTCTGTTACTGTATTCTACAGTGATGTGTTCCTCTGTTATTTTGTTCCAAAGTGATGTGTTCCTCTGTTACTGTATTCTACAGTGATGTGTTCCTCTGTTACTGTATTCTACAGTGATGTGTTCCTCCGTTACTGTATTCTACAGTGATGTGTTCCTCTGTTATTTTGTTCTAAAGTGATGTGTTCCCCTGTTACTGTATTCTCCAGTGATGTGTTCCTCTCTTACTGTATTCTACAGTGATGTGTTCCTCTGTTACTGTATTCTCCAGTGATGTGTTCCTCTGTTACTGTATTCTACAGTGATGTGTTCCTCTGTTACTGTATTCTACAGTGATGTGTTCCTCTGTTCCTGTATTCTACAGTGATGAGTTCCTCTGTTACTGTATTCTACAGTTATGTGTTCCTCTGTTATTTTATTCTACAGTGATGTGTTCCTCTGTTACTGTATTCTACAGTGATGTGTTCCTCTGTTATTTTGTTCTAAAGTGATGTGTTCCTCTGTTACTGTATTCTACAGTGATGTGTTCCTTTGTTACTGTATTCTGCAGTGATATGTTCCTCTGTTACTGTATTCTACAGTGATGTGTTCCTCTGTTCCTGTATTCTACAGTGATGTGTTCCTCTGTTACTGTATTCTACAGTGATGTGTTCCTCTGTTACTGTATTCTACAGTGATGTGTTCCTCTGTTACTGTATTCTACAGTGATGTGTTCCTCTGTTACTGTATTCTAAAGTGATGTGTTCCTCTGTTACTGTATTCTACAGTGATGTGTTCCTCTGTTATTTTATTCCACACTGATGTGTTCCTCTGTTATTTTATTCTACAGTGATGTGTTCCTCTGTTATTTTATTCGACAGTGATGTGTTCCTCTGTTACTGTATTCTACAGTGATGTGTTCCTCTCTTATTTTATTCTCCAGTGATGTGTTCCTCTGTTACTGTATTCTACAGTGATGTGTTCCTCTGTTACTGTATTCTACAGTGATGTGTTCCTCTGTTACTGTATTCTACAGTGATGTGTTCCTCTGTTCCTGTATTCTACAGTGATGTGTTCCTCTGTTACTGTATTCTACAGTGATGTGTTCCTCTGTTACTGTATTCTAAATGATGTGTTCCCCTGTTACTGTATTCTAAAGTGATGTTTTCCTCCATTACTGTATTCTAAAGTGTTGTGTTCCTCTGTTACTGTTTTCCACAGTGATGTGTCCCTCTGTTACTGTATTCTACAGTGATGTGTCCCTCTGTTACTGTATTCTACAGTGATGTGTTGCTCTGTTACTGTATTCTACAGTGATGTGTTCCTCTGTTACTGTGTTCTACAGTGATGTGTTCCTCTGTTATTTTATTCGAAAGTGATGTGTTCCTCTGTTACTGTATTCTAAAGTGATGTGTTCCCCTGTTACTGTATTCTACAGTGTTGTGTTCCTCTGTTACTGTTTTCCACAGTGATGTGTTCCTCTGTTACTGTATTCTACAGTGATGTGTTCCTCTGTTACTGTATTCTACAATGATGTGTTCCTCTGTTACTGTATTCTACAGTGATGTGTTCCTCTGTTACTGTATTCTACAGTGATGTGTTCCTCTGTTACTGTATTCTACAATGATGTGTTCCTCTGTTACTGTATTCTACAGTGATGTGTTCCTCTGTTATTTTATTCTGAAGTGATGTGTTCCTCTGTTACTGTATTCTACAGTGATGTGTTCCTCTGTTATTTTATTCTACAGTGATGTGTTCCTCTGTTACTGTATTCTACAGTGATGTGTTCCCCTGTTACTGTATTCTACAGTGATGTGTTCCCCTGTTACTGTATTCTACAGTGATGTGTTCCCCTGTTACTGTATTCCACAGTGATGTGTTCCCCTGTTACTGTATTCTAAAGTGATGTGTTCCTCTGTTACTGTATTCTACAGTGATGTGTTCCTCTGTTACTGTATTCTACAGTGATGTGTTCCTCGGTTACTGTATTCTACAGTGATGTGTTCCTCTGTTACTGTATTCTACAGTGATGTGTTCCTCTGTTACAGTATTCTACAGTGATGTGTTCCTCTGTTACTGTATTCTACAGTGATATGTTTCTCTGTTACTGTATTCTACAGTGATGTGTTCCTCTGTTACTGTATTCGACAGTGATGTGTTCCTCTGTTACTGTATTCGACAGTGATGTGTTCCTCTGTTACTGTATTCTACAGTGATGTGTTCCTCTGTTACTGTATTCTACAGTAATGTGTTCCTCTGTTACTGTATTCTAAAGTGATGTGTTCCTCTGATATTTTATTCTACAGTGATGTGTTCCTCCGTTACTGTATTCTGCAGTGTTGTGTTCCTCTGTTACTGTTTTCCACAGTGATGTGTTCCTCTGTTACTGTATTCTACAGTGATGTGTTCCTCTGTTGCTGTATTCTAAAGTGATGTGTTCCTCTTTTACTGTATTCTAAAGTGATGTGTTCCCCTGTTACTGTATTCTACAGTGATGTGTTCCCCTGTTACTGTATTCTACAGTGATGTGTTCCCCTGTTACTGTATTCCACAGTGATGTGTTCCTCTGTTACTGTATTCTACAGTGATGTGTTCCTCTGTTACTGTATTCTACAGTGATGTGTTCCTCTGTTACTGTATTCTACAGTGATGTGTTCCTCTGTTACTGTATTCTACAGTGATGTGTTCCTCTGTTACTGTATTCTACAGTGATGTGTTCCTCTGTTATTATATTCTACAGTGATGTGTTGCTCTGTTACTGTATTCTACAGTGATGTGTTCCTCTGTTACTGTGTTCTAAAGTGATGTGTTCCTCTGTTACTGTATTCTACAGTGATGTGTTCCTCTGTTATTATATTCTACAGTGATGTGTTGCTCTGTTACTGTGTTCTAAAGTGATGTGTTCTTCTGTTATTTTATTCTAAAGTGATGTGTTCCTCTGTTACTGTATTCTACAATGATGTGTTCCTCTGTTACTGTATTCTACAGTGATGTGTTCCTCTGTTATTATATTCTACAGTGATGTGTTGCTCTGTTACTGTATTCTACAGTGATGTGTTCCTCTGTTACTGTGTTCTAAAGTGATGTGTTCTTCTGTTATTTCATTTGAAAGTGATGTGTTCCTCTGTTACTGTATTCGACAGTGATGTGTTCCTCTGTTACTGTATTCTACAGTGATGTGTTCCTCTGTTATTTTATTCTGCAGTGATGTGTTCCTCTGTTACTGTATTCTACAGTGATCTGTTCCTCTGTTATTTTGTTCTAAAGTGATGTGTTCCTCTGTTATTGTATTCTACAGTGATGTGTTCCTCTGTTACTGTATTCTACAGTGATGTGTTCCTCTGTTACTGTATTCTACAGTGATGTGTACCTCTCTTATTTTATTCACCAGTGATGTGTTCCTCTGTTACTGTATTCTACAGTGATGTGTTCCTCTGTTATTGTATTCTACAGTGATGTGTTCCTCTGTTATTTTATTCGACAGTGATGTGTTCCTCTATTACTGTATTCTACAGTGATGTGTTCCTCTGTTATTTTATTCGACAGTGATGTGTTCCTCTGTTACTGTATTCTACAGTGATGTGTTCCTCTCTTATTTTATTCTCCAGTGATGTGTTCCTCTGTTACTGTATTCTACAGTGATGTGTTCCTCTGTTACTGTATTCTACAGTGATGTGTTCCTCTGTTACTGTATTCTAAATGATGTGTTCCCCTGTTACTATATTCTAAAGTGATGTTTTCCTCCGTTACTGTATTCTACAGTGTTGTGTTCCTCTGTTACTGTTTTCCACAGTGATGTGTCCCTCTGTTACTGTATTCTACAGTGATGTGTCCCTCTGTTACTGTATTCTACAGTGATGTGTTGCTCTGTTACTGTATTCTACAGTGATGTGTTCCTCTGTTACTGTGTTCTACAGTGATGTGTTCCTCTGTTATTTTATTCGAAAGTGATGTGTTCCTCTGTTACTGTATTCTAAAGTGATGTGTTCCCCTGTTACTGTATTCTACAGTGTTGTGTTCCTCTGTTACTGTTTTCCACAGTGATGTGTTCCTCTGTTACTGTATTCTACAGTGATGTGTTCCTCTGTTACTGTATTCTACAATGATGTGTTCCTCTGTTACTGTATTCTACAGTGATGTGTTCCTCTGTTACTGTATTCTACAGTGATGTGTTCCTCTGTTACTGTATTCTACAATGATGTGTTCCTCTGTTACTGTATTCTACAGTGATGTGTTCCTCTGTTATTTTATTCTGAAGTGATGTGTTCCTCTGTTACTGTATTCTACAGTGATGTGTTCCTCTGTTATTTTATTCTACAGTGATGTGTTCCTCTGTTACTGTATTCTACAGTGATGTGTTCCCCTGTTACTGTATTCTACAGTGATGTGTTCCTCTGTTACTGTATTCTACAGTGATGTGTTCCCCTGTTACTGTATTCTACAGTGATGTGTTCCTCTGTTGCTGTATTCTAAAGTGATGTGTTCCTCTTTTACTGTATTCTACAGTGATGTGTTCCTCTGTTACTGTATTCTACAGTGATGTGTTCCCCTGTTACTGTATTCTACAGTGATGTGTTCCCCTGTTACTGTATTCCACAGTGATGTGTTCCCCTGTTACTGTATTCTAAAGTGATGTGTTCCTCTGTTACTGTATTCTACAGTGATGTGTTCCTCTGTTACTGTATTCTACAGTGATGTGTTCCTCGGTTACTGTATTCTACAGTGATGTGTTCCTCTGTTACTGTATTCTACAGTGATGTGTTCCTCTGTTACAGTATTCTACAGTGATGTGTTCCTCTGTTACTGTATTCTACAGTGATATGTTTCTCTGTTACTGTATTCTACAGTGATGTGTTCCTCTGTTACTGTATTCTACAGTGATGTGTTACTCTGTTACTGTATTCTACAGTGATGTGTTCCTCTGTTACTGTATTCTACAGTGATGTGTTCCTCTGTTACTGTATTCTACAGTGATGTGTTCCTCTGTTACTGTATTCTACAGTGATGTGTTCCCCTGTTACTGTATTCTACAGTGATGTGTTCCTCTGTTACTGTATTCTACAGTGATGTGTTCCTCTGTTACTGTATTCTACAGTGATGTGTTCCTCTGTTACTGTATTCTACAGTGATGTGTTCCCCTGTTACTGTATTCTACAGTGATGTGTTCCCCTGTTCCTGTATTCTACAGTGATGTGTTCCTCGGTTACTGTATTCTACAGTGATGTGTTCCTCTGTTACTGTATTCTACAGTGATGTGTTCTCCTGTTACTGTATTCTACAGTGATGTGTTCCTCTGTTACTGTATTCTACAGTGATGTGTTCCTCTGTTACTGTATTCTACAGTGATGTGTTCCTCTGTTACTGTATTCTACAGTGATGTGTTCCCCTGTTACTGTATTCTACAGTGATGTGTTCCCCTGTTACTGTATTCTACAGTGATGTGTTCCTCTGTTACTGTATTCTACAGTGATGTGTTCCTCTGTTACTGTATTCTACAGTAATGTGTTCCTCTGTTACTGTATTCTAAAGTGATGTGTTCCTCTGATATTTTATTCTACAGTGATGTGTTCCTCCGTTACTGTATTCTGCAGTGTTGTGTTCCTCTGTTACTGTTTTCCACAGTGATGTGTTCCTCTGTTACTGTATTCTACAGTGATGTGTTCCTCTGTTGCTGTATTCTAAAGTGATGTGTTCCTCTTTTACTGTATTCTAAAGTGATGTGTTCCCCTGTTACTGTATTCTACAGTGATGTGTTCCCCTGTTACTGTATTCTACAGTGATGTGTTCCCCTGTTACTGTATTCCACAGTGATGTGTTCCTCTGTTACTGTATTCTACAGTGATGTGTTCCTCTGTTACTGTATTCTACAGTGATGTGTTCCTCTGTTACTGTATTCTACAGTGATGTGTTCCTCTGTTACTGTATTCTAAAGTGATGTGTTCTTCTGTTATTTCATTTGAAAGTGATGTGTTCCTCTGTTACTGTATTCGACAGTGATGTGTTCCTCTGTTACTGTATTCTACAGTGATGTGTTCCTCTGTTATTTTATTCTGCAGTGATGTGTTCCTCTGTTACTGTATTCTACAGTGATCTGTTCCTCTGTTATTTTGTTCTAAAGTGATGTGTTCCTCTGTTATTGTATTCTACAGTGATGTGTTCCTCTGTTACTGTATTCTACAGTGATGTGTTCCTCTGTTACTGTATTCTACAGTGATGTGTTCCTCTGTTACTGTATTCTAAAGTGATGTGTTCCTCTGTTACTGTATTCTACAGTGATGTGTTCCTCTGTTATTTTATTCCACACTGATGTGTTCCTCTGTTATTTTATTCTACAGTGATGTGTTCCTCTGTTATTTTATTCGACAGTGATGTGTTCCTCTGTTACTGTATTCTACAGTGATGTGTTCCTCTCTTATTTTATTCACCAGTGATGTGTTCCTCTGTTACTGTATTCTACAGTGATGTGTTCCTCTGTTATTGTATTCTACAGTGATGTGTTCCTCTGTTATTTTATTCGACAGTGATGTGTTCCTCTGTTACTGTATTCTACAGTGATGTGTTCCTCTGTTATTTTATTCGACAGTGATGTGTTCCTCTGTTACTGTATTCTACAGTGATGTGTTCCTCTCTTATTTTATTCTCCAGTGATGTGTTCCTCTGTTACTGTATTCTACAGTGATGTGTTCCTCTGTTACTGTATTCTACAGTGATGTGTTCCTCTGTTCCTGTATTCTACAGTGATGTGTTCCTCTGTTACTGTATTCTACAGTGATGTGTTCCTCTGTTACTGTATTCTAAATGATGTGTTCCCCTGTTACTATATTCTAAAGTGATGTTTTCCTCCGTTACTGTATTCTACAGTGTTGTGTTCCTCTGTTACTGTTTTCCACAGTGATGTGTCCCTCTGTTACTGTATTCTACAGTGATGTGTCCCTCTGTTACTGTATTCTACAGTGATGTGTTGCTCTGTTACTGTATTCTACAGTGATGTGTTCCTCTGTTACTGTGTTCTACAGTGATGTGTTCCTCTGTTATTTTATTCGAAAGTGATGTGTTCCTCTGTTACTGTATTCTAAAGTGATGTGTTCCCCTGTTACTGTATTCTACAGTGTTGTGTTCCTCTGTTACTGTTTTCCACAGTGATGTGTTCCTCTGTTACTGTATTCTACAGTGATGTGTTCCTCTGTTACTGTATTCTACAATGATGTGTTCCTCTGTTACTGTATTCTACAGTGATGTGTTCCTCTGTTACTGTATTCTACAGTGATGTGTTCCTCTGTTACTGTATTCTACAATGATGTGTTCCTCTGTTACTGTATTCTACAGTGATGTGTTCCTCTGTTATTTTATTCTGAAGTGATGTGTTCCTCTGTTACTGTATTCTACAGTGATGTGTTCCTCTGTTATTTTATTCTACAGTGATGTGTTCCTCTGTTACTGTATTCTACAGTGATGTGTTCCCCTGTTACTGTATTCTACAGTGATGTGTTCCTCTGTTACTGTATTCTACAGTGATGTGTTCCCCTGTTACTGTATTCTACAGTGATGTGTTCCTCTGTTGCTGTATTCTAAAGTGATGTGTTCCTCTTTTACTGTATTCTACAGTGATGTGTTCCTCTGTTACTGTATTCTACAGTGATGTGTTCCCCTGTTACTGTATTCTACAGTGATGTGTTCCCCTGTTACTGTATTCCACAGTGATGTGTTCCCCTGTTACTGTATTCTAAAGTGATGTGTTCCTCTGTTACTGTATTCTACAGTGATGTGTTCCTCTGTTACTGTATTCTACAGTGATGTGTTCCTCGGTTACTGTATTCTACAGTGATGTGTTCCTCTGTTACTGTATTCTACAGTGATGTGTTCCTCTGTTACAGTATTCTACAGTGATGTGTTCCTCTGTTACTGTATTCTACAGTGATATGTTTCTCTGTTACTGTATTCTACAGTGATGTGTTCCTCTGTTACTGTATTCTACAGTGATGTGTTACTCTGTTACTGTATTCTACAGTGATGTGTTCCTCTGTTACTGTATTCTACAGTGATGTGTTCCTCTGTTACTGTATTCTACAGTGATGTGTTCCTCTGTTACTGTATTCTACAGTGATGTGTTCCCCTGTTACTGTATTCTACAGTGATGTGTTCCTCTGTTGCTGTATTCTAAAGTGATGTGTTCCTCTTTTACTGTATTCTACAGTGATGTGTTCCTCTGTTACTGTATTCTACAGTGATGTGTTCCTCTGTTACTGTATTCTACAGTGATGTGTTCCTCTGTTACTGTATTCTACAGTGATGTGTTCCCCTGTTACTGTATTCTACAGTGATGTGTTCCCCTGTTCCTGTATTCTACAGTGATGTGTTCCTCTGTTACTGTATTCTACAGTGATGTGTTCCTCTGTTACTGTATTCTACAGTGATGTGTTCTCCTGTTACTGTATTCTACAGTGATGTGTTCCCCTGTTACTGTATTCTACAGTGATGTGTTCCTCTGTTACTGTATTCTACAGTGATGTGTTCCTCTGTTACTGTATTCTACAGTGATGTGTTCCTCTGTTACTGTATTCTACAGTGATGTGTTCCCCTGTTACTGTATTCTACAGTGATGTGTTCCCCTGTTACTGTATTCTACAGTGATGTATTCCTCTGTTACTGTATTCTACAGTGATGTGTTCCTCTGTTACTGTATTCTACAGTAATGTGTTCCTCTGTTACTGTATTCTAAAGTGATGTGTTCCTCTGATATTTTATTCTACAGTGATGTGTTCCTCCGTTACTGTATTCTGCAGTGTTGTGTTCCTCTGTTACTGTTTTCCACAGTGATGTGTTCCTCTGTTACTGTATTCTACAGTGATGTGTTCCTCTGTTGCTGTATTCTAAAGTGATGTGTTCCTCTTTTACTGTATTCTAAAGTGATGTGTTCCCCTGTTACTGTATTCTACAGTGATGTGTTCCCCTGTTACTGTATTCTACAGTGATGTGTTCCCCTGTTACTGTATTCCACAGTGATGTGTTCCTCTGTTACTGTATTCTACAGTGATGTGTTCCTCTGTTACTCTATTCTACAGTGATGTGTTCCTCTGTTACTGTATTCTACAGTGATGTGTTCCTCTGTTACTGTATTCTAAAGTGATGTGTTCTTCTGTTATTTTATTCTAAAGTGATGTGTTCCTCTGTTACTGTATTCTACAGTGATGTGTTCCTCTGTTACTGTATTCTACAGTGATGTGTTCCTCTGTTATTTTATTCTACAGTGATGTGTTCCTCTGTTACTGTATTCTACAGTGATGTGTTCCTCTGTTACTGTATTCTACAGTGATGTGTTCCTCTGATATTTTATTCTACAGTGATGTGTTCCTCTGTTACTGTATTCTACAGTGATGTGTTCCTCTGTTACTGTATTCTAAAGTGATGTGTTCCTCTGTTACTGTATTCTACAGTGATGTGTTCCTCTGTTACTGTATTCTACAGTGATGTGTTCCCCTGTTACTGTATTCTACAGTGATGTGTTCCTCTGTTACTGTATTCTACAGTGATGTGTTCCTCTGTTACTGTATTCTACAGTGATGTGTTCCTCTGTTACTGTATTCTACAGTGATGTGTTCCCCTGTTACTGTATTCTACAGTGATGTGTTCCTCTGTTACTTTATTCTCCAGTGATGTGTTCCTCTGTTATTTTATTCTACAGTGATGTGTTCCTCTGTTACTGTATTCTACAGTGATGTGTTCCTCTGTTACTGTATTCTACAGTGATGTGTTCCCCTGTTACTGTATTCTACAGTGATGTGTTCCCCTGTTCCTGTATTCTACAGTGATGTGTTCCTCTGTTACTGTATTCTACAGTGATGTGTTCCTCTGTTACTGTATTCTACAGTGATGTGTTCTCCTGTTACTGTATTCTACAGTGATGTGTTCCCCTGTTACTGTATTCTACAGTGATGTGTTCCTCTGTTACTGTATTCTACAGTGATGTGTTCCTCTGTTACTGTATTCTACAGTGATGTGTTCCCCTGTTACTGTCTTCTACAGTGATGTGTTCCTCTGTTACTGTATTCTACAGTGATGTGTACCTCTGTTATTTTATTCTACAGTGATGTGTTCCTCTGTTACTGTATTCTACAGTGATGTGTTCCTCTGTTACTGTATTCTACAGTGATGTGTTCCCCTGTTACTCTATTCTACAGTGATGTGTTCCCCTGTTACTGTATTCTACAGTGATGTGTTCCTCTGTTACTGTATTCTACAGTGATGTGTTCCTCTGTTACTGTATTCTACAGTGATGTGTTCCTCTGTTACTGTATTCTACAGTGATGTGTTCCTCTGTTGCTGTATTCTAAAGTGATGTTTTCCTCTGTTACTGTATTCTACAGTGATGTGTTCCTCTGTTACTGTATTCTACAGTGATGTGTTCCCCTGTTACTGTATTCTACAGTGATGTGTTCCTCTTTTACTGTATTCTACAGTGATGTGTTCCTCTGTTACTGTATTCTACAGTGATGTCTTCCTCTGTTACTGTATTCTACAGTGATGTGTTCCCCTGTTACTGTATTCTACAGTGATGTGTTCCTCTGTTACTGTATTCTACAGTGATGTGTTCCTCTGTTACTGTATTCTACAGTGATGTGTTCCCCTGTTACTGTATTCTACAGTGATGTTTTCCTCTGTTACTGTATTCGACAGTGATGTGTTCCCCTGTTACTGTATTCTACAGTGATGTGTTCCTCTGTTACTGTATTCTACAGTGATGTGTTCCTCTGTTACTGTATTCTACAGTGATGTGTTCCCCTGTTACTGTATTCTACAGTGATGTGTTCCCCTGTTACTGTATTCTACAGTGATGTGTTCCTCTGTTACTGTATTCTACAGTGATGTGTTCCTCTGTTCCTGTATTCTACAGTGATGTGTTCCCCTGTTACTGTATTCTACAGTGATGTGTTCCTCTGTTATTTTATTCCACACTGATGTGTTCCTCTGTTATTTTATTCTACAGTGCTGTGTTCCTCTGTTGCTGTATTCGAAAGTGATGTGTTCCTCTGTCACTGTATTCTACAGTGATTTGTTCCTCTGTTATTTTATTCTGCAGTGATGTGTTCCCCTGTTACTGTATTCTACAGTGATGTGTTCTTCTGTTACTGTATTCTACAGTGATGTGTTCCTCTGTTACTGTATTCTACAGTGATGTGTTCCTCTGTTACTGTATTCTACAGTGATGTGTTCCTCTGTTACTGTATTCTACAGTGATGTGTTCCTCTGTTACTGTATTCTACAGTGATGTGTTCCTCTGTTACTGTATTCTACAGTGATGTGTTCCTCTGTTATTTTATTCCACACTGATGTGTTCCTCTGTTATTTTATTCTACAGTGATGTGTTCCTCCGTTATTTTATTCGACAGTGATGTGTTCCTCTGTTACTGTATTCTACAGTGATGTGTTCCTCTCATATTAATTCTCCAGTGATGTGTTCCTCTGTTACTGTATTCTACAGTGATGTGTTCCTCTGTTATTGTATTCTACAGTGATGTGTTCCTCTGTTATTTTATTCGACAGTGATGTGTTCCTCTGTTACTGTATTCTACAGTGATGTGTTCCTCTGTTATTTTATTCGACAGTGATGTGTTCCTCTGTTACTGTATTCTACAGTGATGTGTCCCTCTCTTATTTTATTCTCCAATGATGTGTTCCTCTGTTACTGTATTCTACAGTGATGTGTTCCTCTGTTACTGTATTCTACAGTGATGTGTTCCTCTGTTACTGTATTCTACAGTGATGTGTTCCTCTGTTCCTGTATTCTACAGTGATGTGTTCCTCTGTTACTGTATTCTACAGTGATGTGTTCCTCTGTTACTGTATTCTAAAGTGATGTGTTCCCCTGTTACTGTATTCTAAAGTGATGTTTTCCTCCGTTACTGTATTCTACAGTGTTGTGTTCCTCTGTTACTGTTTTCCACAGTGATGTGTCCCTCTGTTACTGTATTCTACAGTGATGTGTCCCTCTGTTACTGTATTCTACAGTGATGTGTTGCTCTGTTACTGTATTCTACAGTGATGTGTTCCTCTGTTACTGTGTTCTACAGTGATGTGTTCCTCTGTTATTTTATTCGAAAGTGATGTGTTCCTCTGTTACTGTATTCTAAAGTGATGTGTTCCTCTGTTACTGTATTCTACAGTGTTGTGTTCCTCTGTTACTGTTTTCCACAGTGATGTGTTCCTCTGTAACTGTATTCTACAGTGATGTGTTCCTCTGTTACTGTATTCTACAATGATGTGTTCCTCTGTTACTGTATTCTACAGTGATGTGTTCCTCTGTTACTGTATTCTACAGTGATGTGTTCCTCTGTTACTGAATTCTACAATGATGTGTTCCTCTGTTACTGTATTCTACAGTGATGTGTTCCTCTGTTATTTTATTCTGAAGTGATGTGTTCCTCTGTTACTGTATTCTACAGTGATGTGTTCCTCTGTTATTTTATTCTACAGTGATGTGTTCCCCTGTTACTGTATTCTACAGTGACGTGTTCCTCTGTTACTGTATTCTACAGTGATGTGTTCCCCTGTTACTGTATTCTACAGTGATGTGTTCCTCTGTTGCTGTATTCTAAAGTGATGTGTTCCTCTTTTACTGTATTCTACAGTGATGTGTTCCTCTGTTACTGTATTCTACAGTGATGTGTTCCCCTGTTACTGTATTCTACAGTGATGTGTTCCCCTGTTACTGTATTCCACAGTGATGTGTTCCCCTGTTACTGTATTCTAAAGTGATGTGTTCCTCTGTTACTGTATTCTACAGTGATGTGTTCCTCTGTTACTGTATTCTACAGTGATGTGTTCCTCTGTTACTGTATTCTACAGTGATGTGTTCCTCTGTTACTGTATTCTACAGTGATGTGTTCCTCTGTTACAGTATTCTACAGTGATGTGTTCCTCTGTTACTGTATTCTACAGTGATATGTTTCTCTGTTACTGTATTCTACAGTGATGTGTTCCTCTGTTACTGTATTCGACAGTGATGTGTTCCTCTGTTACTGTATTCGACAGTGATGTGTTCCTCTGTTACTGTATTCTACAGTGATGTGTTCCTCTGTTACTGTATTCTACAGTAATGTGTTCCTCTGTTACTGTATTCTAAAGTGATGTGTTCCTCTGATATTTTATTCTACAGTGATGTGTTCCTCCGTTACTGTATTCTGCAGTGTTGTGTTCCTCTGTTACTGTTTTCCACAGTGATGTGTTCCTCTGTTACTGTATTCTACAGTGATGTGTTCCTCTGTTGCTGTCTTCTAAAGTGATGTGTTCCTCTTTTACTGTATTCTAAAGTGATGTGTTCCCCTGTTACTGTATTCTACAGTGATGTGTTCCCCTGTTACTGTATTCTACAGTGATGTGTTCCCCTGTTACTGTATTCCACAGTGATGTGTTCCTCTGTTACTGTATTCTACAGTGATGTGTTCCTCTGTTACTGTATTCTAAAGTGATGTGTTCCTCTGTTACTGTATTCTACAGTGATGTGTTCCTCTGTTACTGTATTCTAAAGTGATGTGTTCTTCTGTTATTTTATTCTAAAGTGATGTGTTCCTCTGTTACTGTATTCTACAGTGATGTGTTCCTCTGTTACTGTATTCTACAGTGATGTGTTCCTCTGATATTTTATTCTACAGTGATGTGTTCCTCTGTTACTGTATTCTACAGTGATGTGTTCCTCTGATATTTTATTCTACAGTGATGTGTTCCTCTGTTACTGTATTCTACAGTGATGTGTTCCTCTGTTATTTTATTGTACAGTGATGTGTTCCTCTGTTACTGTATTCTACAGTGATGTGTTCCTCTGTTACTGTATTCTACAGTGATGTGTTCCTCTGTTACTGTATTCTACAGTGATGTGTTACTCTGTTACTGTATTCTACAGTGATGTGTTCCTCTGTTACTGTATTCTACAGTGATGTGTTCCTCTGTTACTGTATTCTACAGTGATGTGTTCCTCTGTTACTGTATTCTACAGTGATGTGTTCCCCTGTTACTGTATTCTACAGTGATGTGTTCCTCTGTTACTGTATTCTACAGTGATGTGTTCCTCTGTTATTTTATTCTACAGTGATGTGTTCCTCTGTTACTGTATTCTACAGTGATGTGTTCCTCTGTTACTGTATTCTACAGTGATGTGTTCCCCTGTTACTGTATTCCACAGTGATGTGTTCCCCTGTTCCTGTATTCTACAGTGATGTGTTCCTCTGTTACTGTATTCTACAGTGATGTGTTCCTCTGTTACTGTATTCTACAGTGATGTGTTCTCCTGTTACTGTATTCTACAGTGATGTGTTCCCCTGTTACTGTATTCTACAGTGATGTGTTCCTCTGTTACTGTATTCTACAGTGATGTGTTCCTCTGTTACTGTATTCTACAGTGATGTGTTCCTCTGTTACTGTATTCTACAGTGATGTGTTCCCCTGTTACTGTATTCTACAGTGATGTGTTCCCCTGTTACTGTATTCTACAGTGATGTGTTCCTCTGTTACTGTATTCTACAGTGATGTGTTCCTCTGTTACTGTATTCTACAGTGATGTGTTCCTCTGTTACTGTATTCTACAGTGATGTGTTCCTCTGTTGCTGTATTCTAAAGTGATGTGTTCCTCTGTTACTGTATTCTACAGTGATGTGTTCCTCTGTTACTGTATTCTACAGTGATGTGTTCCCCTGTTACTGTATTCTACAGTGATGTGTTCCTCTTTTACTGTATTCTACAGTGATGTGTTCCTCTGTTACTGTATTCTACAGTGATGTGTTCCCCTGTTACTGTATTCTACAGTGATGTGTTCCTCTGTTACTGTATTCTACAGTGATGTGTTCCTCTGTTACTGTATTCTACAGTGATGTGTTCCCCTGTTACTGCATTCTACAGTGATGTTTTCCTCTGTTACTGTATTCTACAGTGATGTGTTCCCCTGTTACTGTATTCTACAGTGATGTGTTCCTCTGTTACTGTATTCTACAGTGATGTGTTCCTCTGTTACTGTATTCTACAGTGATGTGTTCCTCTGTTCCTGTATTCTACAGTGATGTGTTCCCCTGTTACTGTATTCTACAGTGATGTGTTCCTCTGTTCCTGTATTCTACAGTGATGTGTTCCCCTGTTACTGTATTCCACAGTGATGTGTTCCTCTGTTACTGTATTCTACAGTGATGTGTTCCTCTGTTACTCTAATCTACAGTGCTGTGTTCCTCTGTTACTGTATTCTAAAGTGATGTGTTCTTCTGTTATTTTATTCGACAGTGATGTGTTCCTCTGTTACTGTATTCTAAAGTGATGTGTTCCTCTGTTACTGTATTCTACAGTGATGTGTTCCTCTGTTACTGTATTCTACAGTGATGTGTTCTTCTGTTACTGTATTCTACAGTGATGTGTTCTTCTGTTACTGTATTCTACAGTGATGTGTTCCTCTGTTACTGTATTCTACAGTGATGTGTTCCTCTGTTACTGTATTCTACAGTGATGTGTTCCTCTGTTATTTTATTCCACACTGATGTGTTCCTCTGTTATTTTATTCTACAGTGATGTGTTCCTCCGTTATTTTATTCGACAGTGATGTGTTCCTCTGTTACTGTATTCTACAGTGATGTGTTCCTCTCATATTAATTCTCCAGTGATGTGTTCCTCTGTTACTGTATTCTACAGTGATGTGTTCCTCTGTTATTGTATTCTACAGTGATGTGTTCCTCTGTTATTTTATTCGACAGTGATGTGTTCCTCTGTTACTGTATTCTACAGTGATGTGTTCCTCTGTTATTTTATTCGACAGTGATGTGTTCCTCTGTTACTGTATTCTACAGTGATGTGTTCCTCTCTTATTTTATTCTCCAATGATGTGTTCCTCTGTTACTGTATTCTACAGTGATGTGTTCCTCTGTTACTGTATTCTACAGTGATGTGTTCCTCTGTTACTGTATTCTACAGTGATGTGTTCCTCTGTTCCTGTATTCTACAGTGATGTGTTCCTCTGTTACTGTATTCTACAGTGATGTGTTCCTCTGTTACTGTATTCTAAAGTGATGTGTTCCCCTGTTACTGTATTCTAAAGTGATGTTTTCCTCCGTTACTGTATTCTACAGTGTTGTGTTCCTCTGTTACTGTTTTCCACAGTGATGTGTCCCTCTGTTACTGTATTCTACAGTGATGTGTCCCTCTGTTACTGTATTCTACAGTGATGTGTTGCTCTGTTACTGTATTCTACAGTGATGTGTTCCTCTGTTACTGTGTTCTACAGTGATGTGTTCCTCTGTTATTTTATTCGAAAGTGATGTGTTCCTCTGTTACTGTATTCTAAAGTGATGTGTTCCCCTGTTACTGTATTCTACAGTGTTGTGTTCCTCTGTTACTGTTTTCCACAGTGATGTGTTCCTCTGTTACTGTATTCTACAGTGATGTGTTCCTCTGTTACTGTATTCTACAATGATGTGTTCCTCTGTTACTGTATTCTACAGTGATGTGTTCCTCTGTTACTGTATTCTACAGTGATGTGTTCCTCTGTTACTGAATTCTACAATGATGTGTTCCTCTGTTACTGTATTCTACAGTGATGTGTTCCTCTGTTATTTTATTCTGAAGTGATGTGTTCCTCTGTTACTGTATTCTACAGTGATGTGTTCCTCTGTTATTTTATTCTACAGTGATGTGTTCCCCTGTTACTGTATTCTACAGTGACGTGTTCCTCTGTTACTGTATTCTACAGTGATGTGTTCCCCTGTTACTGTATTCTACAGTGATGTGTTCCTCTGTTGCTGTATTCTAAAGTGATGTGTTCCTCTTTTACTGTATTCTACAGTGATGTGTTCCTCTGTTACTGTATTCTACAGTGATGTGTTCCCCTGTTACTGTATTCTACAGTGATGTGTTCCCCTGTTACTGTATTCCACAGTGATGTGTTCCCCTGTTACTGTATTCTAAAGTGATGTGTTCCTCTGTTATTGTATTCTACAGTGATGTGTTCCTCTGTTACTGTATTCTACAGTGATGTGTTCCTCTGTTACTGTATTCTACAGTGATGTGTTCCTCTGTTACTGTATTCTACAGTGATGTGTTCCTCTGTTACAGTATTCTACAGTGATGTGTTCCTCTGTTACTGTATTCTACAGTGATATGTTTCTCTGTTACTGTATTCTACAGTGATGTGTTCCTCTGTTACTGTATTCGACAGTGATGTGTTCCTCTGTTACTGTATTCGACAGTGATGTGTTCCTCTGTTACTGTATTCTACAGTGATGTGTTCCTCTGTTACTGTATTCTACAGTAATGTGTTCCTCTGTTACTGTATTCTAAAGTGATGTGTTCCTCTGATATTTTATTCTACAGTGATGTGTTCCTCCGTTACTGTATTCTGCAGTGTTGTGTTCCTCTGTTACTGTTTTCCACAGTGATGTGTTCCTCTGTTACTGTCTTCTAAAGTGATGTGTTCCTCTTTTACTGTATTCTAAAGTGATGTGTTCCCCTGTTACTGTATTCTACAGTGATGTGTTCCCCTGTTACTGTATTCTACAGTGATGTGTTCCCCTGTTACTGTATTCCACAGTGATGTGTTCCTCTGTTACTGTATTCTACAGTGATGTGTTCCTCTGTTACTGTATTCTAAAGTGATGTGTTCCTCTGTTACTGTATTCTACAGTGATGTGTTCCTCTGTTACTGTATTCTAAAGTGATGTGTTCTTCTGTTATTTTATTCTAAAGTGATGTGTTCCTCTGTTACTGTATTCTACAGTGATGTGTTCCTCTGTTATTTTATTGTACAGTGATGTGTTCCTCTGTTACTGTATTCTACAGTGATGTGTTCCTCTGTTACTGTATTCTACAGTGATGTGTTCCTCTGTTACTGTATTCTACAGTGATGTGTTACTCTGTTACTGTATTCTACAGTGATGTGTTCCTCTGTTACTGTATTCTACAGTGATGTGTTCCTCTGTTACTGTATTCTACAGTGATGTGTTCCTCTGTTACTGTATTCTACAGTGATGTGTTCCCCTGTTACTGTATTCTACAGTGATGTGTTCCTCTGTTACTGTATTCTACAGTGATGTGTTCCTCTGTTATTTTATTCTACAGTGATGTGTTCCTCTGTTACTGTATTCTACAGTGATGTGTTCCTCTGTTACTGTATTCTACAGTGATGTGTTCCCCTGTTACTGTATTCCACAGTGATGTGTTCCCCTGTTCCTGTATTCGACAGTGATGTGTTCCTCTGTTACTGTATTCTACAGTGATGTGTTCCTCTGTTACTGTATTCTACAGTGATGTGTTCTCCTGTTACTGTATTCTACAGTGATGTGTTCCCCTGTTACTGTATTCTACAGTGATGTGTTCCTCTGTTACTGTATTCTACAGTGATGTGTTCCTCTGTTACTGTATTCTACAGTGATGTGTTCCTCTGTTACTGTATTCTACAGTGATGTGTTCCCCTGTTACTGTATTCTACAGTGATGTGTTCCCCTGTTACTGTATTCTACAGTGATGTGTTCCTCTGTTACTGTATTCTACAGTGATGTGTTCCTCTGTTACTGTATTCTACAGTGATGTGTTCCTCTGTTACTGTATTCTACAGTGATGTGTTCCTCTGTTGCTGTATTCTAAAGTGATGTGTTCCTCTGTTACTGTATTCTACAGTGATGTGTTCCTCTGTTACTGTATTCTACAGTGATGTGTTCCCCTGTTACTGTATTCTACAGTGATGTGTTCCTCTTTTACTGTATTCTACAGTGATGTGTTCCTCTGTTACTGTATTCTACAGTGATGTGTTCCCCTGTTACTGTATTCTACAGTGATGTGTTCCTCTGTTACTGTATTCTACAGTGATGTGTTCCTCTGTTACTGTATTCTACAGTGATGTGTTCCCCTGTTACTGCATTCTACAGTGATGTTTTCCTCTGTTACTGTATTCTACAGTGATGTGTTCCCCTGTTACTGTATTCTACAGTGATGTGTTCCTCTGTTACTGTATTCTACAGTGATGTGTTCCTCTGTTACTGTATTCTACAGTGATGTGTTCCTCTGTTCCTGTATTCTACAGTGATGTGTTCCCCTGTTACTTTATTCTACAGTGATGTGTTCCTCTGTTACTGTATTCTACAGTGATGTGTTCCCCTGTTACTGTATTCCACAGTGATGTGTTCCTCTGTTACTGTATTCTACAGTGATGTGTTCCTCTGTTACTCTATTCTACAGTGCTGTGTTCCTCTGTTACTGTATTCTAAAGTGATGTGTTCTTCTGTTATTTTATTCGACAGTGATGTGTTCCTCTGTTACTGTATTCTAAAGTGATGTGTTCCTCTGTTACTGTATTCTACAGTGATGTGTTCCTCTGTTACTGTATTCTACAGTGATGTGTTCTTCTGTTACTGTATTCTACAGTGATGTGTTCTTCTGTTACTGTATTCTACAGTGATGTGTTCCTCTGTTACTGTATTCTACAGTGATGTGTTCCTCTGTTACTGTATTCTACAGTGATGTGTTCCTCTGTTACTGTATTCTACAGTGATGTGTTCCTCTGTTATTTTATTCTACAGTGATGTGTTCCTCTGTTACTGTATTCTACAGAGATGTCTTCCTCTGTTACTGTATTCTACGGTGACGTGTTCCTCTGTTACTGTATTCGACAGTGATGTGTTCCTCTGTTACTGTATTCGACAGTGATGTGTTCCTCTGTTACTGTATTCTACAGTGATGTGTTCCTCTGTTACTGTATTCTACAGTGATGTGTTCTTCTGTTATTTTATTCTACAGTGATGTGTTCCTCTGTTACTGTATTCTACAGTGATGTGTTCCTCTGTTACTGTATTCCACAGTGATGTGTTCCTCTGTTACTGTATTCCACAGTGATGTGTTCCTCTGTTACTGTATTCTACAGTGATGTGTTCCTCTGTTACTGTATTCTACTGTGATGTGTTCCTCTGTTACTGTATTCCACAGTGATGTGTTGCTCTGTTACTGTATTCTACAGTGATGTGTTCCTCTGTTACTGTGTTCTACTGTGATGTGTTCCTCTGTTACTGTATTCCACAGTGATGTGTTCCTCTGTTACTGTATTCTACAGTGATGTGTTCCTCTGTTACTGTGTTCTACTGTGATGTGTTCCTCTGTTACTGTATTCCACAGTGATGTGTTCCTCTGTTACTGTATTCTACAGTGATGTGTTCCTCTGTTACTGTATTCTACAGTGATGTGTTCCTCTGTTATTTTATTCTACAGTGATGTGTTGCTCTGTTACTGTATTCTACAGAGATGTGTTCCTCTGTTACTGTATTCCACAGTGATGTGTTCCTCTGTTACTGTATTCTACAGTGATGTGTTCCTCTGTTACTGTATTCTACTGTGATGTGTTCCTCTGTTACTGTATTCCACAGTGATGTGTTCCTCTGTTACTGTATTCTACTGTGATGTGTTCCTCTGTTACTGTATTCCACAGTGATGTGTTCCTCTGTTACTGTATTCTACAGTGATGTGTTCCTCTGTTACTGTATTCTACAGTGATGTGTTCCTCTGTTACTGTATTCTACAGTGATGTGTTCCTCTGTTACTGTATTCCACAGTGATGTGTTCCTCTGTTACTGTATTCCACAGTGATGTGTTCCTCTGTTACTGTATTCTACAGTGATGTGTTCCTCTGTTACTGTATTCTACTGTGATGTGTTCCTCTGTTACTGTATTCTACAGTGATGTGTTCCTCTGTTACTGTGTTCTACTGTGATGTGTTCCTCTGTTACTGTATTCCACAGTGATGTGTTCCTCTGTTACTGTATTCTACAGTGATGTGTTCCTCTGTTACTGTATTCTACAGTGATGTGTTCCTCTGTTATTTTATTCTACAGTGATGTGTTCCTCTGTTACTGTATTCTACAGAGATGTGTTCCTCTGTTACTGTATTCCACAGTGATGTGTTCCTCTGTTACTGTATTCTACAGTGATGTGTTCCTCTGTTACTGTATTCTACTGTGATGTGTTCCTCTGTTACTGTATTCTACTGTGATGTGTTCCTCTGTTACTGTATTCTACAGTGATGTGTTCCTCTGTTATTTTATTCTGCAGTGATGTGTTCCTCTGTTACTGTATTCTACAGTGATGTGTTCCTCTGTTACTGTATTCTACAGTGATGTGTTCCTCTGTTACTGTATTCCACAGTGATGTGTTCCTCTGTTACTGTATTCTACTGTGATGTGTTCCTCTGTTACTGTATTCCACAGTGATGTGTTCCTCTGTTACTGTATTCTACAGTGATGTGTTCCTCTGTTACTGTATTCTACAGTGATGTGTTCCTCTCTTATTTTATTCTCCAGTGATGTGTTCCTCTGTTACTGTATTCTACAGTGATGTTTTCCTCTGTTATTTTATTCTACAGTGATGTGTTCCTCTGTTACTGTATTCTGCAGTGATGTGTTCTTCTGTTACTGTATTCTACAGTGATGTGTTCCTCTGTTACTGTATTCTACAGTGATGTGTTCCTCTGTTACTGTATTCTAAAGTGATGTGTTCTTC
Organism: Heptranchias perlo; assembly: GCF_035084215.1. Lineage (NCBI taxonomy): Eukaryota > Metazoa > Chordata > Chondrichthyes > Hexanchiformes > Hexanchidae > Heptranchias > Heptranchias perlo. The sequence goes on from NW_027139326.1 coordinate 97,041, forward strand.
TGTTATTTTAATCTAAAGTGATGTGTTCCTCTGTTACTGTATTCTACTGTGATGTGTTCCTCTGTTACTGTATTCTACAGTGATGTGTTCCCCTGTTACTGTATTCTAAAGTGATGTGTTCCTCTGTTACTGTATTCCACAGTGATGTGTTCCTCTGTTACTGTATTCTACAGTGATGTGTTCCTCTGTTACTATATTCTACAGTGATGTGTTGCTCTGTTACTGTATTCTACAGTGATGTGTTTCTCTGTTACTGTGTTCTAAAGTGATGTGTTCTTCTGTTATTTCATTTGAAAGTGATGTGTTCCTCTGTTACTGTATTCGACAGTGATGTGTTCCTCTGTTACTGTATTCTACAGTGATGTGTTCCTCTGTTATTTTATTCTGCAGTGATGTGTTCCTCTGTTACTATATTCTACAGTGATCTGTTCCTCTGTTATTTTGTTCTAAAGTGATGTGTTCCTCTGTTACTGTATTCTACAGTGATGTGTTCCTCTGTTACTGTATTCTACAGTGATGTGTTCCTCTGTTACTGTATTCTACAGTGATGTGTTCCTCTGTTATTTTGTTCTGAAGTGATGTGTTCCTCTGTTACTGTATTCTACAGTGATGTGTTCCTCTGTTATTTTATTCGACACTGATGTGTTCCTCTGTTATTTTATTCTACAGTGATGTGTTCCTCTGTTATTTTATTCGACAGTGATGTGTTCCTCTGTTACTGTATTCTACAGTGATGTGTTCCTCTCTTATTTTATTCTCCAGTGATGTGTTCCTCTGTTACTGTATTCTACAGTGATGTGTTCCTCTGTTATTGTATTCTACAGTGATGTGTTCCTCTGTTATTTTATTCGACAGTGATGTGTTCCTCTGTTACTGTATTCTACAGTGATGTGTTCCTCTGTTATTTTATTCGACAGTGATGTGTTCCTCTGTTACTGTATTCTACAGTGATGTGTTCCTCTCTTATTTTATTCTCCAGTGATGTGTTCCTCTGTTACTGTATTCTACATTGATGTGTTCCTCTGTTACTGTATTCTACAGTGATGTGTTCCTCTGTTCCTGTATTCTACAGTGATGTGTTCCTCTGTTACTGTATTCTACAGTGATGTGTTCCTCTGTTACTGTATTCTAAAGTGATGTGTTCCCCTGTTACTGTATTCTAAAGTGATGTTTTCCTCCGTTACTATATTCTACAGTGTTGTGTTCCTCTGTTACTGTTTTCCACAGTGATGTGTCCCTCTGTTACTGTATTCTACAGTGATGTGTCCCTCTGTTACTGTATTCTACAGTGATGTGTTGCTCTGTTACTGTATTCTGCAGTGATGTGTTCCTCTGTTACTGTGTTCTACAGTGATGTGTTCCTCTGTTATTTTATTCGAAAGTGATGTGTTCCTCTGTTACTGTATTCTAAAGTGATGTGTTCCCCTGTTACTGTATTCTACAGTGTTGTGTTCCTCTGTTACTGTTTTCCACAGTGATGTGTTCCTCTGTTACTGTATTCTACAGTGATGTGTTCCTCTGTTACTGTATTCTACAATGATGTGTTCCTCTGTTACTGTATTCTACAGTGATGTGTTCCTCTGTTACTGTATTCTACAGTGATGTGTTCCTCTGTTACTGTATTCTACAATGATGTGTTCCTCTGTTACTGTATTCTACAGTGATGTGTTCCTCTGTTATTTTATTCTGAAGTGATGTGTTCCTCTGTTACTGTATTCTACAGTGATGTGTTCCTCTGTTATTTTATTCTACAGTGATGTGTTCCTCTGTTACTGTATTCTACAGTGATGTGTTCCCCTGTTACTGTATTCTACAGTGATGTGTTCCTCTGTTACTGTATTCTACAGTGATGTGTTCCCCTGTTACTGTATTCTACAGTGATGTGTTCCTCTGTTGCTGTATTCTAAAGTGATGTGTTCCTCTTTTACTGTATTCTACAGTGATGTGTTCCTCTGTTACTGTATTCTACAGTGATGTGTTCCCCTGTTACTGTATTTTACAGTGATGTGTTCCCCTGTTACTGTATTCCACAGTGATGTGTTCCCCTGTTACTGTATTCTAAAGTGATGTGTTCCTCTGTTACTGTATTCTACAGTGATGTGTTCCTCTGTTACTGTATTCTACAGTGATGTGTTCCTCTGTTACTGTATTCTACAGTGATGTGTTCCTCTGTTACTGTATTCTACAGTGATGTGTTCCTCTGTGACAGTATTCTACAGTGATGTGTTCCTCTGTTACTCTATTCTACAGTGATATGTTTCTCTGTTACTGTATTCTACAGTGATGTGTTCCTCTGTTACTGTATTCGACAGTGATGTGTTCCTCTGTTACTGTATTCTACAGTGATGTGTTCCTCTGTTACTGTATTCTACAGTAATGTGTTCCTCTGTTACTGTATTCTAAAGTGATGTGTTCCTCTGATATTTTATTCTACAGTGATGTGTTCCTCCGTTCCTGTATTCTGCAGTGTTGTGTTCCTCTGTTACTGTTTTCCACAGTGATGTGTTCCTCTGTTAGTGTATTCTACAGTGATGTGTTCCTCTGTTGCTGTATTCTAAAGTGATGTGTTCCTCTTTTACTGTATTCTAAAGTGATGTGTTCCCCTGTTACTGTATTCTACAGTGATGTGTTCCTCTGTTACTGTATTCCACAGTGATGTGTTCCCCTGTTACTGTATTCTACAGTGATGTGTTCCCCTGTTACTGTATTCCACAGTGATGTGTTCCTCTGTTACTGTATTCTACAGTGATGTGTTCCTCTGTTACTGTATTCTACAGTGATGTGTTCCTCTGTTACTGTATTCTACAGTGATGTGTTCCTCTGTTACTGTATTCTAAAGTGATGTGTTCTTCTGTTATTTTATTCTAAAGTGATGTGTTCCTCTGTTACTGTATTCTACAGTGATGTGTTCCTCTGTTACTGTATTCTACAGTGATGTGTTGCTCTGTTATTTTATTCTACAGTGATGTGTTCCTCTGTTACTGTATTCTACAGTGATGTGTTCCTCTGTTATTTTATTCTAAAGTGATGTGTTCCTCTGTTACTGTATTCTACAGTGATGTGTTCCTCTGATATTTTATTCTACAGTGATGTGTTCCTCTGTTACTGTATTCTACAGTGATGTGTTCCTCTGTTATTTTATTGTACAGTGATGTGTTCCTCTGTTACTGTATTCTACAGTGATGTGTTCCTCTGTTACTGTATTCTACAGTGATGTGTTCCTCTGTTACTGTATTCTACAGTGATGTGTTCACCTGTTACTGTATTCTACAGTGATGTGTTCCTCTGTTACTGTATTCTACAGTGATGTGTTCCTCTGTTATTTTATTCTACAGTGATGTGTTCCTCTGTTACTGTATTCGACAGTGATGTGTTCCTCTGTTATTGTATTCTACAGTGATGTGTTCCCCTGTTACTGTATTCTACAGTGATGTGTTCCCCTGTTCCTGTATTCTACAGTGATGTGTTCCTTTGTTACTGTATTCTACAGTGATGTGTTCTCCTGTTACTGTATTCTACAGTGATGTGTTCCTCTGTTACTGTATTCTACAGTGATGTGTTCTCCTGTTACTGTATTCTACAGTGATGTGTTCCTCTGTTACTGTATTCTACAGTGATGTGTTCCTCTGTTACTGTATTCTACAGTGATGTGTTCCCCTGTTACTGTATTCTACAGTGATGTGTTCCTCTGTTACTGTATTCTACAGTGATGTGTACCTCTGTTATTTTATTCGACAGTGATGTGTTCCTCTGTTACTGTATTCTACATTGATGTGTTCCTCTGTTACTGTATTCTACAGTGATGTGTTCCCCTGTTACTGTATTCTACAGTGATGTGTTCCCCTGTTACTGTATTCTACAGTGATGTGTTCCTCTGTTACTGTATTCTACAGTGATGTGTTCCTCTGTTACTGTATTCTACAGTGATGTGTTCCTCTGTTACTGTATTCTACAGTGATGTGTTCCTCTGTTGCTGTATTCTAAAGTGATGTGTTCCTCTGTTACTGTATTCTACAGTGATGTGTTCCCCTGTTACTGTATTCTACAGTGATGTGTTCCCCTGTTACTGTATTCTACAGTGATGTGTTCCTCTGTTACTGTATTCTACAGTGATGTGTTCCTCTGTTACTGTATTCTACAGTGATGTGTTCCCCTGTTACTGTATTCTACAGTGATGTTTTCCTCTGTTACTGTATTCTACAGTGATGTGTTCCCCTGTTACTGTATTCTACAGTGATGTGTTCCTCTGTTACTGTATTCTACAGTGATGTGTTCCTCTGTTACTGTATTCTACAGTGATGTGTTCCTCTGTTCCTGTATTCTACAGTGATGTGTTCCCCTGTTACTGTATTCTACAGTGATGTGTTCCTCTGTTACTGTATTCTACAGTGATGTGTTCCCCTGTTACTGTATTCCACAGTGATGTGTTCCTCTGTTACTGTATTCTACAGTGATGTGTTCCTCTGTTACTGTATTCTACAGTGATGTGTTCCTCTGTTACTCTATTCTACAGTGCTGTGTTCCTCTGTTACTGTATTCTAAAGTGATGTGTTCTTCTGTTATTTTATTCTACAGTGATGTGTTCCTCTGTTACTGTATTCTAAAGTGATGTGTTCTTCTGTTACTGTATTCTACAGTGATGTGTTCCTCTGTTACTGTATTCTACAGTGATGTGTTCCTCTGTTACTGTATTCTAAAGTGATGTGTTCTTCTGTTATTTTATTCTACAGTGATGTGTTCCTCTGTTACTGTATTCTAAAGTGATGTGTTCTTCTGTTACTGTATTCTACATTGATGTGTTCCTCTGTTACTGTATTCTACAGTGATGTGTTCCCCTGTTACTGTATTCTACAGTGATGTGTTCCTCTGTTACTGTATTCTACAGTGATGTGTTCCTCTGTTACTGTATTCTACAGTGATGTGTTCTTCTGTTATTTTATTCTACAGTGATGTATTCCTCTGTTACTGTATTCTACAGTGATGTGTTCCTCTGTTACTGTATTCTACTGTGATGTGTTCCTCTGTTACTGTATTCCACAGTGATGTGTTCCCCTGTTACTGTATTCTACAGTGATGTGTTCCTCTGTTACTGTATTCTACAGTGATGTGTTCCTCTGTTATTTTATTCTACAGTGATGTGTTCCTCTGTTACTGTATTCTACAGAGATGTGTTCCTCTGTTACTGTATTCCACAGTGATGTGTTCCTCTGTTACTGTATTCTACAGTGATGTGTTCCTCTGTTACTGTATTCTACTGTGATGTGTTCCTCTGTTACTGTATTCCACAGTGATGTGTTCCTCTGTTACTGTATTCTACAGTGATGTGTTCCTCTGTTACTGTATTCTACTGTGATGTGTTCCTCTGTTACTGTATTCCACAGTGATGTGTTCCTCTGTTACTGTATTCTACAGTGATGTGTTCCTCTGTTACTGTATTCTACAGTGATGTGTTCCTCTGTTACTGTATTCTACTGTGATGTGTTCCTCTGTTACTGTATTCCACAGTGATGTGTTCCTCTGTTACTGTATTCCACAGTGATGTGTTCCTCTGTTACTGTATTCTACTGTGATGTGTTCCTCTGTTACTGTATTCCACAGTGATGTGTTCCTCTGTTACTGTATTCTACAGTGATGTGTTCTTCTGTTATTTTATTCTACAGTGATGTGTTCCTCTGTTACTGTATTCTACAGTGATGTGTGCCTCTGTTACTGTATTCCACAGTGATGTGTTCCTCTGTTACTGTATTCCACAGTGATGTGTTCCTCTGTTACTGTATTCTACAGTGATGTGTTCCTCTGTTACTGTATTCTACTGTGATGTGTTCCTCTGTTACTGTATTCCACAGTGATGTGTTCCTCTGTTGCTGTATTCTACAGTGATGTGTTCCTCTGTTACTGTGTTCTACTGTGATGTGTTCCTCTGTTACTGTATTCTACAGTGATGTGTTCCTCTGTTACTGTATTCTACTGTGATGTGTTCCTCTGTTACTGTATTCTGCAGTGATGTGTTCCTCTGTTACTGTATTCTACTGTGATGTGTTCCTCTGTTACTGTATTCTACAGTGATGTGTTCCTCTGTTACTGTATTCTACAGTGATGTGTTCCTCTGTTATTTTATTCTACAGTGATGTGTTCCTCTGTTACTGTATTCTACAGAGATGTGTTCCTCTGTTACTGTATTCCACAGTGATGTGTTCCTCTGTTACTGTATTCTACAGTGATGTGTTCCCCTGTTACTGTATTCTACTGTGATGTGTTCCTCTGTTACTGTATTCTACTGTGATGTGTTCCTCTGTTACTGTATTCTACAGTGATGTGTTCCTCTGTTATTTTATTCTACAGTGATGTGTTCCTCTGTTACTGTATTCTACAGTGATGTGTTCTTCTGTTACTGTATTCTACAGTGATGTGTTCCTCTGTTACTGTATTCTACAGTGATGTGTTCCTCTGTTACTGTATTCCACAGTGATGTGTTCCTCTGTTACTGTATTCCACAGTGATGTGTTCCTCTGTTACTGTATTCCACAGTGATGTGTTCCTCTGTTACTGTATTCTACTGTGATGTGTTCCTCTGTTACTGTATTCCACAGTGATGTGTTCCTCTGTTACTGTATTCTACAGTGATGTGTTCCTCTCTTATTTTATTCTACAGAGATGTGTTCCTCTGTTACTGTATTCTACAGAGATGTGTTCCTCTGTTAGTGTATTCTACAGTGATGTGTTCCTCTGTTACTGTATTCTAAAGTGATGTGTTCCTCTGTTACTGTATTCCACAGTGATGTGTTCCTCTGTTACTGTATTCTAAAGTGATGTGTTCCTCTGTTACTGTATTCCACAGTGATGTGTTCCTCTGTTACTGTATTCTACAGTGATGTGTTCCTCTGTTACTGTGTTCTACTGTGATGTGTTCCTCTGTTACTGTATTCCACAGTGATGTGTTCCTCTGTTACTGTATTCTACAGTGATGTGTTCCTCTGTTACTGTATTCTACAGTGATGTGTTCCTCTGTTATTTTATTCTACAGTGATGTGTTCCTCTGTTACTGTATTCTACAGAGATGTGTTCCTCTGTTACTGTATTCCACAGTGATGTGTTCCTCTGTTACTGTATTCTACAGTGATGTGTTCCTCTGTTACTGTATTCTACTGTGATGTGTTCCTCTGTTACTGTATTCCACAGTGATGTGTTCCTCTGTTACTGTATTCCACAGTGATGTGTTCCTCTGTTACTGTATTCTACAGTGATGTATTCCTCTGTTATTTTATTCTACAGTGATGTGTTCCTCTGTTACTGTATTCTACAGTGATGTGTTCTTCTGTTACTGTATTCTACAGTGATGTGTTCCTCTGTTACTGTATTCTACAGTGATGTGTTCCTCTGTTACTGTATTCTAAAGTGATGTGTTCTTCTGTTATTTTAATCTAAAGTGATGTGTTCCTCTGTTACTGTATTCTACAGTGATGTGTTCCTCTGTTACTGTATTCTACAGTGATGTGTTCCCCTGTTACTGTATTCTTAAGTGATGTGTTCCTCTGTTACTGTATTCCACAGTGATGTGTTCCTCTGTTACTGTATTCTACAGTGATGTGTTCCTCTGTTACTGTATTCTACAGTGATGTGTTCCTCTGTTACTGTATTCTACAGTGATGTGTTCCTCTGTTACTGTATTCTAAAGTGATGTGTTCTTCTGTTATTTTAATCTAAAGTGATGTGTTCCTCTGTTACTGTATTCTACAGTGATGTGTTCCTCTGTTACTGTATTCTACAGTGATGTGTTCCCCTGTTACTGTATTCTAAAGTGATGTGTTCCTCTGTTACTGTATTCCACAGTGATGTGTTCCTCTGTTACTGTATTCTACAGTGATGTGTTCCTCTGTTACTGTATTCTACAGTGATGTGTTCCTCTGTTACTGTATTCTACAGTGATGTGTTCCCCTGTTACTGTATTCTACAGTGATGTGTTCCTCTGTTACTGTATTCTACAGTGATGTGTTCCTCTGTTACTGTATTCTACAGTGATGTGTTCCTCTGTTACTGTATTCTACAGTGATGTGTTCCTCTGTTACTGTATTCTACAGTGATGTGTTCCTCTGTTACTGTATTCTACAGTGATGTATTCCTCTGTTACTGTATTCTACAGTGATGTGTTCCCCTGTTACTGTATTCTACAGTGATGTGTTCCTCTGTTACTGTATTCTACAGTGATGTGTTCCTCTGTTACTGTATTCTACAGTGATGTGTTCCTCTGTTAATGTATTCTACAGTGATGTGTTCCCCTGTTACTGTATTCTACAGTGATGTGTTCCTCTGTTACTGTATTCTGCAGAGATGTGTTCCTCTGTTACTGTATTCTACAGTGATGTGTTCCTCTGTTACTGTATTCTACAGTGATGTGTTCCCCTGTTACTGTATTCTACAGAGATGTGTTCCTCTGTTACTGTATTCTACAGTGATGTGTTCCTCTGTTACTGTATTCTACAGTGATGTGTTCCTCTGTTACTGTATTCTACAGTGATGTGTTCCCCTGTTACTGTATTCTACAGTGATGTGTTCCTCTGTTACTGTATTCTACAGAGATGTGTTCCTCTGTTACTGTATTCTACAGTGATGTGTTCCTCTGTTACTGTATTCTACAGTGATGTGTTCCCCTGTTACTGTATTCTACAGAGATGTGTTCCTCTGTTACTGTATTCTACAGAGATGTGTTCCTCTGTTAGTGTATTCTACAGTGATGTGTTCCTCTGTTACTGTATTCTAAAGTGATGTGTTCCTCTGTTACTGTATTCCACAGTGATGTGTTCCTCTGTTACTGTATTCTAAAGTGATGTGTTCCTCTGTTACTGTATTCCACAGTGATGTGTTCCTCTGTTACTGTATTCTACAGTGATGTGTTCCTCTGTTACTGTGTTCTACTGTGATGTGTTCCTCTGTTACTGTATTCCACAGTGATGTGTTCCTCTGTTACTGTATTCTACAGTGATGTGTTCCTCTGTTACTGTATTCTACAGTGATGTGTTCCTCTGTTATTTTATTCTACAGTGATGTGTTCCTCTGTTACTGTATTCTACAGAGATGTGTTCCTCTGTTACTGTATTCCACAGTGATGTGTTCCTCTGTTACTGTATTCTACAGAGATGTGTTCCTCTGTTACTGTATTCCACAGCGATGTGTTCCTCTGTTACTTTATTCTACAGTGATGTGTTCCTCTGTTACTGTATTCTACAGTGATGTGTTCCTCTGTTATTTTATTCTACAGTGATGTGTTCCTCTGTTACTGTATTCTACAGAGATGTGTTCCTCTGTTACTGTATTCCACAGTGATGTGTTCCTCTGTTACTGTATTCTACTGTGATGTGTTCCTCTGTTACTGTATTCCACAGTGATGTGTTCCTCTGTTACTGTATTCCACAGTGATGTGTTCCTCTGTTACTGTATTCTACTGTGATGTGTTCCTCTGTTACTGTATTCCACAGTGATGTGTTCCTCTGTTACTGTATTCTACAGTGATGTGTTCCTCTGTTACTGTATTCCACAGTGATGTGTTCCTCTGTTACTGTATTCCACAGTGATGTGTTCCTCTGTTACTGTATTCTACAGTGATGTGTTCCTCTGTTACTGTATTCTACAGTGATGTGTTCTTCTGTTATTTTATTCTGCAGTGATGTGTTCCTCTGTTACTGTATTCTACAGTGATGTGTTCCTCTGTTACTGTATTCCACAGTGATGTGTTCCTCTGTTACTGTATTCCACAGTGATGTGTTCCTCTGTTACTGTATTCTACAGTGATGTGTTCCTCTGTTACTGTATTCTACTGTGATGTGTTCCTCTGTTACTGTATTCCACAGTGATGTGTTCCTCTGTTACTGTATTCTACAGTGATGTGTTCCTCTGTTACTGTGTTCTACTGTGATGTGTTCCTCTGTTACTGTATTCCACAGTGATGTGTTCCTCTGTTACTGTATTCTACAGTGATGTGTTCCTCTGTTACTGTATTCTACAGTGATGTGTTCCTCTGTTATTTTATTCTACAGTGATGTGTTCCTCTGTTACTGTATTCTACAGAGATGTGTTCCTCTGTTACTGTATTCCACAGTGATGTGTTCCTCTGTTACTGTATTCTACAGTGATGTGTTCCTCTGTTACTGTATTCTACTGTGATGTGTTCCTCTGTTACTGTATTCTACTGTGATGTGTTCCTCTGTTACTGTATTCTACAGTGATGTGTTCCTCTGTTATTTTATTCTACAGTGATGTGTTCCTCTGTTACTGTATTCTACAGTGATGTGTTCTTCTGTTACTGTATTCTACAGTGATGTGTTCCTCTGTTACTGTATTCTACAGTGATGTGTTCCGCTGTTACTGTATTCCACAGTGATGTGTTCCTCTGTTACTGTATTCCACAGTGATGTGTTCCTCTGTTACTGTATTCCACAGTGATGTTTTCCTCTGTTACTGTATTCTACTGTGATGTGTTCCTCTGTTACTGTATTCCACAGTGATGTGTTCCTCTGTTACTGTATTCTACAGTGATGTGTTCCTCTGTTACTGTATTCTACAGTGATGTGTTCCTCTCTTATTTTATTCTCCAGTGATGTGTTCCTCTGTTACTGTATTCTACAGTGATGTGTTCCTCTGTTATTTTATTCTACAGTGATGTGTTCCTCTGTTACTGTATTCTATAGTGATGTGTTCTTCTGTTACTGTATTCTACAGTGATGTGTTCCTCTGTTACTGTATTCTACAGTGATGTGTTCCTCTGTTACTGTATTCTAAAGTGATGTGTTCTTCTGTTATTTTAATCTAAAGTGATGTGTTCCTCTGTTACTGTATTCTACAGTGATGTGTTCCTCTGTTACTGTATTCTACAGTGATGTGTTCCCCTGTTACTGTATTCTAAAGTGATGTGTTCCTCTGTTACTGTATTCCACAGTGATGTGTTCCTCTGTTACTGTATTCTACAGTGATGTGTTCCTCTGTTACTGTATTCTACAGTGATGTGTTCCTCTGTTACTGTATTCTACAGTGATGTGTTCCTCTGTTACTGTATTCTAAAGTGATGTGTTCTTCTGTTATTTTAATCTAAAGTGATGTGTTCCTCTGTTACTGTATTCTACAGTGATGTGTTCCTCTGTTACTGTATTCTACAGTGATGTGTTCCCCTGTTACTGTATTCTAAAGTGATGTGTTCCTCTGTTACTGTATTCCACAGTGATGTGTTCCTCTGTTACTGTATTCTACAGTGATGTGTTCCTCTGTTACTGTATTCTACAGTGATGTGTTCCTCTGTTACTGTATTCCACAGTGATGTGTTCCCCTGTTACTGTATTCTACAGTGATGTGTTCCTCTGTTACTGTATTCTACAGTGATGTGTTCCTCTGTTACTGTATTCTACAGTGATGTGTTCCTCTGTTACTGTATTCTACAGTGATGTGTTCCTCCGTTACTGTATTCTACAGTGATGTGTTCCTCTGTTACTGTATTCTACAGAGATGTGTTCCTCTGTTACTGTATTCTACAGTGATGTGTTCCTCTGTTACTGTATTCTACAGTGATGTGTTCCCCTGTTACTGTATTCTACAGTGATGTGTTCCTCTGTTACTGTATTCTACAGTGATGTGTTCCTCTGTTACTGTATTCTACAGTGATGTGTTCCTCTGTTACTGTATTCTACAGTGATGTGTTCCTCTGTTACTGTATTCTACAGTGATGTGTTCCTCTGTTACTGTATTCTACAGTGATGTGTTCCTCTGTTACTGTATTCTACAGTGATGTGTCCCTCTGTTACTGTATTCTACAGTGATGTATTCCTCTATTACTGTATTCTACAGTGATGTGTTCCCCTGTTACTGTATTCTACAGTGATGTGTTCCTCTGTTACTGTATTCTACAGTGATCTGTTCCTCTGTTACTGTATTCTACAGTGATGTGTTCCTCTGTTAATGTATTCTACAGTGATGTGTTCCCCTGTTACTGTATTCTACAGTGATGTGTTCCTCTGTTACTGTATTCTACAGAGATGTGTTCCTCTGTTACTGTATTCTACAGTGATGTGTTCCCCTGTTACTGTATTCTACAGAGATGTGTTCCTCTGTTACTGTATTCTACAGTGATGTGTTCCTCTGTTACTGTATTCTACAGTGATGTGTTCCTCTGTTACTGTATTCTACAGTGATGTGTTCCTCTGTTACTGTATTCTACAGTGATGTGTTCCTCTGTTACTGTATTCTACAGTGATGTGTTCCCCTGTTACTGTATTCTACAGAGATGTGTTCCTCTGTTACTGTATTCTACAGAGATGTGTTCCTCTGTTAGTGTATTCTACAGTGATGTGTTCCTCTGTTACTGTATTCTAAAGTGATGTGTTCCTCTGTTACTGTATTCCACAGTGATGTGTTCCTCTGTTACTGTATTCTAAAGTGATGTGTTCCTCTGTTACTGTATTCCACAGTGATGTGTTCCTCTGTTACTGTATTCTACAGTGATGTGTTCCTCTGTTACTGTGTTCTACTGTGATGTGTTCCTCTGTTACTGTATTCCACAGTGATGTGTTCCTCTGTTACTGTATTCTACAGTGATGTGTTCCTCTGTTACTGTATTCTACAGTGATGTGTTCCTCTGTTATTTTATTCTACAGTGATGTGTTCCTCTGTTACTGTATTCTACAGAGATGTGTTCCTCTGTTACTGTATTCCACAGTGATGTGTTCCTCTGTTACTGTATTCTACAGTGATGTGTTCCTCTGTTACTGTATTCTACAGTGATGTGTTCCTCTGTTATTTTATTCTACAGTGATGTGTTCCTCTGTTACTGTATTCTACAGAGATGTGTTCCTCTGTTACTGTATTCCACAGTGATGTGTTCCTCTGTTACTGTATTCTACTGTGATGTGTTCCTCTGTTACTGTATTCCACAGTGATGTGTTCCTCTGTTACTGTATTCCACAGTGATGTGTTCCTCTGTTACTGTATTCTACTGTGATGTGTTCCTCTGTTACTGTATTCCACAGTGATGTGTTCCTCTGTTACTGTATTCTACAGTGATGTGTTCCTCTGTTACTGTATTCTACAGTGATGTGTTCTTCTGTTATTTTATTCTACAGTGATGTGTTCCTCTGTTACTGTATTCTACAGTGATGTGTTCCTCTGTTACTGTATTCCACAGTGATGTGTTCCTCTGTTACTGTATTCCACAGTGATGTGTTCCTCTGTTACTGTATTCTACAGTGATGTGTTCCTCTGTTACTGTATTCTACTGTGATGTGTTCCTCTGTTACTGTATTCCACAGTGATGTGTTCCTCTGTTACTGTATTCTACAGTGATGTGTTCCTCTGTTACTGTGTTCTACTGTGATGTGTTCCTCTGTTACTGTATTCCACAGTGATGTGTTCCTCTGTTACTGTATTCTACAGTGATGTGTTCCTCTCTTATTTTATTCTCCAGTGATGTGTTCCTCTGTTACTGTATTCTACAGTGATGTGTTCCTCTGTTATTTTATTCTACAGTGATGTGTTCCTCTGTTACTGTATTCTATAGTGATGTGTTCTTCTGTTACTGTATTCTACAGTGATGTGTTCCTCTGTTACTGTATTCTACAGTGATGTGTTCCTCTGTTACTGTATTCTAAAGTGATGTGTTCTTCTGTTATTTTAATCTAAAGTGATGTGTTCCTCTGTTACTGTATTCTACAGTGATGTGTTCCTCTGTTACTGTATTCTACAGTGATGTGTTCCCCTGTTACTGTATTCTAAAGTGATGTGTTCCTCTGTTACTGTATTCCACAGTGATGTGTTCCTCTGTTACTGTATTCTACAGTGATGTGTTCCTCTGTTACTGTATTCTACAGTGATGTGTTCCTCTGTTACTGTATTCTACAGTGATGTGTTCCTCTGTTACTGTATTCTAAAGTGATGTGTTCTTCTGTTATTTTAATCTAAAGTGATGTGTTCCTCTGTTACTGTATTCTACAGTGATGTGTTCCTCTGTTACTGTATTCTACAGTGATGTGTTCCCCTGTTACTGTATTCTAAAGTGATGTGTTCCTCTGTTACTGTATTCCACAGTGATGTGTTCCTCTGTTACTGTATTCTACAGTGATGTGTTCCTCTGTTACTGTATTCTACAGTGATGTGTTCCTCTGTTACTGTATTCCACAGTGATGTGTTCCCCTGTTACTGTATTCTACAGTGATGTGTTCCTCTGTTACTGTATTCTACAGTGATGTGTTCCTCTGTTACTGTATTCTACAGTGATGTGTTCCTCTGTTACTGTATTCTACAGTGATGTGTTCCTCCGTTACTGTATTCTACAGTGATGTGTTCCTCTGTTACTGTATTCTACAGAGATGTGTTCCTCTGTTACTGTATTCTACAGTGATGTGTTCCTCTGTTACTGTATTCTACAGTGATGTGTTCCCCTGTTACTGTATTCTACAGTGATGTGTTCCTCTGTTACTGTATTCTACAGTGATGTGTTCCTCTGTTACTGTATTCTACAGTGATGTGTTCCTCTGTTACTGTATTCTACAGTGATGTGTTCCTCTGTTACTGTATTCTACAGTGATGTGTTCCTCTGTTACTGTATTCTACAGTGATGTGTTCCTCTGTTACTGTATTCTACAGTGATGTGTCCCTCTGTTACTGTATTCTACAGTGATGTATTCCTCTGTTACTGTATTCTACAGTGATGTGTTCCCCTGTTACTGTATTCTACAGTGATGTGTTCCTCTGTTACTGTATTCTACAGTGATCTGTTCCTCTGTTACTGTATTCTACAGTGATGTGTTCCTCTGTTAATGTATTCTACAGTGATGTGTTCCCCTGTTACTGTATTCTACAGTGATGTGTTCCTCTGTTACTGTATTCTACAGAGATGTGTTCCTCTGTTACTGTATTCTACAGTGATGTGTTCCCCTGTTACTGTATTCTACAGAGATGTGTTCCTCTGTTACTGTATTCTACAGTGATGTGTTCCTCTGTTACTGTATTCTACAGTGATGTGTTCCTCTGTTACTGTATTCTACAGTGATGTGTTCCTCTGTTACTGTATTCTACAGTGATGTGTTCCTCTGTTACTGTATTCTACAGTGATGTGTTCCCCTGTTACTGTATTCTACAGAGATGTGTTCCTCTGTTACTGTATTCTACAGAGATGTGTTCCTCTGTTAGTGTATTCTACAGTGATGTGTTCCTCTGTTACTGTATTCTAAAGTGATGTGTTCCTCTGTTACTGTATTCCACAGTGATGTGTTCCTCTGTTACTGTATTCTAAAGTGATGTGTTCCTCTGTTACTGTATTCCACAGTGATGTGTTCCTCTGTTACTGTATTCTACAGTGATGTGTTCCACTGTTACTGTGTTCTACTGTGATGTGTTCCTCTGTTACTGTATTCCACAGTGATGTGTTCCTCTGTTACTGTATTCTACAGTGATGTGTTCCTCTGTTACTGTATTCTACAGTGATGTGTTCCTCTGTTATTTTATTCTACAGTGATGTGTTCCTCTGTTACTGTATTCTACAGAGATGTGTTCCTCTGTTACTGTATTCCACAGTGATGTGTTCCTCTGTTACTGTATTCTACAGTGATGTGTTCCTCTGTTACTGTATTCTACAGTGATGTGTTCCTCTGTTATTTTATTCTACAGTGATGTGTTCCTCTGTTACTGTATTCTACAGAGATGTGTTCCTCTGTTACTGTATTCCACAGTGATGTGTTCCTCTGTTACTGTATTCTACTGTGATGTGTTCCTCTGTTACTGTATTCCACAGTGATGTGTTCCTCTGTTACTGTATTCCACAGTGATGTGTTCCTCTGTTACTGTATTCTACTGTGATGTGTTCCTCTGTTACTGTATTCCACAGTGATGTGTTCCTCTGTTACTGTATTCTACAGTGATGTGTTCCTCTGTTACTGTATTCTACAGTGATGTGTTCTTCTGTTATTTTATTCTACAGTGATGTGTTCCTCTGTTACTGTATTCTACAGTGATGTGTTCCTCTGTTACTGTATTCCACAGTGATGTGTTCCTCTGTTACTGTATTCCACAGTGATGTGTTCCTCTGTTACTGTATTCTACAGTGATGTGTTCCTCTGTTACTGTATTCTACAGTGATGTGTTCTTCTGTTATTTTATTCTACAGTGATGTGTTCCTCTGTTACTGTATTCTACAGTGATGTGTTCCTCTGTTACTGTATTCCACAGTGATGTGTTCCTCTGTTACTGTATTCCACAGTGATGTGTTCCTCTGTTACTGTATTCTACAGAGATGTGTTCCTCTGTTACTGTATTCTACAGTGATGTGTTCCTCTGTTACTGTATTCTACAGTGATGTGTTCCTCTGTTACTGTATTCTACAGTGATGTGTTCCTCTGTTACTGTATTCTACAGTGATGTGTTCCTCTGTTACTGTATTCTACAGTGATGTGTTCCCCTGTTACTGTATTCTACAGAGATGTGTTCCTCTGTTACTGTATTCTACAGAGATGTGTTCCTCTGTTAGTGTATTCTACAGTGATGTGTTCCTCTGTTACTGTATTCTAAAGTGATGTGTTCCTCTGTTACTGTATTCCACAGTGATGTGTTCCTCTGTTACTGTATTCTAAAGTGATGTGTTCCTCTGTTACTGTATTCCACAGTGATGTGTTCCTCTGTTACTGTATTCTACAGTGATGTGTTCCTCTGTTACTGTGTTCTACTGTGATGTGTTCCTCTGTTACTGTATTCCACAGTGATGTGTTCCTCTGTTACTGTATTCTACAGTGATGTGTTCCTCTGTTACTGTATTCTACAGTGATGTGTTCCTCTGTTATTTTATTCTACAGTGATGTGTTCCTCTGTTACTGTATTCTACAGAGATGTGTTCCTCTGTTACTGTATTCCACAGTGATGTGTTCCTCTGTTACTGTATTCTACAGTGATGTGTTCCTCTGTTACTGTATTCTACAGTGATGTGTTCCTCTGTTATTTTATTCTACAGTGATGTGTTCCTCTGTTACTGTATTCTACAGAGATGTGTTCCTCTGTTACTGTATTCCACAGTGATGTGTTCCTCTGTTACTGTATTCTACTGTGATGTGTTCCTCTGTTACTGTATTCCACAGTGATGTGTTCCTCTGTTACTGTATTCCACAGTGATGTGTTCCTCTGTTACTGTATTCTACTGTGATGTGTTCCTCTGTTACTGTATTCCACAGTGATGTGTTCCTCTGTTACTGTATTCTACAGTGATGTGTTCCTCTGTTACTGTATTCTACAGTGATGTGTTCTTCTGTTATTTTATTCTACAGTGATGTGTTCCTCTGTTACTGTATTCTACAGTGATGTGTTCCTCTGTTACTGTATTCCACAGTGATGTGTTCCTCTGTTACTGTATTCCACAGTGATGTGTTCCTCTGTTACTGTATTCTACAGTGATGTGTTCCTCTGTTACTGTATTCTACTGTGATGTGTTCCTCTGTTACTGTATTCCACAGTGATGTGTTCCTCTGTTACTGTATTCTACAGTGATGTGTTCCTCTGTTACTGTGTTCTACTGTGATGTGTTCCTCTGTTACTGTATTCCACAGTGATGTGTTCCTCTGTTACTGTATTCTACAGTGATGTGTTCCTCTCTTATTTTATTCTCCAGTGATGTGTTCCTCTGTTACTGTATTCTACAGTGATGTGTTCCTCTGTTATTTTATTCTACAGTGATGTGTTCCTCTGTTACTGTATTCTATAGTGATGTGTTCTTCTGTTACTGTATTCTACAGTGATGTGTTCCTCTGTTACTGTATTCTACAGTGATGTGTTCCTCTGTTACTGTATTCTAAAGTGATGTGTTCTTCTGTTATTTTAATCTAAAGTGATGTGTTCCTCTGTTACTGTATTCTACAGTGATGTGTTCCTCTGTTACTGTATTCTACAGTGATGTGTTCCCCTGTTACTGTATTCTAAAGTGATGTGTTCCTCTGTTACTGTATTCCACAGTGATGTGTTCCTCTGTTACTGTATTCTACAGTGATGTGTTCCTCTGTTACTGTATTCTACAGTGATGTGTTCCTCTGTTACTGTATTCTACAGTGATGTGTTCCTCTGTTACTGTATTCTAAAGTGATGTGTTCTTCTGTTATTTTAATCTAAAGTGATGTGTTCCTCTGTTACTGTATTCTACAGTGATGTGTTCCTCTGTTACTGTATTCTACAGTGATGTGTTCCCCTGTTACTGTATTCTAAAGTGATGTGTTCCTCTGTTACTGTATTCCACAGTGATGTGTTCCTCTGTTACTGTATTCTACAGTGATGTGTTCCTCTGTTACTGTATTCTACAGTGATGTGTTCCTCTGTTACTGTATTCCACAGTGATGTGTTCCCCTGTTACTGTATTCTACAGTGATGTGTTCCTCTGTTACTGTATTCTACAGTGATGTGTTCCTCTGTTACTGTATTCTACAGTGATGTGTTCCTCTGTTACTGTATTCTACAGTGATGTGTTCCTCCGTTACTGTATTCTACAGTGATGTGTTCCTCTGTTACTGTATTCTACAGAGATGTGTTCCTCTGTTACTGTATTCTACAGTGATGTGTTCCTCTGTTACTGTATTCTACAGTGATGTGTTCCCCTGTTACTGTATTCTACAGTGATGTGTTCCTCTGTTACTGTATTCTACAGTGATGTGTTCCTCTGTTACTGTATTCTACAGTGATGTGTTCCTCTGTTACTGTATTCTACAGTGATGTGTTCCTCTGTTACTGTATTCTACAGTGATGTGTTCCTCTGTTACTGTATTCTACAGTGATGTGTTCCTCTGTTACTGTATTCTACAGTGATGTGTCCCTCTGTTACTGTATTCTACAGTGATGTATTCCTCTGTTACTGTATTCTACAGTGATGTGTTCCCCTGTTACTGTATTCTACAGTGATGTGTTCCTCTGTTACTGTATTCTACAGTGATCTGTTCCTCTGTTACTGTATTCTACAGTGATGTGTTCCTCTGTTAATGTATTCTACAGTGATGTGTTCCCCTGTTACTGTATTCTACAGTGATGTGTTCCTCTGTTACTGTATTCTACAGAGATGTGTTCCTCTGTTACTGTATTCTACAGTGATGTGTTCCCCTGTTACTGTATTCTACAGAGATGTGTTCCTCTGTTACTGTATTCTACAGTGATGTGTTCCTCTGTTACTGTATTCTACAGTGATGTGTTCCTCTGTTACTGTATTCTACAGTGATGTGTTCCTCTGTTACTGTATTCTACAGTGATGTGTTCCTCTGTTACTGTATTCTACAGTGATGTGTTCCCCTGTTACTGTATTCTACAGAGATGTGTTCCTCTGTTACTGTATTCTACAGAGATGTGTTCCTCTGTTAGTGTATTCTACAGTGATGTGTTCCTCTGTTACTGTATTCTAAAGTGATGTGTTCCTCTGTTACTGTATTCCACAGTGATGTGTTCCTCTGTTACTGTATTCTAAAGTGATGTGTTCCTCTGTTACTGTATTCCACAGTGATGTGTTCCTCTGTTACTGTATTCTACAGTGATGTGTTCCACTGTTACTGTGTTCTACTGTGATGTGTTCCTCTGTTACTGTATTCCACAGTGATGTGTTCCTCTGTTACTGTATTCTACAGTGATGTGTTCCTCTGTTACTGTATTCTACAGTGATGTGTTCCTCTGTTATTTTATTCTACAGTGATGTGTTCCTCTGTTACTGTATTCTACAGAGATGTGTTCCTCTGTTACTGTATTCCACAGTGATGTGTTCCTCTGTTACTGTATTCTACAGTGATGTGTTCCTCTGTTACTGTATTCTACAGTGATGTGTTCCTCTGTTATTTTATTCTACAGTGATGTGTTCCTCTGTTACTGTATTCTACAGAGATGTGTTCCTCTGTTACTGTATTCCACAGTGATGTGTTCCTCTGTTACTGTATTCTACTGTGATGTGTTCCTCTGTTACTGTATTCCACAGTGATGTGTTCCTCTGTTACTGTATTCCACAGTGATGTGTTCCTCTGTTACTGTATTCTACTGTGATGTGTTCCTCTGTTACTGTATTCCACAGTGATGTGTTCCTCTGTTACTGTATTCTACAGTGATGTGTTCCTCTGTTACTGTATTCTACAGTGATGTGTTCTTCTGTTATTTTATTCTACAGTGATGTGTTCCTCTGTTACTGTATTCTACAGTGATGTGTTCCTCTGTTACTGTATTCCACAGTGATGTGTTCCTCTGTTACTGTATTCCACAGTGATGTGTTCCTCTGTTACTGTATTCTACAGTGATGTGTTCCTCTGTTACTGTATTCTACTGTGATGTGTTCCTCTGTTACTGTATTCCACAGTGATGTGTTCCTCTGTTACTGTATTCTACAGTGATGTGTTCCTCTGTTACTGTGTTCTACTGTGATGTGTTCCTCTGTTACTGTATTCCACAGTGATGTGTTCCTCTGTTACTGTATTCTACAGGGATGTGTTCCTCTGTTACTGTATTCTACAGTGATGTGTTCCTCTGTTATTTTATTCTACAGTGATGTGTTCCTCTGTTACTGTATTCTACAGAGATGTGTTCCTCTGTTACTGTATTCCACAGTGATGTGTTCCTCTGTTACTGTATTCTACAGTGATGTGTTCCTCTGTTACTGTATTCTACAGTGATGTGTTCCTCTGTTACTGTATTCTACTGTGATGTGTTCCTCTGTTACTGTATTCTACTGTGATGTGTTCCTCTGTTACTGTATTCTACAGTGATGTGTTCCTCTGTTATTTTATTCTACAGTGATGTGTTCCTCTGTTACTGTATTCTACAGTGATGTGTTCTTCTGTTACTGTATTCTACAGTGATGTGTTCCTCTGTTACTGTATTCTACAGTGATGTGTTCCTCTGTTACTGTATTCCACAGTGATGTGTTCCTCTGTTACTGTATTCCACAGTGATGTGCTCCTCTGTTACTGTATTCCACAGTGATGTGTTCCTCTGTTACTGTATTCTACTGTGATGTGTTCCTCTGTTACTGTATTCTACAGTGATGTGTTCCTCTCTTATTTTATTCTCCAGTGATGTGTTCCTCTGTTACTGTATTCTACAGTGATGTGTTCCTCTGTTATTTTATTCTACAGTGATGTGTTCCTCTGTTACTGTATTCTATAGTGATGTGTTCTTCTGTTACTGTATTCTACAGTGATGTGTTCCTCTGTTACTGTATTCTACAGTGATGTGTTCCTCTGTTACTGTATTCTAAAGTGATGTGTTCTTCTGTTATTTTAATCTAAAGTGATGTGTTCCTCTGTTACTGTATTCTACAGTGATGTGTTCCTCTGTTACTGTATTCTACAGTGATGTGTTCCCCTGTTACTGTATTCTAAAGTGATGTGTTCCTCTGTTACTGTATTCTACAGTGATGTGTTCCTCTGTTACTGTATTCCACAGTGATGTGTTCCTCTGTTACTGTATTCTACAGTGATGTGTTCCTCTGTTACTGTATTCTACAGTGATGTGTTCCTCTGTTACTGTATTCTACAGTGATGTGTTCCTCTGTTACTGTATTCTACAGTGATGTGTTCCCCTGTTACTGTATTCTAAAGTGATGTGTTCCTCTGTTACTGTATTCCACAGTGATGTGTTCCTCTGTTACTGTATTCTACAGTGATGTGTTCCTCTGTTACTGTATTCTACAGTGATGTGTTCCTCTGTTACTGTATTCCACAGTGATGTGTTCCCCTGTTACTGTATTCTACAGTGATGTGTTCCTCTGTTACTGTATTCTACAGTGATGTGTTCCTCTGTTACTGTATTCTACAGTGATGTGTTCCTCTGTTACTGTATTCTACAGTGATGTGTTCCTCTGTTACTGTATTCTACAGTGATGTGTTCCTCTGTTACTGTATTCTACAGTGATGTATTCCTCTGTTACTGTATTCTACAGTGATGTGTTCCCCTGTTACTGTATTCTACAGTGATGTGTTCCTCTGTTACTGTATTCTACAGTGATGTGTTCCTCTGTTACTGTATTCTACAGTGATGTGTTCCTCTGTTACTGTATTCTACAGTGATGTGTTCCCCTGTTACTGTATTCTACAGTGATGTGTTCCTCTGTTACTGTATTCTACAGAGATGTGTTCCTCTGTTACTGTATTCTACAGTGATGTGTTCCTCTGTTACTGTATTCTACAGTGATGTGTTCCCCTGTTACTGTATTCTACAGTGATGTGTTCCTCTGTTACTGTATTCTACAGTGATGTGTTCCTCTGTTACTGTATTCTACAGTGATGTGTTCCTCTGTTACTGTATTCTACAGTGATGTGTTCCTCTGTTACTGTATTCTACAGTGATGTGTTCCTCTGTTACTGTATTCTACAGTGATGTATTCCTCTGTTACTGTATTCTACAGTGATGTGTTCCCCTGTTACTGTATTCTACAGTGATGTGTTCCTCTGTTACTGTATTCTACAGTGATGTGTTCCTCTGTTACTGTATTCTACAGTGATGTGTTCCTCTGTTAATGTATTCTACAGTGATGTGTTCCCCTGTTACTGTATTCTACAGTGATGTGTTCCTCTGTTACTGTATTCTACAGAGATGTGTTCCTCTGTTACTGTATTCTACAGTGATGTGTTCCTCTGTTACTGTATTCTACAGTGATGTGTTCCTCTGTTACTGTATTCTACAGTGATGTGTTCCTCCGTTACTGTATTCTACAGTGATGTATTCCTCTGTTACTGTATTCTACAGTGATGTGTTCCCCTGTTACTGTATTCTACAGTGATGTGTTCCTCTGTTACTGTATTCTACAGTGATGTGTTCCTCTGTTACTGTATTCTACAGTGATGTGTTCCTCTGTTACTGTATTCTACAGTGATGTGTTCCCCTGTTACTGTATTCTACAGTGATGTGTTCCTCTGTTACTGTATTCGGCAGAGATGTGTTCCTCTGTTACTGTATTCTACAGTGATGTGTTCCTCTGTTACTGTATTCTACAGTGATGTGTTCCCCTGTTACTGTATTCTACAGAGATGTGTTCCTCTGTTACTGTATTCTACAGTGATGTGTTCCTCTGTTACTGTATTCTACAGTGATGTATTCCTCTGTTACTGTATTCTACAGTGATGTGTTCCCCTGTTACTGTATTCTACAGTGATGTGTTCCTCTGTTACTGTATTCTACAGAGATGTGTTCCTCTGTTACTGTATTCTACAGTGATGTGTTCCTCTGTTACTGTATTCTACAGTGATGTGTTCCCCTGTTACTGTATTCTACAGAGATGTGTTCCTCTGTTACTGTATTCTACAGAGATGTGTTCCTCTGTTAGTGTATTCCACAGTGATGTGTTCCTCTGTTACTGTATTCTACAGTGATGTGTTCCTCTGTGACTGTATTCTACAGTGATGTGTTCCTCTGTTACTGTATTCTACAGTGATGTGTTCCCCTGTTACTGTATTCTACAGAGATGTGTTCCTCTGTTACTGTATTCCACAGTGATGTGTTCCTCTGTTACTGTATTCTAAAGTGATGTGTTCCTCTGTTACTGTATTCCACAGTGATGTGTTCCTCTGTTACTGTATTCTACAGTGATGTGTTCCTCTGTTACTGTATTCTACAGTGATGTGTTCCCCTGTTACTGTATTCTACAGAGATGTGTTCCTCTGTTACTGTATTCCACAGTGATGTGTTCCTCTGTTACTGTATTCTAAAGTGATGTGTTCCTCTGTTACTGTATTCCACAGTGATGTGTTCCTCTGTTACTGTATTCTACAGTGATGTGTTCCTCTGTTACTGTGTTCTACTGTGATGTGTTCCTCTGTTACTGTATTCCACAGTGATGTGTTCCTCTGTTACTGTATTCCACAGTGATGTGTTCCTCTGTTACTGTATTCTACTGTGATGTGTTCCTCTGTTACTGTATTCCACAGTGATGTGTTCCTCTGTTACTGTATTCCACAGTGATGTGTTCCTCTGTTACTGTATTCTACTGTGATGTGTTCCTCTGTTACTGTATTCCACAGTGATGTGTTCCTCTGTTACTGTATTCTACAGTGATGTGTTCCTCTGTTACTGTATTCTACAGTGATGTGTTCTTCTGTTATTTTATTCTACAGTGATGTGTTCCTCTGTTACTGTATTCTACAGTGATGTGTTCCTCTGTTACTGTATTCCACAGTGATGTGTTCCTCTGTTACTGTATTCCACAGTGATGTGTTCCTCTGTTACTGTATTCTACAGTGATGTGTTCCTCTGTTACTGTATTCTACTGTGATGTGTTCCTCTGTTACTGTATTCCACAGTGATGTGTTCCTCTGTTACTGTATTCTACAGTGATGTGTTCCTCTGTTACTGTGTTCTACTGTGATGTGTTCCTCTGTTACTGTATTCCACAGTGATGTGTTCCTCTGTTACTGTATTCTACAGGGATGTGTTCCTCTGTTACTGTATTCTACAGTGATGTGTTCCTCTGTTATTTTATTCTACAGTGATGTGTTCCTCTGTTACTGTATTCTACAGAGATGTGTTCCTCTGTTACTGTATTCCACAGTGATGTGTTCCTCTGTTACTGTATTCTACAGTGATGTGTTCCTCTGTTACTGTATTCTACTGTGATGTGTTCCTCTGTTACTGTATTCTACTGTGATGTGTTCCTCTGTTACTGTATTCTACAGTGATGTGTTCCTCTGTTACTGTATTCTACAGTGATGTGTTCCCCTGTTACTGTATTCTACAGAGATGTGTTCCTCTGTTACTGTATTCTACAGTGATGTGTTCCTCTGTTACTGTATTCTACAGTGATGTATTCCTCTGTTACTGTATTCTACAGTGATGTGTTCCCCTGTTACTGTATTCTACAGTGATGTGTTCCTCTGTTACTGTATTCTACAGAGATGTGTTCCTCTGTTACTGTATTCTACAGTGATGTGTTCCTCTGTTACTGTATTCTACAGTGATGTGTTCCCCTGTTACTGTATTCTACAGAGATGTGTTCCTCTGTTACTGTATTCTACAGAGATGTGTTCCTCTGTTAGTGTATTCTACAGTGATGTGTTCCTCTGTTACTGTATTCTACAGTGATGTGTTCCTCTGTGACTGTATTCTACAGTGATGTGTTCCTCTGTTACTGTATTCTACAGTGATGTGTTCCCCTGTTACTGTATTCTACAGAGATGTGTTCCTCTGTTACTGTATTCCACAGTGATGTGTTCCTCTGTTACTGTATTCTAAAGTGATGTGTTCCTCTGTTACTGTATTCCACAGTGATGTGTTCCTCTGTTACTGTATTCTACAGTGATGTGTTCCTCTGTTACTGTATTCTACAGTGATGTGTTCCCCTGTTACTGTATTCTACAGAGATGTGTTCCTCTGTTACTGTATTCCACAGTGATGTGTTCCTCTGTTACTGTATTCTACAGTGATGTGTTCCCCTGTTACTGTATTCTACAGTGATGTGTTCCTCTGTTACTGTATTCTACAGTGATGTGTTCCTCTGTTACTGTATTCTACAGTGATGTGTTCCTCTGTTACTGTATTCTACAGTGATGTGTTCCCCTGTTACTGTATTCTACAGTGATGTGTTCCTCTGTTACTGTATTCGGCAGAGATGTGTTCCTCTGTTACTGTATTCTACAGTGATGTGTTCCTCTGTTACTGTATTCTACAGTGATGTGTTCCCCTGTTACTGTATTCTACAGAGATGTGTTCCTCTGTTACTGTATTCTACAGTGATGTGTTCCCCTGTTACTGTATTCTACAGTGATGTGTTCCCCTGTTACTGTATTCTACAGTGATGTGTTCCTCTGTTACTGTATTCTACAGTGATGTGTTCCTCTGTTACTGTATTCTACAGTGATGTATTCCTCTGTTACTGTATTCTACAGTGATGTGTTCCCCTGTTACTGTATTCTACAGTGATGTGTTCCTCTGTTACTGTATTCTACAGAGATGTGTTCCTCTGTTACTGTATTCTACAGTGATGTGTTCCTCTGTTACTGTATTCTACAGTGATGTGTTCCCCTGTTACTGTATTCTACAGAGATGTGTTCCTCTGTTACTGTATTCTACAGAGATGTGTTCCTCTGTTAGTGTATTCTACAGTGATGTGTTCCTCTGTTACTGTATTCTACAGTGATGTGTTCCTCTGTGACTGTATTCTACAGTGATGTGTTCCTCTGTTACTGTATTCTACAGTGATGTGTTCCCCTGTTACTGTATTCTACAGAGATGTGTTCCTCTGTTACTGTATTCCACAGTGATGTGTTCCTCTGTTACTGTATTCTAAAGTGATGTGTTCCTCTGTTACTGTATTCCACAGTGATGTGTTCCTCTGTTACTGTATTCTACAGTGATGTGTTCCTCTGTTACTGTATTCTACAGTGATGTGTTCCCCTGTTACTGTATTCTACAGAGATGTGTTCCTCTGTTACTGTATTCCACATTGATGTGTTCCTCTGTTACTGTATT
Organism: Heptranchias perlo; assembly: GCF_035084215.1. Classification (NCBI taxonomy): domain Eukaryota; kingdom Metazoa; phylum Chordata; class Chondrichthyes; order Hexanchiformes; family Hexanchidae; genus Heptranchias; species Heptranchias perlo. The sequence goes on from NW_027139326.1 coordinate 123,465, forward strand.
CTAAAGTGATGTGTTCCTCTGTTACTGTATTCCACAGTGATGTGTTCCTCTGTTACTGTATTCTACAGTGATGTGTTCCTCTGTTACTGTGTTCTACTGTGATGTGTTCCTCTGTTACTGTATTCCACAGTGATGTGTTCCTCTGTCACTGTATTCCACAGTGATGTGTTCCTCTGTTACTGTATTCTACTGTGATGTGTTCCTCTGTTACTGTATTCCACAGTGATGTGTTCCTCTGTTACTGTATTCCACAGTGATGTGTTCCTCTGTTACTGTATTCTACTGTGATGTGTTCCTCTGTTACTGTATTCCACAGTGATGTGTTCCTCTGTTACTGTATTCTACAGTGATGTGTTCCTCTGTTACTGTATTCTACAGTGATATGTTCTTCTGTTATTTTATTCTACAGTGATGTGTTCCTCTGTTACTGTATTCTACAGTGATGTGTTCCTCTGTTACTGTATTCCACAGTGATGTGTTCCTCTGTTACTGTATTCCACAGTGATGTGTTCCTCTGTTACTGTATTCTACAGTGATGTGTTCCTCTGTTACTGTATTCTACTGTGATGTGTTCCTCTGTTACTGTATTCCACAGTGATGTGTTCCTCTGTTACTGTATTCTACAGTGATGTGTTCCTCTGTTACTGTGTTCTACTGTGATGTGTTCCTCTGTTACTGTATTCTACAGGGATGTGTTCCTCTGTTACTGTATTCTACAGTGATGTGTTCCTCTGTTATTTTATTCTACAGTGATGTGTTCCTCTGTTACTGTATTCTACAGAGATGTGTTCCTCTGTTACTGTATTCCACAGTGATGTGTTCCTCTGTTACTGTATTCTACAGTGATGTGTTCCTCTGTTACTGTATTCTACTGTGATGTGTTCCTCTGTTACTGTATTCTACTGTGATGTGTTCCTCTGTTACTGTATTCTACAGTGATGTGTTCCTCTGTTATTTTATTCTACAGTGATGTGTTCCTCTGTTACTGTATTCTACAGTGATGTGTTCTTCTGTTACTGTATTCTACAGTGATGTGTTCCTCTGTTACTGTATTCTACAGTGATGTGTTCCTCTGTTACTGTATTCCACAGTGATGTGTTCCTCTGTTACTGTATTCCACAGTGATGTGTTCCTCTGTTACTGTATTCTACAGTGATGTGTTCCTCTGTTACTGTGTTCTACTGTGATGTGTTCCTCTGTTACTGTATTCCACAGTGATGTGTTCCTCTGTTACTGTATTCTACAGGGATGTGTTCCTCTGTTACTGTATTCTACAGTGATGTGTTCCTCTGTTATTTTATTCTACAGTGATGTGTTCCTCTGTTACTGTATTCTACAGAGATGTGTTCCTCTGTTACTGTATTCCACAGTGATGTGTTCCTCTGTTACTGTATTCTACAGTGATGTGTTCCTCTGTTACTGTATTCTACTGTGATGTGTTCCTCTGTTACTGTATTCTACTGTGATGTGTTCCTCTGTTACTGTATTCTACAGTGATGTGTTCCTCTGTTACTGTATTCTACAGTGATGTGTTCCCCTGTTACTGTATTCTACAGAGATGTGTTCCTCTGTTACTGTATTCTACAGTGATGTGTTCCTCTGTTACTGTATTCTACAGTGATGTATTCCTCTGTTACTGTATTCTACAGTGATGTGTTCCCCTGTTACTGTATTCTACAGTGATGTGTTCCTCTGTTACTGTATTCTACAGAGATGTGTTCCTCTGTTACTGTATTCTACAGTGATGTGTTCCTCTGTTACTGTATTCTACAGTGATGTGTTCCCCTGTTACTGTATTCTACAGAGATGTGTTCCTCTGTTACTGTATTCTACAGAGATGTGTTCCTCTGTTAGTGTATTCTACAGTGATGTGTTCCTCTGTTACTGTATTCTACAGTGATGTGTTCCTCTGTGACTGTATTCTACAGTGATGTGTTCCTCTGTTACTGTATTCTACAGTGATGTGTTCCCCTGTTACTGTATTCTACAGAGATGTGTTCCTCTGTTACTGTATTCCACAGTGATGTGTTCCTCTGTTACTGTATTCTAAAGTGATGTGTTCCTCTGTTACTGTATTCCACAGTGATGTGTTCCTCTGTTACTGTATTCTACAGTGATGTGTTCCTCTGTTACTGTATTCTACAGTGATGTGTTCCCCTGTTACTGTATTCTACAGAGATGTGTTCCTCTGTTACTGTATTCCACAGTGATGTGTTCCTCTGTTACTGTATTCTACAGTGATGTGTTCCCCTGTTACTGTATTCTACAGTGATGTGTTCCTCTGTTACTGTATTCTACAGTGATGTGTTCCTCTGTTACTGTATTCTACAGTGATGTGTTCCTCTGTTACTGTATTCTACAGTGATGTGTTCCCCTGTTACTGTATTCTACAGTGATGTGTTCCTCTGTTACTGTATTCGGCAGAGATGTGTTCCTCTGTTACTGTATTCTACAGTGATGTGTTCCTCTGTTACTGTATTCTACAGTGATGTGTTCCCCTGTTACTGTATTCTACAGAGATGTGTTCCCCTGTTACTGTATTCTACAGTGATGTGTTCCTCTGTTACTGTATTCTACAGTGATGTGTTCCTCTGTTACTGTATTCTACAGTGATGTATTCCTCTGTTACTGTATTCTACAGTGATGTGTTCCCCTGTTACTGTATTCTACAGTGATGTGTTCCTCTGTTACTGTATTCTACAGAGATGTGTTCCTCTGTTACTGTATTCTACAGTGATGTGTTCCTCTGTTACTGTATTCTACAGTGATGTGTTCCCCGTTACTGTATTCTACAGAGATGTGTTCCTCTGTTAGTGTATTCTACAGTGATGTGTTCCTCTGTTACTGTATTCTACAGTGATGTGTTCCTCTGTGACTGTATTCTACAGTGATGTGTTCCTCTGTTACTGTATTCTACAGTGATGTGTTCCCCTGTTACTGTATTCTACAGAGATGTGTTCCTCTGTTACTGTATTCCACAGTGATGTGTTCCTCTGTTACTGTATTCTAAAGTGATGTGTTCCTCTGTTACTGTATTCTACAGTGATGTGTTCCTCTGTTACTGTATTCTACAGAGATGTGTTCCTCTGTTACTGTATTCCACAGTGATGTGTTCCTCTGTTACTGTATTCTACAGTGATGTGTTCCTCTGTTACTGTATTCTACAGTGATGTGTTCCTCTGTGACTGTATTCTACAGTGATGTGTTCCTCTGTTACTGTATTCTACAGTGATGTGTTCCCCTGTTACTGTATTCTACAGAGATGTGTTCCTCTGTTACTGTATTCCACAGTGATGTGTTCCTCTGTTACTGTATTCTACAGTGATGTGTTCCTCTGTTACTGTATTCTACAGTGATGTGTTCCCCTGTTACTGTATTCTACAGAGATGTGTTCCTCTGTTACTGTATTCCACATTGATGTGTTCCTCTGTTACTGTATTCTAAAGTGATGTGTTCCTCTGTTACTGTATTCCACAGTGATGTGTTCCTCTGTTACTGTATTCTACAGTGATGTGTTCCTCTGTTACTGTGTTCTACTGTGATGTGTTCCTCTGTTACTGTATTCCACAGTGATGTGTTCCTCTGTTACTGTATTCCACAGTGATGTGTTCCTCTGTTACTGTATTCTACTGTGATGTGTTCCTCTGTTACTGTATTCCACAGTGATGTGTTCCTCTGTTACTGTATTCCACAGTGATGTGTTCCTCTGTTACTGTATTCTACTGTGATGTGTTCCTCTGTTACTGTATTCCACAGTGATGTGTTCCTCTGTTACTGTATTCTACAGTGATGTGTTCCTCTGTTACTGTATTCTACAGTGATGTGTTCTTCTGTTATTTTATTCTACAGTGATGTGTTCCTCTGTTACTGTATTCTACAGTGATGTGTTCCTCTGTTACTGTATTCCACAGTGATGTGTTCCTCTGTTACTGTATTCCACAGTGATGTGTTCCTCTGTTACTGTATTCTACAGTGATGTGTTCCTCTGTTACTGTATTCTACTGTGATGTGTTCCTCTGTTACTGTATTCCACAGTGATGTGTTCCTCTGTTACTGTATTCTACAGTGATGTGTTCCTCTGTTACTGTGTTCTACTGTGATGTGTTCCTCTGTTACTGTATTCTACAGGGATGTGTTCCTCTGTTACTGTATTCTACAGTGATGTGTTCCTCTGTTATTTTATTCTACAGTGATGTGTTCCTCTGTTACTGTATTCTACAGAGATGTGTTCCTCTGTTACTGTATTCCACAGTGATGTGTTCCTCTGTTACTGTATTCTACAGTGATGTGTTCCTCTGTTACTGTATTCTACTGTGATGTGTTCCTCTGTTACTGTATTCTACTGTGATGTGTTCCTCTGTTACTGTATTCTACAGTGATGTGTTCCTCTGTTATTTTATTCTACAGTGATGTGTTCCTCTGTTACTGTATTCTACAGTGATGTGTTCTTCTGTTACTGTATTCTACAGTGATGTGTTCCTCTGTTACTGTATTCTACAGTGATGTGTTCCTCTGTTACTGTATTCCACAGTGATGTGTTCCTCTGTTACTGTATTCCACAGTGATGTGTTCCTCTGTTACTGTATTCCACAGTGATGTGTTCCTCTGTTACTGTATTCTACTGTGATGTGTTCCTCTGTTACTGTATTCCACAGTGATGTGTTCCTCTGTTACTGTATTCTACAGTGATGTGTTCCTCTGTTACTGTATTCTACAGTGATGTGTTCCTCTCTTATTTTATTCTCCAGTGATGTGTTCCTCTGTTACTGTATTCTACAGTGATGTGTTCCTCTGTTATTTTATTCTACAGTGATGTGTTCCTCTGTTACTGTATTCTATAGTGATGTGTTCCTCTGTTACTGTATTCTAAAGTGATGTGTTCCTCTGTTACTGTATTCTAAAGTGATGTGTTCTTCTGTTATTTTAATCTAAAGTGATGTGTTCCTCTGTTACTGTATTCTACAGTGATGTGTTCCTCTGTTACTGTATTCTACAGTGATGTGTTCCCCTGTTACTGTATTCTAAAGTGATGTGTTCCTCTGTTACTGTATTCCACAGTGATGTGTTCCTCTGTTACTGTATTCTACAGTGATGTGTTCCTCTGTTACTGTATTCTACAGTGATGTGTTCCTCTGTTACTGTATTCTACAGTGATGTGTTCCTCTGTTACTGTATTCTAAAGTGATGTGTTCTTCTGTTATTTTAATCTAAAGTGATGTGTTCCTCTGTTACTGTATTCTACAGTGATGTGTTCCTCTGTTACTGTATTCTACAGTGATGTGTTCCCCTGTTACTGTATTCTAAAGTGATGTGTTCCTCTGTTACTGTATTCCACAGTGATGTGTTCCTCTGTTACTGTATTCTACAGTGATGTGTTCCTCTGTTACTGTATTCTACAGTGATGTGTTCCTCTGTTACTGTATTCCACAGTGATGTGTTCCCCTGTTACTGTATTCTACAGTGATGTGTTCCTCTGTTACTGTATTCTAAAGTGATGTGTTCCTCTGTTACTGTATTCTACAGTGATGTGTTCCTCTGTTACTGTATTCTACAGTGATGTGTTCCTCTGTTACTGTATTCTACAGTGATGTGTTCCTCTGTTACTGTATTCTACAGTGATGTATTCCTCTGTTACTGTATTCTACAGTGATGTGTTCCCCTGTTACTGTATTCTACAGTGATGTGTTCCTCTGTTACTGTATTCTACAGTGATGTGTTCCTCTGTTACTGTATTCTACAGTGATGTGTTCCTCTGTTACTGTATTCTACAGTGATGTGTTCCCCTGTTACTGTATTCTACAGTGATGTGTTCCTCTGTTACTGTATTCTACAGAGATGTGTTCCTCTGTTACTGTATTCTACAGTGATGTGTTCCTCTGTTACTGTATTCTACAGTGATGTGTTCCCCTGTTACTGTATTCTACAGTGATGTGTTCCTCTGTTACTGTATTCTACAGTGATGTGTTCCTCTGTTACTGTATTCTACAGTGATGTGTTCCTCTGTTACTGTATTCTACAGTGATGTGTTCCTCTGTTACTGTGTTCTACAGTGATGTATTCCTCTGTTACTGTATTCTACAGTGATGTGTTCCTCTGTTACTGTATTCTACAGTGATGTGTTCCTCTGTTACTGTATTCTACAGTGATGTGTTCCTCTGTTACTGTATTCTACAGTGATGTGTTCCTCTGTTACTGTATTCTACAGTGATGTGTTCCTCTGTTACTGTATTCTACAGTGATGTGTTCCTCTGTTACTGTATTCTACAGTGATGTGTTCCTCTGTTACTGTGTTCTACAGTGATGTATTCCTCTGTTACTGTATTCTACAGTGATGTGTTCCCCTGTTACTGTATTCTACAGTGATGTGTTCCTCTGTTACTGTATTCTACAGTGATGTGTTCCTCTGTTACTGTATTCTACAGTGATGTGTTCCTCTGTTAATGTATTCTACAGTGATGTGTTCCCCTGTTACTGTATTCTACAGTGATGTGTTCCTCTGTTACTGTATTCTACAGAGATGTGTTCCTCTGTTACTGTATTCTACAGTGATGTGTTCCTCTGTTACTGTATTCTACAGTGATGTGTTCCCCTGTTTCTGTATTCTACAGTGATGTGTTCCTCTGTTACTGTATTCTGCAGAGATGTGTTCCTCTGTTACTGTATTCTACAGTGATGTGTTCCTCTGTTACTGTATTCTACAGTGATGTGTTCCTCTGTTACTGTATTCTACAGTGATGTGTTCCTCTGTTACTGTATTCTACAGTGATGTATTCCTCTGTTACTGTATTCTACAGTGATGTGTTCCCCTGTTACTGTATTCTACAGTGATGTGTTCCTCTGTTACTGTATTCTACAGAGATGTGTTCCTCTGTTACTGTATTCTACAGTGATGTGTTCCTCTGTTACTGTATTCTACAGTGATGTGTTCCCCTGTTACTGTATTCTACAGAGATGTGTTCCTCTGTTACTGTATTCTACAGAGATGTGTTCCTCTGTTAGTGTATTCTACAGTGATGTGTTCCTCTGTTACTGTATTCTACAGTGATGTGCTCCTCTGTGACTGTATTCTACAGTGATGTGTTCCTCTGTTACTGTATTCTACAGTGATGTGTTCCCCTGTTACTGTATTCTACAGAGATGTGTTCCTCTGTTACTGTATTCCACAGTGATGTGTTCCTCTGTTACTGTATTCTAAAGTGATGTGTTCCTCTGTTACTGTATTCCACAGTGATGTGTTCCTCTGTTACTGTATTCTACAGTGATGTGTTCCTCTGTTACTGTATTCTACAGTGATGTGTTCCCCTGTTACTGTATTCTACAGAGATGTGTTCCTCTGTTACTGTATTCCACAGTGATGTGTTCCTCTGTTACTGAATTCTACAGTGATGTGTTCCTCTGTTACTGTGTTCTACTGTGATGTGTTCCTCTGTTACTGTATTCCACAGTGATGTGTTCCTCTGTTACTGTATTCTACAGTGATGTGTTCCTCTGTTACTGTATTCTACAGTGATGTGTTCCTCTGTTATTTTATTCTACAGTGATGTGTTCCTCTGTTACTGTATTCTACAGAGATGTGTTCCTCTGTTACTGTATTCCACAGTGATGTGTTCCTCTGTTACTGTATTCTACAGTGATGTGTTCCTCTGTTACTGCATTCTACTGTGATGTGTTCCTCTGTTACTGTATTCCACAGTGATGTGTTCCTCTGTTACTGTATTCCACAGTGATGTGTTCCTCTGTTACTGTATTCTACTGTGATGTGTTCCTCTGTTACTGTATTCCACAGTGATGTGTTCCTCTGTTACTGTATTCCACAGTGATGTGTTCCTCTGTTACTGTATTCTACTGTGATGTGTTCCTCTGTTACTGTATTCTACAGTGATGTGTTCCTCTGTTATTTTATTCTACAGTGATGTGTTACTCTGTTACTGTATTCTACAGTGATGTGTTCTTCTGTTACTGTATTCTACAGTGATGTGTTCCTCTGTTACTGTATTCTACAATGATGTGTTCCTCTGTTACTGTATTCCACAGTGATGTGTTCCTCTGTTACTGTATTCCACAGTGATGTGTTCCTCTGTTACTGTATTCCACAGTGATGTGTTCCTCTGTTACTGTATTCTACAGTGATGTGTTCCTCTGTTACTGTATTCTACAGTGATGTGTTCCTCTCTTATTTTATTCTCCAGTGATGTGTTCCTCTGTTACTGTATTCTACAGTGATGTGTTCCTCTGTTACTGTATTCTACAGTGATGTGTTCTTCTGTTACTGTATTCTACAGTGATGTGTTCCTCTGTTACTGTATTCTACAGTGATGTGTTCCTCTGTTACTGTATTCTAAAGTGATGTGTTCTTCTGTTATTTTAATCTAAAGTGATGTGTTCCTCTGTTACTGTATTCTACAGTGATGTGTTCCTCTGTTACTGTATTCTACAGTGATGTGTTCCCCTGTTACTGTATTCTAAAGTGATGTGTTCCTCTGTTACTGTATTCCACAGTGATGTGTTCCTCTGTTACTGTATTCTACAGTGATGTGTTCCTCTGTTACTGTATTCTACAGTGATGTGTTCCTCTGTTACTGTATTCTACAGTGATGTGTTCCTCTGTTACTGTATTCTAAAGTGATGTGTTCTTCTGTTATTTTAATCTAAAGTGATGTGTTCCTCTGTTACTGTATTCTACAGTGATGTGTTCCTCTGTTACTGTATTCTACAGTGATGTGTTCCCCTGTTACTGTATTCTAAAGTGATGTGTTCCTCTGTTACTGTATTCCACAGTGATGTGTTCCTCTGTTACTGTATTCTACAGTGATGTGTTCCTCTGTTACTGTATTCTACAGTGATGTGTTCCTCTGTTACTGTATTCCACAGTGATGTGTTCCCCTGTTACTGTATTCTACAGTGATGTGTTCCTCTGTTACTGTATTCTACAGTGATGTGTTCCTCTGTTACTGTATTCTACAGTGATGTGTTCCTCTGTTACTGTATTCTACAGTGATGTGTTCCTCTGTTACTGTATTCTACAGTGATGTGTTCCTCTGTTACTGTATTCCACAGTGATGTGTTCCTCTGTTACTGTATTCCACAGTGATGTGTTCCTCTGTTACTGTATTCTACAGTGATGTGTTCCTCGGTTACTGTATTCTACAGTGATGTGTTCTTCTGTTATTTTATTCTACAGTGATGTGTTCCTCTGTTACTGTATTCTACAGTGATGTGTTCCTCTGTTACTGTATTCCACAGTGATGTGTTCCTCTGTTACTGTATTCCACAGTGATGTGTTCCTCTGTTACTGTATTCTACAGTGATGTGTTCCTCTGTTACTGTATTCTACTGTGATGTGTTCCTCTGTTACTGTATTCCACAGTGATGTGTTCCTCTGTTACTGTATTCTACAGTGATGTGTTCCTCTGTTACTGTGTTCTACTGTGATGTGTTCCTCTGTTACTGTATTCCACAGTGATGTGTTCCTCTGTTACTGTATTCTACAGGGATGTGTTCCTCTGTTACTGTATTCTACAGTGATGTGTTCCTCTGTTATTTTATTCTACAGTGATGTGTTCCTCTGTTACTGTATTCTACAGAGATGTGTTCCTCTGTTACTGTATTCCACAGTGATGTGTTCCTCTGTTACTGTATTCTACAGTGATGTGTTCCTCTGTTACTGTATTCTACTGTGATGTGTTCCTCTGTTACTGTATTCTACTGTGATGTGTTCCTCTGTTACTGTATTCTACAGTGATGTGTTCCTCTGTTATTTTATTCTACAGTGATGTGTTCCTCTGTTACTGTATTCTACAGTGATGTGTTCTTCTGTTACTGTATTCTACAGTGATGTGTTCCTCTGTTACTGTATTCTACAGTGATGTGTTCCTCTGTTACTGTATTCCACAGTGATGTGTTCCTCTGTTACTGTATTCCACAGTGATGTGTTCCTCTGTTACTGTATTCCACAGTGATGTGTTCCTCTGTTACTGTATTCTACTGTGATGTGTTCCTCTGTTACTGTATTCCACAGTGATGTGTTCCTCTGTTACTGTATTCTACAGTGATGTGTTCCTCTGTTACTGTATTCTACAGTGATGTGTTCCTCTCTTATTTTATTCTCCAGTGATGTGTTCCTCTGTTACTGTATTCTACAGTGATGTGTTCCTCTGTTATTTTATTCTACAGTGATGTGTTCCTCTGTTACTGTATTCTATAGTGATGTGTTCCTCTGTTACTGTATTCTAAAGTGATGTGTTCCTCTGTTACTGTATTCTAAAGTGATGTGTTCTTCTGTTATTTTAATCTAAAGTGATGTGTTCCTCTGTTACTGTATTCTACAGTGATGTGTTCCTCTGTTACTGTATTCTACAGTGATGTGTTCCCCTGTTACTGTATTCTAAAGTGATGTGTTCCTCTGTTACTGTATTCCACAGTGATGTGTTCCTCTGTTACTGTATTCTACAGTGATGTGTTCCTCTGTTACTGTATTCTACAGTGATGTGTTCCTCTGTTACTGTATTCTACAGTGATGTGTTCCTCTGTTACTGTATTCTAAAGTGATGTGTTCTTCTGTTATTTTAATCTAAAGTGATGTGTTCCTCTGTTACTGTATTCTACAGTGATGTGTTCCTCTGTTACTGTATTCTACAGTGATGTGTTCCCCTGTTACTGTATTCTAAAGTGATGTGTTCCTCTGTTACTGTATTCCACAGTGATGTGTTCCTCTGTTACTGTATTCTACAGTGATGTGTTCCTCTGTTACTGTATTCTACAGTGATGTGTTCCTCTGTTACTGTATTCCACAGTGATGTGTTCCCCTGTTACTGTATTCTACAGTGATGTGTTCCTCTGTTACTGTATTCTACAGTGATGTGTTCCTCTGTTACTGTATTCTACAGTGATGTGTTCCTCTGTTACTGTATTCTACAGTGATGTGTTCCTCTGTTACTGTATTCTACAGTGATGTGTTCCTCTGTTACTGTATTCTACAGTGATGTATTCCTCTGTTACTGTATTCTACAGTGATGTGTTCCCCTGTTACTGTATTCTACAGTGATGTGTTCCTCTGTTACTGTATTCTACAGTGATGTGTTCCTCTGTTACTGTATTCTACAGTGATGTGTTCCCCTGTTACTGTATTCTACAGTGATGTGTTCCTCTGTTACTGTATTCTACAGAGATGTGTTCCTCTGTTACTGTATTCTACAGTGATGTGTTCCTCTGTTACTGTATTCTACAGTGATGTGTTCCCCTGTTACTGTATTCTACAGTGATGTGTTCCTCTGTTACTGTATTCTACAGTGATGTGTTCCTCTGTTACTGTATTCTACAGTGATGTGTTCCTCTGTTACTGTATTCTACAGTGATGTGTTCCTCTGTTACTGTGTTCTACAGTGATGTGTTCCTCTGTTACTGTATTCCACAGTGATGTGTTCCTCTGTTACTGTATTCTACTGTGATGTGTTCCTCTGTTACTGTATTCCACAGTGATGTGTTCCTCTGTTACTGTATTCTACTGTGATGTGTTCCTCTGTTACTGTATTCTACAGTGATGTGTTCCTCTGTTATTTTATTCTACAGTGATGTGTTACTCTGTTACTGTATTCTACAGTGATGTGTTCTTCTGTTACTGTATTCTACAGTGATGTGTTCCTCTGTTACTGTATTCTACAGTGATGTGTTCCTCTGTTACTGTATTCCACAGTGATGTGTTCCTCTGTTACTGTATTCCACAGTGATGTGTTCCTCTGTTACTGTATTCCACAGTGATGTGTTCCTCTGTTACTGTATTCTACAGTGATGTGTTCCTCTGTTACTGTATTCTACAGTGATGTGTTCCTCTCTTATTTTATTCTCCAGTGATGTGTTCCTCTGTTACTGTATTCTACAGTGATGTGTTCCTCTGTTACTGTATTCTACAGTGATGTATTCTTCTGTTACTGTATTCTACAGTGATGTGTTCCTCTGTTACTGTATTCTACAGTGATGTGTTCTTCTGTTATTTTAATCTAAAGTGATGTGTTCCTCTGTTACTGTATTCTACAGTGATGTGTTCTTCTGTTATTTTAATCTAAAGTGATGTGTTCCTCTGTTACTGTATTCTAAAGTGATGTGTTCTTCTGTTATTTTAATCTAAAGTGATGTGTTCCTCTGTTACTGTATTCTACAGTGATGTGTTCCTCTGTTACTGTATTCTACAGTGATGTGTTCCCCTGTTACTGTATTCTAAAGTGATGTGTTCCTCTGTTACTGTATTCCACAGTGATGTGTTCCTCTGTTACTGTATTCTACAGTGATGTGTTCCTCTGTTACTGTATTCTACAGTGATGTGTTCCTCTGTTACTGTATTCTACAGTGATGTGTTCCTCTGTTACTGTATTCTAAAGTGATGTGTTCTTCTGTTATTTTAATCTAAAGTGATGTGTTCCTCTGTTACTGTATTCTACAGTGATGTGTTCCTCTGTTACTGTATTCTACAGTGATGTGTTCCCCTGTTACTGTATTCTAAAGTGATGTGTTCCTCTGTTACTGTATTCCACAGTGATGTGTTCCTCTGTTACTGTATTCTACAGTGATGTGTTCCTCTGTTACTGTATTCTACAGTGATGTGTTCCTCTGTTACTGTATTCCACAGTGATGTGTTCCCCTGTTACTGTATTCTACAGTGATGTGTTCCTCTGTTACTGTATTCTACAGTGATGTGTTCCTCTGTTACTGTATTCTACAGTGATGTGTTCCTCTGTTACTGTATTCTACAGTGATGTGTTCCTCTGTTACTGTATTCTACAGTGATGTGTTCCTCTGTTACTGTATTCCACAGTGATGTGTTCCTCTGTTACTGTATTCCACAGTGATGTGTTCCTCTGTTACTGTATTCTACAGTGATGTGTTCCTCTGTTACTGTATTCTACAGTGATGTGTTCTTCTGTTATTTTATTCTACAGTGATGTGTTCCTCTGTTACTGTATTCTACAGTGATGTGTTCCTCTGTTACTGTATTCCACAGTGATGTGTTCCTCTGTTACTGTATTCCACAGTGATGTGTTCCTCTGTTACTGTATTCTACAGTGATGTGTTCCTCTGTTACTGTATTCTACTGTGATGTGTTCCTCTGTTACTGTATTCCACAGTGATGTGTTCCTCTGTTACTGTATTCTACAGTGATGTGTTCCTCTGTTACTGTGTTCTACTGTGATGTGTTCCTCTGTTACTGTATTCCACAGTGATGTGTTCCTCTGTTACTGTATTCTACAGGGATGTGTTCCTCTGTTACTGTATTCTACAGTGATGTGTTCCTCTGTTATTTTATTCTACAGTGATGTGTTCCTCTGTTACTGTATTCTACAGAGATGTGTTCCTCTGTTACTGTATTCCACAGTGATGTGTTCCTCTGTTACTGTATTCTACAGTGATGTGTTCCTCTGTTACTGTATTCTACTGTGATGTGTTCCTCTGTTACTGTATTCTACTGTGATGTGTTCCTCTGTTACTGTATTCTACAGTGATGTGTTCCTCTGTTATTTTATTCTACAGTGATGTGTTCCTCTGTTACTGTATTCTACAGTGATGTGTTCTTCTGTTACTGTATTCTACAGTGATGTGTTCCTCTGTTACTGTATTCTACAGTGATGTGTTCCTCTGTTACTGTATTCCACAGTGATGTGTTCCTCTGTTACTGTATTCCACAGTGATGTGTTCCTCTGTTACTGTATTCCACAGTGATGTGTTCCTCTGTTACTGTATTCTACTGTGATGTGTTCCTCTGTTACTGTATTCTACAGTGATGTGTTCCTCTGTTACTGTATTCTACAGTGATGTGTTCCTCTGTTACTGTATTCCACAGTGATGTGTTCCTCTGTTACTGTATTCCACAGTGATGTGTTCCTCTGTTACTGTATTCCACAGTGATGTGTTCCTCTGTTACTGTATTCTACTGTGATGTGTTCCTCTGTTACTGTATTCTACAGTGATGTGTTCCTCTGTTACTGTATTCTACAGTGATGTGTTCCTCTGTTACTGTATTCCACAGTGATGTGTTCCTCTGTTACTGTATTCCACAGTGATGTGTTCCTCTGTTACTGTATTCTACAGTGATGTGTTCCTCTGTTACTGTATTCTACAGTGATGTGTTCTTCTGTTATTTTATTCTACAGTGATGTGTTCCTCTGTTACTGTATTCTACAGTGATGTGTTCCTCTGTTACTGTATTCCACAGTGATGTGTTCCTCTGTTACTGTATTCCACAGTGATGTGTTCCTCTGTTACTGTATTCTACAGTGATGTGTTCCTCTGTTACTGTATTCTACTGTGATGTGTTCCTCTGTTACTGTATTCCACAGTGATGTGTTCCTCTGTTACTGTATTCTACAGTGATGTGTTCCTCTGTTACTGTGTTCTACTGTGATGTGTTCCTCTGTTACTGTATTCCACAGTGATGTGTTCCTCTGTTACTGTATTCTACAGGGATGTGTTCCTCTGTTACTGTATTCTACAGTGATGTGTTCCTCTGTTATTTTATTCTACAGTGATGTGTTCCTCTGTTACTGTATTCTACAGAGATGTGTTCCTCTGTTACTGTATTCCACAGTGATGTGTTCCTCTGTTACTGTATTCTACAGTGATGTGTTCCTCTGTTACTGTATTCTACTGTGATGTGTTCCTCTGTTACTGTATTCTACTGTGATGTGTTCCTCTGTTACTGTATTCTACAGTGATGTGTTCCTCTGTTATTTTATTCTACAGTGATGTGTTCCTCTGTTACTGTATTCTACAGTGATGTGTTCTTCTGTTACTGTATTCTACAGTGATGTGTTCCTCTGTTACTGTATTCTACAGTGATGTGTTCCTCTGTTACTGTATTCCACAGTGATGTGTTCCTCTGTTACTGTATTCCACAGTGATGTGTTCCTCTGTTACTGTATTCCACAGTGATGTGTTCCTCTGTTACTGTATTCTACTGTGATGTGTTCCTCTGTTACTGTATTCCACAGTGATGTGTTCCTCTGTTACTGTATTCTACAGTGATGTGTTCCTCTGTTACTGTATTCTACAGTGATGTGTTCCTCTCTTATTTTATTCTCCAGTGATGTGTTCCTCTGTTACTGTATTCTACAGTGATGTGTTCCTCTGTTATTTTATTCTACAGTGATGTGTTCCTCTGTTACTGTATTCTATAGTGATGTGTTCCTCTGTTACTGTATTCTAAAGTGATGTGTTCCTCTGTTACTGTATTCTAAAGTGATGTGTTCTTCTGTTATTTTAATCTAAAGTGATGTGTTCCTCTGTTACTGTATTCTACAGTGATGTGTTCCTCTGTTACTGTATTCTACAGTGATGTGTTCCCCTGTTACTGTATTCTAAAGTGATGTGTTCCTCTGTTACTGTATTCCACAGTGATGTGTTCCTCTGTTACTGTATTCTACAGTGATGTGTTCCTCTGTTACTGTATTCTACAGTGATGTGTTCCTCTGTTACTGTATTCTACAGTGATGTGTTCCTCTGTTACTGTATTCTAAAGTGATGTGTTCTTCTGTTATTTTAATCTAAAGTGATGTGTTCCTCTGTTACTGTATTCTACAGTGATGTGTTCCTCTGTTACTGTATTCTACAGTGATGTGTTCCCCTGTTACTGTATTCTAAAGTGATGTGTTCCTCTGTTACTGTATTCCACAGTGATGTGTTCCTCTGTTACTGTATTCTACAGTGATGTGTTCCTCTGTTACTGTATTCTACAGTGATGTGTTCCTCTGTTACTGTATTCCACAGTGATGTGTTCCCCTGTTACTGTATTCTACAGTGATGTGTTCCTCTGTTACTGTATTCTACAGTGATGTGTTCCTCTGTTACTGTATTCTACAGTGATGTGTTCCTCTGTTACTGTATTCTACAGTGATGTGTTCCTCTGTTACTGTATTCTACAGTGATGTGTTCCTCTGTTACTGTATTCTACAGTGATGTATTCCTCTGTTACTGTATTCTACAGTGATGTGTTCCCCTGTTACTGTATTCTACAGTGATGTGTTCCTCTGTTACTGTATTCTACAGTGATGTGTTCCTCTGTTACTGTATTCTACAGTGATGTGTTCCTCTGTTACTGTATTCTACAGTGATGTGTTCCCCTGTTACTGTATTCTACAGTGATGTGTTCCTCTGTTACTGTATTCTACAGAGATGTGTTCCTCTGTTACTGTATTCTACAGTGATGTGTTCCTCTGTTACTGGATTCTACAGTGATGTGTTCCCCTGTTACTGTATTCTACAGTGATGTGTTCCTCTGTTACTGTATTCTACAGTGATGTGTTCCTCTGTTACTGTATTCTACAGTGATGTGTTCCTCTGTTACTGTATTCTACAGTGATGTGTTCCTCTGTTACTGTATTCTACAGTGATGTGTTCCTCTGTTACTGTGTTCTACAGTGATGTATTCCTCTGTTACTGTATTCCACAGTGATGTGTTCCTCTGTTACTGTATTCTACAGTGATTTGTTCCTCTGTTACTGTATTCTACAGTGATGTGTTCCCCTGTTACTGTATTCTACAGAGATGTGTTCCTCTGTTACTGTATTCCACAGTGATGTGTTCCTCTGTTACTGTATTCTAAAGTGATGTGTTCCTCTGTTACTGTATTCCACAGTGATGTGTTCCTCTGTTACTGTATTCTACAGTGATGTGTTCCTCTGTTACTGTGTTCTACTGTGATGTGTTCCTCTGTTACTGTATTCCACAGTGATGTGTTCCTCTGTTACTGTATTCTACAGTGATGTGTTCCTCTGTTACTGTATTCTACAGTGATGTGTTCCTCTGTTATTTTATTCTACAGTGATGTGTTCCTCTGTTACTGTATTCTACAGAGATGTGTTCCTCTGTTACTGTATTCCACAGTGATGTGTTCCTCTGTTACTGTATTCTACAGTGATGTGTTCCTCTGTTACTGCATTCTACTGTGATGTGTTCCTCTGTTACTGTATTCCACAGTGATGTGTTCCTCTGTTACTGTATTCCACAGTGATGTGTTCCTCTGTTACTGTATTCTACTGTGATGTGTTCCTCTGTTACTGTATTCCACAGTGATGTGTTCCTCTGTTACTGTATTCCACAGTGATGTGTTCCTCTGTTACTGTATTCTACTGTGATGTGTTCCTCTGTTACTGTATTCTACAGTGATGTGTCCCTCTGTTATTTTATTCTACAGTGATGTGTTACTCTGTTACTGTATTCTACAGTGATGTGTTCTTCTGTTACTGTATTCTACAGTGATGTGTTCCTCTGTTACTGTATTCTACAGTGATGTGTTCCTCTGTTACTGTATTCCACAGTGATGTGTTCCTCTGTTACTGTATTCCACAGTGATGTGTTCCTCTGTTACTGTATTCCACAGTGATGTGTTCCTCTGTTACTGTATTCTACAGTGATGTGTTCCTCTGTTACTGTATTCTACAGTAATGTGTTCCTCTCTTATTTTATTCTCCAGTGATGTGTTCCTCTGTTACTGTATTCTACAGTGATGTGTTCCTCTGTTACTGTATTCTACAGTGATGTGTTCTTCTGTTACTGTATTCTACAGTGATGTGTTCCTCTGTTACTGTATTCTACAGTGATGTGTTCCTCTGTTACTGTATTCTACAGTGATGTGTTCCCCTGTTACTGTATTCTAAAGTGATGTGTTCCTCTGTTACTGTATTCCACAGTGATGTGTTCCTCTGTTACTGTATTCTACAGTGATGTGTTCCTCTGTTACTGTATTCTACAGTGATGTGTTCCTCTGTTACTGTATTCTACAGTGATGTGTTCCTCTGTTACTGTATTCTAAAGTGATGTGTTCTTCTGTTATTTTAATCTAAAGTGATGTGTTCCTCTGTTACTGTATTCTACAGTGATGTGTTCCTCTGTTACTGTATTCTACAGTGATGTGTTCCCCTGTTACTGTATTCTAAAGTGATGTGTTCCTCTGTTACTGTATTCCACAGTGATGTGTTCCTCTGTTACTGTATTCTACAGTGATGTGTTCCTCTGTTACTGTATTCTACAGTGATGTGTTCCTCTGTTACTGTATTCCACAGTGATGTGTTCCCCTGTTACTGTATTATACAGTGATGTGTTCCTCTGTTACTGTATTCTACAGTGATGTGTTCCTCTGTTACTGTATTCTACAGTGATGTGTTCCTCTGTTACTGTATTCTACAGTGATGTGTTCCTCTGTTACTGTATTCTACAGTGATGTGTTCCTCTGTTACTGTATTCCACAGTTATGTGTTCCTCTGTTACTGTATTCCACAGTGATGTGTTCCTCTGTTACTGTATTCTACAGTGATGTGTTCCTCTGTTACTGTATTCTACAGTGATGTGTTCTTCTGTTATTTTATTCTACAGTGATGTGTTCCTCTGTTACTGTATTCTACAGTGATGTGTTCCTCTGTTACTGTATTCCACAGTGATGTGTTCCTCTGTTACTGTATTCCACAGTGATGTGTTCCTCTGTTACTGTATTCTACAGTGATGTGTTCCTCTGTTACTGTATTCTACTGTGATGTGTTCCTCTGTTACTGTATTCCACAGTGATGTGTTCCTCTGTTACTGTATTCTACAGTGATGTGTTCCTCTGTTACTGTGTTCTACTGTGATGTGTTCCTCTGTTACTGTATTCCACAGTGATGTGTTCCTCTGTTACTGTATTCTACAGGGATGTGTTCCTCTGTTACTGTATTCTACAGTGATGTGTTCCTCTGTTATTTTATTCTACAGTGATGTGTTCCTCTGTTACTATATTCTACAGAGATGTGTTCCTCTGTTACTGTATTCTACAGTGATGTGTTCCTCTGTTACTGTATTCCACAGTGATGTGTTCCTCTGTTACTGTATTCCACAGTGATGTGTTCCTCTGTTACTGTATTCCACAGTGATGTGTTCCTCTGTTACTGTATTCTACAGTGATGTGTTCCTCTGTTACTGTATTCTACAGTAATGTGTTCCTCTCTTATTTTATTCTCCAGTGATGTGTTCCTCTGTTACTGTATTCTACAGTGATGTGTTCCTCTGTTACTGTATTCTACAGTGATGTGTTCTTCTGTTACTGTATTCTACAGTGATGTGTTCCTCTGTTACTGTATTCTACAGTGATGTGTTCCTCTGTTACTGTATTCTACAGTGATGTGTTCCCCTGTTACTGTATTCTAAAGTGATGTGTTCCTCTGTTACTGTATTCCACAGTGATGTGTTCCTCTGTTACTGTATTCTACAGTGATGTGTTCCTCTGTTACTGTATTCTACAGTGATGTGTTCCTCTGTTACTGTATTCTACAGTGATGTGTTCCTCTGTTACTGTATTCTAAAGTGATGTGTTCTTCTGTTATTTTAATCTAAAGTGATGTGTTCCTCTGTTACTGTATTCTACAGTGATGTGTTCCTCTGTTACTGTATTCTACAGTGATGTGTTCCCCTGTTACTGTATTCTAAAGTGATGTGTTCCTCTGTTACTGTATTCCACAGTGATGTGTTCCTCTGTTACTGTATTCTACAGTGATGTGTTCCTCTGTTACTGTATTCTACAGTGATGTGTTCCTCTGTTACTGTATTCCACAGTGATGTGTTCCCCTGTTACTGTATTATACAGTGATGTGTTCCTCTGTTACTGTATTCTACAGTGATGTGTTCCTCTGTTACTGTATTCTACAGTGATGTGTTCCTCTGTTACTGTATTCTACAGTGATGTGTTCCTCTGTTACTGTATTCTACAGTGATGTGTTCCTCTGTTACTGTATTCCACAGTTATGTGTTCCTCTGTTACTGTATTCCACAGTGATGTGTTCCTCTGTTACTGTATTCTACAGTGATGTGTTCCTCTGTTACTGTATTCTACAGTGATGTGTTCTTCTGTTATTTTATTCTACAGTGATGTGTTCCTCTGTTACTGTATTCTACAGTGATGTGTTCCTCTGTTACTGTATTCCACAGTGATGTGTTCCTCTGTTACTGTATTCCACAGTGATGTGTTCCTCTGTTACTGTATTCTACAGTGATGTGTTCCTCTGTTACTGTATTCTACTGTGATGTGTTCCTCTGTTACTGTATTCCACAGTGATGTGTTCCTCTGTTACTGTATTCTACAGTGATGTGTTCCTCTGTTACTGTGTTCTACTGTGATGTGTTCCTCTGTTACTGTATTCCACAGTGATGTGTTCCTCTGTTACTGTATTCTACAGGGATGTGTTCCTCTGTTACTGTATTCTACAGTGATGTGTTCCTCTGTTATTTTATTCTACAGTGATGTGTTCCTCTGTTACTATATTCTACAGAGATGTGTTCCTCTGTTACTGTATTCCACAGTGATGTGTTCCTCTGTTACTGTATTCTACAGTGATGTGTTCCTCTGTTACTGTATTCTACTGTGATGTGTTCCTCTGTTACTGTATTCTACTGTGATGTGTTCCTCTGTTACTGTATTCTACAGTGATGTGTTCCTCTGTTATTTTATTCTACAGTGATGTGTTCCTCTGTTACTGTATTCTACAGTGATGTGTTCTTCTGTTACTGTATTCTACAGTGATGTGTTCCTCTGTTACTGTATTCTACAGTGATGTGTTCCTCTGTTACTGTATTCCACAGTGATGTGTTCCTCTGTTACTGTATTCTACAGTGATGTGTTCCTCTGTTACTGTATTCTACAGTGATGTGTTCCTCTGTTACTGTATTCCACAGTGATGTGTTCCTCTGTTACTGTATTCTACTGTGATGTGTTCCTCTGTTACTGTATACTACTGTGATGTGTTCCTCTGTTACTGTATTCTACAGTGATGTGTTCCTCTGTTATTTTATTCTACAGTGATGTGTTCCTCTGTTACTGTATTCTACAGTGATGTGTTCTTCTGTTACTGTATTCTACAGTGATGTGTTCCTCTGTTACTGTATTCTACAGTGATGTGTTCCTCTGTTACTGTATTCCACAGTGATGTGTTCCTCTGTTACTGTATTCCACAGTGATGTGTTCCTCTGTTACTGTATTCTACTGTGATGTGTTCCTCTGTTACTGTATTCCACAGTGATGTGTTCCTCTGTTACTGTATTCTACAGTGATGTGTTCCTCTGTTACTGTATTCTACAGTGATGTGTTCCTCTCTTATTTTATTCTCCAGTGATGTGTTCCTCTGTTACTGTATTCTACAGTGATGTGTCCCTCTGTTACTGTATTCTATAGTGATGTGTTCCTCTGTTATTTTATTCTACAGTGATGTGTTCCTCTGTTACTGTATTCTATAGTGATGTGTTCCTCTGTTACTGTATTCTAAAGTGATGTGTTCCTCTGTTACTGTATTCTAAAGTGATGTGTTCTTCTGTTATTTTAATCTAAAGTGATGTGTTCCTCTGTTACTGTATTCTACAGTGATGTGTTCCTCTGTTACTGTATTCTACAGTGATGTGTTCCCCTGTTACTGTATTCTAAAGTGATGTGTTCCTCTGTTACTGTATTCCACAGTGATGTGTTCCTCTGTTACTGTATTCTACAGTGATGTGTTCCTCTGTTACTGTATTCTACAGTGATGTGTTCCTCTGTTACTGTATTCTACAGTGATGTGTTCCTCTGTTACTGTATTCTAAAGTGATGTGTTCTTCTGTTATTTTAATCTAAAGTGATGTGTTCCTCTGTTACTGTATTCTACAGTGATGTGTTCCTCTGTTACTGTATTCTACAGTGATGTGTTCCCCTGTTACTGTATTCTAAAGTGATGTGTTCCTCTGTTACTGTATTCCACAGTGATGTGTTCCTCTGTTACTGTATTCTACAGTGATGTGTTCCTCTGTTACTGTATTCTACAGTGATGTGTTCCTCTGTTACTGTATTCCACAGTGATGTGTTACCCTGTTACTGTATTCTACAGTGATGTGTTCCTCTGTTACTGTATTCTACAGTGATGTGTTCCTCTGTTACTGTATTCTACAGTGATGTGTTCCTCTGTTACTGTATTCTACAGTGATGTGTTCCTCTGTTACTGTATTCTACAGTGATGTGTTCCTCTGTTACTGTATTCTACAGTGATGTGTTCCCCTGTTACTGTATTCTACAGTGATGTGTTCCTCTGTTACTGTATTCTACAGTGATGTGTTCCTCTGTTACTGTATTCTACAGTGATGTGTTCCTCTGTTACTGTATTCTACAGTGATGTGTTCCCCTGTTACTGTATTCTACAGTGATGTGTTCCTCTGTTACTGTATTCTACAGAGATGTGTTCCTCTGTTACTGTATTCTACAGTGATGTGTTCCTCTGTTACTGTATTCTACAGTGATGTGTTCCCCTGTTACTGTATTCTACAGTGATGTGTTCCTCTGTTACTGTATTCTACAGTGATGTGTTCCTCTGTTACTGTATTCTACAGTGATGTGTTCCTCTGTTACTGTATTCTACAGTGATGTGTTCCTCTGTTACTGTGTTCTACAGTGATGTATTCCTCTGTTACTGTATTCTACAGTGATGTGTTCCCCTGTTACTGTATTCTACAGTGATGTGTTCCTCTGTTACTGTATTCTACAGTGATGTGTTCCTCTGTTACTGTATTCTACAGTGATGTGTTCCCCTGTTACTGTATTCTACAGAGATGTGTTCCTCTGTTACTTTATTCTACAGTGATGTGTTCCTCTGTTACTGTATTCTACAGTGATGTATTCCTCTGTTACTGTATTCTACAGTGATGTGTTCCCCTGTTACTGTATTCTACAGTGATGTGTTCCTCTGTTACTGTATTCTACAGAGATGTGTTCCTCTGTTACTGTATTCTACAGTGATGTGTTCCTCTGTTACTGTATTCTACAGTGATGTGTTCCCCTGTTACTGTATTCTACAGAGATGTGTTCCTCTGTTACTGTATTCTACAGAGATGTGTTCCTCTGTTAGTGTATTCTACAGTGATGTGTTCCTCTGTTACTGTATTCTACAGTGATGTGTTCCTCTGTGACTGTATTCTACAGTGATGTGTTCCTCTGTTACTGTATTCTACAGTGATGTGTTCCCCTGTTACTGTATTCTACAGAGATGTGTTCCTCTGTTACTGTATTCCACAGTGATGTGTTCCTCTGTTACTGTATTCTAAAGTGATGTGTTCCTCTGTTACTGTATTCCACAGTGATGTGTTCCTCTGTTACTGTATTCTACAGTGATGTGTTCCTCTGTTACTGTATTCTACAGTGATGTGTTCCCCTGTTACTGTATTCTACAGAGATGTGTTCCTCTGTTACTGTATTCCACAGTGATGTGTTCCTCTGTTACTGTATTCTAAAGTGATGTGTTCCTCTGTTACTGTATTCCACAGTGATGTGTTCCTCTGTTACTGTATTCTACAGTGATGTGTTCCTTTGTTACTGTGTTCTACTGTGATGTGTTCCTCTGTTACTGTATTCCACAGTGATGTGTTCCTCTGTTACTGTATTCTACAGTGATGTGTTCCTCTGTTACTGTATTCTACAGTGATGTGTTCCTCTGTTACTTTATTCTACAGTGATGTGTTCCTCTGTTACTGTATTCTACAGTGATGTATTCCTCTGTTACTGTATTCTACAGTGATGTGTTCCCCTGTTACTGTATTCTACAGTGATGTGTTCCTCTGTTACTGTATTCTACAGAGATGTGTTCCTCTGTTACTGTATTCTACAGTGATGTGTTCCTCTGTTACTGTATTCTACAGTGATGTGTTCCCCTGTTACTGTATTCTACAGAGATGTGTTCCTCTGTTACTGTATTCTACAGAGATGTGTTCCTCTGTTAGTGTATTCTACAGTGATGTGTTCCTCTGTTACTGTATTCTACAGTGATGTGTTCCTCTGTGACTGTATTCTACAGTGATGTGTTCCTCTGTTACTGTATTCTACAGTGATGTGTTCCCCTGTTACTGTATTCTACAGAGATGTGTTCCTCTGTTACTGTATTCCACAGTGATGTGTTCCTCTGTTACTGTATTCTAAAGTGATGTGTTCCTCTGTTACTGTATTCCACAGTGATGTGTTCCTCTGTTACTGTATTCTACAGTGATGTGTTCCTCTGTTACTGTATTCTACAGTGATGTGTTCCCCTGTTACTGTATTCTACAGAGATGTGTTCCTCTGTTACTGTATTCCACAGTGATGTGTTCCTCTGTTACTGTATTCTAAAGTGATGTGTTCCTCTGTTACTGTATTCCACAGTGATGTGTTCCTCTGTTACTGTATTCTACAGTGGTGTGTTCCTCTGTTACTGTGTTCTACTGTGATGTGTTCCTCTGTTACTGTATTCCACAGTGATGTGTTCCTCTGTTACTGTATTCTACAGTGATGTGTTCCTCTGTTACTGTATTCTACAGTGATGTGTTCCTCTGTTATTTTATTCTACAGTGATGTGTTCCTCTGTTACTGTATTCTACAGAGATGTGTTCCTCTGTTACTGTATTCCACAGTGATGTGTTCCTCTGTTACTGTATTCTACAGTGATGTGTTCCTCTGTTATTTTATTCTACAGTGATGTGTTCCTCTGTTACTGTATTCTACAGAGATGTGTTCCTCTGTTACTGTATTCCACAGTGATGTGTTCCTCTGTTACTGTATTCTACAGTGATGTGTTCCTCTGTTACTGTATTCCACAGTGATGTGTTCCTCTGTTACTGTATTCTACAGTGATGTGTTCCTCTGTTACTGCATTCTACTGTGATGTGTTCCTCTGTTACTGTATTCCACAGTGATGTGTTCCTCTGTTACTGTATTCCACAGTGATGTGTTCCTCTGTTACTGTATTCTACTGTGATGTGTTCCTCTGTTACTGTATTCCACAGTGATGTGTTCCTCTGTTACTGTATTCCACAGTGATGTGTTCCTCTGTTACTGTATTCTACTGTGATGTGTTCCTCTGTTATTTTATTCTACAGTGATGTGTTACTCTGTTACTGTATTCTACAGTGATGTGTTCTTCTGTTACTGTATTCTACAGTGATGTGTTCCTCTGTTACTGTATTCTACAGTGATGTGTTCCTCTGTTACTGTATTCCACAGTGATGTGTTCCTCTGTTACTGTATTCCACAGTGATGTGTTCCTCTGTTACTGTATTCCACAGTGATGTGTTCCTCTGTTACTGTATTCTACAGTGATGTGTTCCTCTGTTACTGTATTCTACAGTGATGTGTTCCTCTCTTATTTTATTCTCCAGTGATGTGTTCCTCTGTTACTGTATTCTACAGTGATGTGTTCCTCTGTTACTGTATTCTACAGTGATGTGTTCTTCTGTTACTGTATTCTACAGTGATGTGTTCCTCTGTTACTGTATTCTACAGTGATGTGTTCCTCTGTTACTGTATTCTAAAGTGATGTGTTCTTCTGTTATTTTAATCTAAAGTGATGTGTTCCTCTGTTACTGTATTCTACAGTGATGTGTTCCTCTGTTACTGTATTCTACAGTGATGTGTTCCCCTGTTACTGTATTCTAAAGTGATGTGTTCCTCTGTTACTGTATTCCACAGTGATGTGTTCCTCTGTTACTGTATTCTACAGTGATATGTTCCTCTGTTACTGTATTCTACAGTGATGTGTTCCTCTGTTACTGTATTCTACAGTGATGTGTTCCTCTGTTACTGTATTCTAAAGTGATGTGTTCTTCTGTTATTTTAATCTACAGTGATATGTTCCTCTGTTACTGTATTCTACAGTGATGTGTTCCTCTGTTACTGTATTCTACAGTGATGTGTTCCTCTGTTACTGTATTCTACAGTGATGTGTTCCTCTGTTACTGTATTCTACAGTGATGTGTTCCTCTGTTACTGTATTCTACAGTGATGTGTTCCTCTGTTACTGTATTCTACAGTGATGTGTTCCCCTGTTACTGTATTCTAAAGTGATGTGTTCCTCTGTTACTGTATTCCACAGTGATGTGTTCCTCTGTTACTGTATTCTACAGTGATGTGTTCCTCTGTTACTGTATTCTACAGTGATGTGTTCCTCTGTTACTGTATTCCACAGTGATGTGTTCCCCTGTTACTGTATTCTACAGTGATGTGTTCCTCTGTTACTGTATTCTACAGTGATGTGTTCCTCTGTTACTGTATTCTACAGTGATGTGTTCCTCTGTTACTGTATTCTACAGTGATGTGTTCCTCTGTTACTGTATTCTACAGTGATGTGTTCCTCTGTTACTGTATTCTACAGTGATGTATTCCTCTGTTACTGTATTCTACAGTGATGTGTTCCCCTGTTACTGTATTCTACAGTGATGTGTTCCTCTGTTACTGTATTCTACAGTGGTGTGTTCCTCTGTTACTGTATTCTACAGTGATGTGTTCCTCTGTTACTGTATTCTACAGTGATGTGTTCCCCTGTTACTGTATTCTACAGTGATGTGTTCCTCTGTTACTGTATTCTACAGAGATGTGTTTCTCTGTTACTGTATTCTACAGTGATGTGTTCCTCTGTTACTGTATTCTACAGTGATGTGTTCCCCTGTTACTGTATTCTACAGTGATGTGTTCCTCTGTTACTGTATTCTACAGAGATGTGTTCCTCTGTTACTGTATTCTACAGTGATGTGTCCCTCTGTTACTGTATTCTACAGTGATGTGTTCCCCTGTTACTGTATTCTACAGAGATGTGTTCCTCTGTTCCTGTATTCTACAGTGATGTGTTCCTCTGTTACTGTATTCTACAGTGATGTGTTCCTCTGTTACTGTATTCTACAGTGATGTGTTCCCCTGTTACTGTATTCTACAGTGATGTGTTCCTCTGTTACTGTATTCTACAGAGATGTGTTCCTCTGTTACTGTATTCTACAGTGATGTGTTCCCCTGTTACTGTATTCTACAGAGATGTGTTCCTCTGTTACTGTATTCTACAGTGATGTGTTCCTCTGTTACTGTATTCTACAGTGATGTGTTCCTCTGTTACTGTATTCTACAGTGATGTGTTCCTCTGTTACTGTATTCTAAAGTGATGTGTTCCTCTGTTACTGTATTCCACAGTGATGTGTTCCTCTGTTACTGTATTCTAAAGTGATGTGTTCCTCTGTTACTGTATTCCACAGTGATGTGTTCCTCTGTTACTGTATTCTACAGTGATGCGTTCCTCTGTTACTGTATTCTACAGTGATGTGTTCCTCTGTTATTTCATTCTACAGTGATGTGTTCCTCTGTTATTGTATTCTGCAGTGATGTGTTCCCCTGTTACTGTATTCTACAGTGATGTGTTCCTCTGTTACTGTATTCTACAGTGATGTGTTCCTCTGTTACTGTATTCTACAGTGATGTGTTCCCCTGTTACTGTATTCTACAGTGATGTGTTCCTCTGTTATTTTATTCTACAGTGATGTGTTCCTCTGTTACTGTATTCTACAGTGATGTGTTCCTCTGTTACTGTATTCTACAGTGATGTGTTCCCCTGTTACTGTATTCTACAGTGATGTGTTCTTCTGTTATTTTAATCTAAAGTGATGTGTTCCTCTGTTACTGTATTCTAAAGTGATGTGTTCCTCTGTTACTGTATTCTACAGTGATGTGTTCCCCTGTTACTGTATTCTACAGTGATGTGTTCCTCTGTTATTTTATTCTACAGTGATGTGTTCCTCTGTTACTGTATTCTACAGTGATGTGTTCCTCTGTTACTGTATTCTACAGTGATGTGTTCCCCTGTTACTGTATTCTACAGTGATGTGTTCCCCTGTTACTGTATTCTACAGTGATGTGTTCCTCTGTTACTGTATTCTACAGTGATGTGTTCCCCTGTTACTGTATTCTACAGTGATGTGTTCCCCTGTTACTGTATTCTACAGTGATGTGTTCCTCTGTTACTGTATTCTACAGTGATGTGTTCCTCTGTTACTGTATCTACAGTGATGTGTTCCTCTGTGATTTTATTCGACAGTGATGTGTTCCTCTGTTATTTTATTCTAAAGTGATGTGTTCCTCTGTTACTGTATTCTACAGTGATGCGTTCCTCTGTTACTGTATTCTACAGTGATGCGTTCCTCTGTTACTGTATTCTACAGTGATGTGTTCCTCTGTTATTTTATTCTACAGTGATGTGTTCCTCTGTTATTGTATTCTGCAGTGATGTGTTCCTGTGTTACTGTATTCTACAGTGATGTGTTCCTCTGTTATTTTATTCTAAAGTGATGTGTTCCTCTGATATTTTATTCTACAGTGATGTGTTCCCCTGTTACTGTATTCTACAGTGATGTGTTCCCCTGTTACTGTATTCTACAGTGATGTGTTCCTCTGTTACTGTATTCTACAGTGATGTGTTCCCCTGTTACTGTATTCTACAGTGATGTGTTCCTCTGTGATTTTATTCGACAGTGATGTGTTCCTCTGTTATTTTATTCTAAAGTGATGTGTTCCTCTGTTACTGTATTCTACAGTGATGCGTTGCTCTGTTACTGTATTCTACAGTGATGCGTTCCTCTGTTACTGTATTCTACAGTGATGTGTTCCTCTGTTATTTTATTCTACAGTGATGTGTTCCTCTGTTACTGTATTCTACAGTGATGTGTTCCTGTGTTACTGTATTCTACAGTGATGTGTTCCTCTGTTATTTTATTCGAAAGTGATGTGTTCCTCTGATATTTTATTCTGCAGTGATGTGTTCCTCTGTTACTGTATTCTACACTGATGTGTTCCTCTGTTATTTTATTCTACAGTGATGTGTTCCTCTGTTACTGTATTCTAAAGTGATGTGTTCCTCTGTTATTTTATTCTAAAGTGATGTGTTCCTCTGATATTTTATTCTACAGTGATGTGTTCCTCTGTTACTGTGTTCTAAAGTGATGTGTTCCTCTGTTACTGTATTCTAAAGTGATGTGTTCCTCTGTTACTGTATTCTACACTGATGTGTTCCTCTGTTACTGTATTCTAAAGTGATGTGTTCCTCTGTTACTGTATTCTACAGTGATGTGTTCCTCTGTTACTGTATTCTACAGTGATGTGTTCCTCTGTTACTGTATTCTACAGTGATGTGTTCCTCTGTTACTGTATTCTACAGTGATGTGTTCCTCTGTTACTGTATTCTACAGTGATTTGCTCCTCTGTTACTGTATTCTACAGTGATGTGTTCCTCTGTTACTGTATTCTACAGTGATGTGTTCCTCTGTTACTGTATTCTAAAGTGATGTGTTCCCCTGTTACTGTATTCTACAGTGATGCGTTCCTCTGTTACTGTATTCTACAGTGATGCGTTCCTCTGTTACTGTATTCTACAGTGATGTGTTCCTCTGTTATTTTATTCTACAGTGATGTGTTCCTCTGTTATTGTATTCTACAGTGATGTGTTCCTGTGTTACTGTATTCTACAGTGATGTGTTCCTCTGTTATTTTATTCTAAAGTGATGTGTTCCTCTGATATTTTATTCTACAGTGATGTGTTCCCCTGTTACTGTATTCTACAGTGATGTGTTCCCCTGTTACTGTATTCTACAGTGATGTGTTCCTCTGTTACTGTATTCTACAGTGATGTGTTCCCCTGTTACTGTATTCTACAGTGATGTGTTCCTCTGTGATTTTATTCGACAGTGATGTGTTCCTCTGTTATTTTATTCTAAAGTGATGTGTTCCTCTGTTACTGTATTCTACAGTGATGCGTTGCTCTGTTACTGTATTCTACAGTGATGCGTTCCTCTGTTACTGTATTCTACAGTGATGTGTTCCTCTGTTATTTTATTCTACAGTGATGTGTTCCTCTGTTACTGTATTCTACAGTGATGTGTTCCTGTGTTACTGTATTCTACAGTGATGTGTTCCTCTGTTATTTTATTCGAAAGTGATGTGTTCCTCTGATATTTTATTCTGCAGTGATGTGTTCCTCTGTTACTGTATTCTACACTGATGTGTTCCTCTGTTATTTTATTCTACAGTGATGTGTTCCTCTGTTACTGTATTCTAAAGTGATGTGTTCCTCTGTTATTTTATTCTAAAGTGATGTGTTCCTCTGATATTTTATTCTACAGTGATGTGTTCCTCTGTTACTGTGTTCTAAAGTGATGTGTTCCTCTGTTACTGTATTCTAAAGTGATGTGTTCCTCTGTTACTGTATTCTAAAGTGATGTGTTCCTCTGTTACTGTATTCTACAGTGATGTGTTCCTCTGTTACTGTATTCTACAGTGATGTGTTCCTCTGTTACTGTATTCTAAAGTGATGTGTTCCTCTGTTACTGTATTCTACAGTGATGTGTTCCTCTGTTACTGTATTCTGCAGTGATGTGTTCCTCTGTTACTGTATTCTACAGTGATGTGTTCCTCTGTTACTGTATTCTACAGTGATGTGTTCCTCTGTTACTGTATTCTACAGTGATTTGCTCCTCTGTTACTGTATTCTACAGTGATGTGTTCCTCTGTTACTGTATTCTACAGTGATGTGTTCCTCTGTTACTGTATTCTAAAGTGATGTGTTCCCCTGTTACTGTATTCTACAGTGATGTGTTCCTCTGTTACTGTATTCTAAAGTGATGTGTTCCTCTGTTACTGTATTCTAAAGTGATGTGTTCCCCTGTTACTCTATTCTACAGTGATGTGTTCCCCTGTTACTGTATTCTACAGTGATGTGTTCCTCTGTTATTTTATTCTAAAGTGATGCGTTCCTCTGTTACTGTATTCTACAGTGATTTGTTCCTCTGTTACTGTATTCTACAGTGATTTCTTCCCCTGTTACTGTATTCTACAGTGATGTGTTCCTCCGTTACTGTGTTCTAAAGTGATGTGTTCCTCTGTTACTGTATTCTGCAGTGATGTGTTCCTCTGTTACTGTATTCTACAGTGATGTGTTCCCCTGTTACTGTATTCTACAGTGATGTGTTCCTCTGTTACTGTATTCTGCAGTGATGTGTTCCTCTGTTACTGTATTCTGCAGTGATGTGTTCCCCTGTTACTGTATTCTACAGTGATGTGTTCCTCCGTTACTGTATTCTACAGTGATGTGTTCCTCTGTTACTGTAATCTACAGTGATGTGTTCCTCTGTTACTGTAATCTACAGTGATGTGTTCCTCTGTTACTCTATTCTACAGTGATGTGTTCCTCTGTTACTGTATTCTACAGTGATGTGTTCCTCTGTTACTCTATTCTGCAGTGATGTGTTTCTCCGTTACTGTATTCTACAGTGATGTGTTTCTCTGTTACTGTATTCTACAGTGATGTGTTCCTCTGTTACTGTATTCTACAGTGATGTGTTCCTCTGTTACTGTATTCTACAGTGATGTGTTCCTCTGTTACTGTATTCTACAGTGATGTATTCCTCTGTTACTGTATTCTACAGTGATGTGTTCCCCTGTTACTGTATTCTACAGTGATGTGTTCCTCTGTTACTGTATTCTACAGTGATGTGTTGCTCTGTTACTTTATTCTACAGTGATGTGTTCCTCTGTTACTGTATTCTACAGTGATGTGTTCCCCTGTTACTGTATTCTACAGTGATGTGTTCCTCTGTTACTGTATTCTACAGAGATGTGTTCCTCTGTTACTGTATTCTACAGTGATGTGTTCCTCTGTTACTGTATTCTACAGTGATGTGTTCCCCTGTTACTGTATTCTACAGTGATGTGTTCCTCTGTTACTGTATTCTACAGAGATGTGTTCCTCTGTTACTGTATTCTACAGTGATGTGTTCCTCTGTTACTGTATTCTACAGTGATGTGTTCCCCTGTTACTGTATTCTACAGAGATGTGTTCCTCTGTTACTGTATTCTACAGTGATGTGTTCCTCTGTTACTGTATTCTACAGTGATGTGTTCCCCTGTTACTGTATTCTACAGAGATGTGTTCCTCTGTTACTGTATTCTACAGTGATGTGTTCCTCTGTTACTGTATTCTAAAGTGATGTGTTCCTCTGTTACTGTATTCCACAGTGATGTGTTCCTCTGTTACTGTATTCTAAAGTGATGTGTTCCTCTGTTACTGTATTCCACAGTGATGTGTTCCTCTGTTACTGTATTCTACAGTGATGTGTTCCTCTGTTACTGTATTCCACAGTGATGTGTTCCTCTGTTACTGTATTCTACAGTGATGTGTTCCTCTGTTACTGTATTCTAAAGTGATGTGTTCTTCTGTTATTTTAATCTAAAGTGATGTGTTCCTCTGTTACTGTATTCTACAGTGATGTGTTCCCCTGTTACTGTATTCTACAGTGATGTGTTCCTCTGTTATTTTATTCTACAGTGATGTGTTCCTCTGTTACTGTATTCTACAGTGATGTGTTCCTCTGTTACTGTATTCTACAGTGATGTGTTCCCCTGTTACTGTATTCTACAGTGATGTGTTCCCCTGTTACTGTATTCTACAGTGATGTGTTCCTCTGTTACTGTATTCTACAGTGATGTGTTCCCCTGTTACTGTATTCTACAGTGATGTGTTCCCCTGTTACTGTATTCTACAGTGATGTGTTCCTCTTTTACTGTATTCTACAGTGATGTGTTCCCCTGTTACTGTATCTACAGTGATGTGTTCCTCTGTGATTTTATTCGACAGTGATGTGTTCCTCTGTTACTGTATTCTGCAGTGATGTGTTCCCCTGTTACTGTATTCTACAGTGATGTGTTCCTCCGTTACTGTATTCTACAGTGATGTGTTCCTCTGTTACTGTAATCTACAGTGATGTGTTCCTCTGTTACTGTAATCTACAGTGATGTGTTCCTCTGTTACTCTATTCTACAGTGATGTGTTCCTCTGTTACTGTATTCTACAGTGATGTGTTCCTCTGTTACTCTATTCTACAGTGATGTGTTTCTCCGTTACTGTATTCTACAGTGATGTGTTTCTCTGTTACTGTATTCTACAGTGATGTGTTCCTCTGTTACTGTATTCTACAGTGATGTGTTTCTCTGTTACTGTATTCTACAGTGATGTGTTCCTCTGTTACTGTATTCTACAGTGATGTGTTCCTCTGTTACTGTATTCTACAGTGATGTGTTCCTCTGTTACTGTATTCTACAGTGATGTGTTCCTCTGTTACTGTATTCTACAGTGATGTATTCCTCTGTTACTGTATTCTACAGTGATGTGTTCCCCTGTTACTGTATTCTACAGTGATGTGTTCCTCTGTTACTGTATTCTACAGTGATGTGTTCCTCTGTTACTTTATTCTACAGTGATGTGTTCCTCTGTTACTGTATTCTACAGTGATGTGTTCCTCTGTTACTGTATTCTACAGAGATGTGTTCCTCTGTTACTGTATTCTACAGTGATGTGTTCCTCTGTTACTGTATTCTACAGTGATGTGTTCCCCTGTTACTGTATTCTACAGTGATGTGTTCCTCTGTTACTGTATTCTACAGAGATGTGTTCCTCTGTTACTGTATTCTACAGTGATGTGTTCCTCTGTTACTGTATTCTACAGTGATGTGTTCCCCTGTTACTGTATTCTACAGAGATGTGTTCCTCTGTTACTGTATTCTACAGTGATGTGTTCCTCTGTTACTGTATTCTA
Organism: Heptranchias perlo; assembly: GCF_035084215.1. Classification (NCBI taxonomy): domain Eukaryota; kingdom Metazoa; phylum Chordata; class Chondrichthyes; order Hexanchiformes; family Hexanchidae; genus Heptranchias; species Heptranchias perlo. Next base: position 156,852 of record NW_027139326.1, read on the forward strand.
CAGTGATGTGTTCCCCTGTTACTGTATTCTACAGAGATGTGTTCCTCTGTTACTGTATTCTACAGTGATGTGTTCCTCTGTTACTGTATTCTAAAGTGATGTGTTCCTCTGTTACTGTATTCCACAGTGATGTGTTCCTCTGTTACTGTATTCTAAAGTGATGTGTTCCTCTGTTACTGTATTCCACAGTGATGTGTTCCTCTGTTACTGTATTCTACAGTGATGTGTTCCTCTGTTACTGTATTCCACAGTGATGTGTTCCTCTGTTACTGTATTCTACAGTGATGTGTTCCTCTGTTACTGTATTCTAAAGTGATGTGTTCTTCTGTTATTTTAATCTAAAGTGATGTGTTCCTCTGTTACTGTATTCTACAGTGATGTGTTCCCCTGTTACTGTATTCTACAGTGATGTGTTCCTCTGTTATTTTATTCTACAGTGATGTGTTCCTCTGTTACTGTATTCTACAGTGATGTGTTCCTCTGTTACTGTATTCTACAGTGATGTGTTCCCCTGTTACTGTATTCTACAGTGATGTGTTCCCCTGTTACTGTATTCTACAGTGATGTGTTCCTCTGTTACTGTATTCTACAGTGATGTGTTCCCCTGTTACTGTATTCTACAGTGATGTGTTCCCCTGTTACTGTATTCTACAGTGATGTGTTCCTCTTTTACTGTATTCTACAGTGATGTGTTCCCCTGTTACTGTATCTACAGTGATGTGTTCCTCTGTGATTTTATTCGACAGTGATGTGTTCCTCTGTTGTTTTATTCTAAAGTGATGTGTTCCTCTGTTACTGTATTCTACAGTGATGCGTTCCTCTGTTACTGTATTCTACAGTGATGCGTTCCTCTGTTACTGTATTCTACAGTGATGTGTTCCTCTGTTATTTTATTCTACAGTGATGTGTTCCTCTGTTACTGTATTCTACAGTGATGAGTTCCTGTGTTACTGTATTCTACAGTGATGTGTTCCTCTGTTATTTTATTCTAAAGTGATGTGTTCCTCTGATATTTTATTCTACAGTGATGTGTTCCCCTGTTACTGTATTCTACAGTGATGTGTTCCCCTGTTACTGTATTCTACAGTGATGTGTTCCTCTGTTACTGTATTCTACAGTGATGTGTTCCCCTGTTACTGTATTCTACAGTGATGTGTTCCTCTGTGATTTTATTCGACAGTGATGTGTTCCTCTGTTATTTTATTCTAAAGTGATGTGTTCCTCTGTTACTGTATTCTACAGTGATGCGTTGCTCTGTTACTGTATTCTACAGTGATGCGTTCCTCTGTTACTGTATTCTACAGTGATGTGTTCCTCTGTTATTTTATTCTACAGTGATGTGTTCCTCTGTTACTGTATTCTACAGTGATGTGTTCCTGTGTTACTGTATTCTACAGTGATGTGTTCCTCTGTTATTTTATTCTAAAGTGATGTGTTCCTCTGATATTTTATTCTACAGTGATGTGTTCCTCTGTTACTGTATTCCACAGTGATGTGTTCCTCTGTTACTGTATTCTACAGTGATGTGTTCCTCTGTTACTGTATTCCACAGTGATGTGTTCCTCTGTTACTGTATTCTACAGTGATGTGTTCCTCTGTTACTGTATTCTAAAGTGATGTGTTCTTCTGTTATTTTAATCTAAAGTGATGTGTTCCTCTGTTACTGTATTCTACAGTGATGTGTTCCCCTGTTACTGTATTCTACAGTGATGTGTTCCTCTGTTATTTTATTCTACAGTGATGTGTTCCTCTGTTACTGTATTCTACAGTGATGTGTTCCTCTGTTACTGTATTCTACAGTGATGTGTTCCCCTGTTACTGTATTCTACAGTGATGTGTTCCCCTGTTACTGTATTCTACAGTGATGTGTTCCTCTGTTACTGTATTCTACAGTGATGTGTTCCCCTGTTACTGTATTCTACAGTGATGTGTTCCCCTGTTACTGTATTCTACAGTGATGTGTTCCTCTTTTACTGTATTCTACAGTGATGTGTTCCCCTGTTACTGTATCTACAGTGATGTGTTCCTCTGTGATTTTATTCGACAGTGATGTGTTCCTCTGTTACTGTATTCTGCAGTGATGTGTTCCCCTGTTACTGTATTCTACAGTGATGTGTTCCTCCGTTACTGTATTCTACAGTGATGTGTTCCTCTGTTACTGTAATCTACAGTGATGTGTTCCTCTGTTACTGTAATCTACAGTGATGTGTTCCTCTGTTACTCTATTCTACAGTGATGTGTTCCTCTGTTACTGTATTCTACAGTGATGTGTTCCTCTGTTACTCTATTCTACAGTGATGTGTTTCTCCGTTACTGTATTCTACAGTGATGTGTTTCTCTGTTACTGTATTCTACAGTGATGTGTTCCTCTGTTACTGTATTCTACAGTGATGTGTTTCTCTGTTACTGTATTCTACAGTGATGTGTTCCTCTGTTACTGTATTCTACAGTGATGTGTTCCTCTGTTACTGTATTCTACAGTGATGTGTTCCTCTGTTACTGTATTCTACAGTGATGTGTTCCTCTGTTACTGTATTCTACAGTGATGTATTCCTCTGTTACTGTATTCTACAGTGATGTGTTCCCCTGTTACTGTATTCTACAGTGATGTGTTCCTCTGTTACTGTATTCTACAGTGATGTGTTCCTCTGTTACTTTATTCTACAGTGATGTGTTCCTCTGTTACTGTATTCTACAGTGATGTGTTCCCCTGTTACTGTATTCTACAGTGATGTGTTCCTCTGTTACTGTATTCTACAGAGATGTGTTCCTCTGTTACTGTATTCTACAGTGATGTGTTCCTCTGTTACTGTATTCTACAGTGATGTGTTCCCCTGTTACTGTATTCTACAGTGATGTGTTCCTCTGTTACTGTATTCTACAGAGATGTGTTCCTCTGTTACTGTATTCTACAGTGATGTGTTCCTCTGTTACTGTATTCTACAGTGATGTGTTCCCCTGTTACTGTATTCTACAGAGATGTGTTCCTCTGTTACTGTATTCTACAGTGATGTGTTCCTCTGTTACTGTATTCTACAGTGATGTGTTCCCCTGTTACTGTATTCTACAGAGATGTGTTCCTCTGTTACTGTATTCTACAGTGATGTGTTCCTCTGTTACTGTATTCTAAAGTGATGTGTTCCTCTGTTACTGTATTCCACAGTGATGTGTTCCTCTGTTACTGTATTCTAAAGTGATGTGTTCCTCTGTTACTGTATTCCACAGTGATGTGTTCCTCTGTTACTGTATTCTACAGTGATGTGTTCCTCTGTTACTGTATTCCACAGTGATGTGTTCCTCTGTTACTGTATTCTACAGTGATGTGTTCCTCTGTTACTGTATTCTAAAGTGATGTGTTCTTCTGTTATTTTAATCTAAAGTGATGTGTTCCTCTGTTACTGTATTCTACAGTGATGTGTTCCCCTGTTACTGTATTCTACAGTGATGTGTTCCTCTGTTATTTTATTCTACAGTGATGTGTTCCTCTGTTACTGTATTCTACAGTGATGTGTTCCTCTGTTACTGTATTCTACAGTGATGTGTTCCCCTGTTACTGTATTCTACAGTGATGTGTTCCCCTGTTACTGTATTCTACAGTGATGTGTTCCTCTGTTACTGTATTCTACAGTGATGTGTTCCCCTGTTACTGTATTCTACAGTGATGTGTTCCCCTGTTACTGTATTCTACAGTGATGTGTTCCTCTTTTACTGTATTCTACAGTGATGTGTTCCCCTGTTACTGTATCTACAGTGATGTGTTCCTCTGTGATTTTATTCGACAGTGATGTGTTCCTCTGTTATTTTATTCTAAAGTGATGTGTTCCTCTGTTACTGTATTCTACAGTGATGCGTTCCTCTGTTACTGTATTCTACAGTGATGCGTTCCTCTGTTACTGTATTCTACAGTGATGTGTTCCTCTGTTATTTTATTCTACAGTGATGTGTTCCTCTGTTACTGTATTCTACAGTGATGAGTTCCTGTGTTACTGTATTCTACAGTGATGTGTTCCTCTGTTATTTTATTCTAAAGTGATGTGTTCCTCTGATATTTTATTCTACAGTGATGTGTTCCCCTGTTACTGTATTCTACAGTGATGTGTTCCCCTGTTACTGTATTCTACAGTGATGTGTTCCTCTGTTACTGTATTCTACAGTGATGTGTTCCCGTGTTACTGTATTCTACAGTGATGTGTTCCTCTGTGATTTTATTCGACAGTGATGTGTTCCTCTGTTATTTTATTCTAAAGTGATGTGTTCCTCTGTTACTGTATTCTACAGTGATGCGTTGCTCTGTTACTGTATTCTACAGTGATGCGTTCCTCTGTTACTGTATTCTACAGTGATGTGTTCCTCTGTTATTTTATTCTACAGTGATGTGTTCCTCTGTTACTGTATTCTACAGTGATGTGTTCCTGTGTTACTGTATTCTACAGTGATGTGTTCCTCTGTTATTTTATTCTAAAGTGATGTGTTCCTCTGATATTTTATTCTACAGTGATGTGTTCCTCTGTTACTGTATTCTACACTGATGTGTTCCTCTGTTATTTTATTCTACAGTGATGTGTTCCTCTGTTACTGTATTCTAAAGTGATGTGTTCCTCTGTTATTTTATTCTAAAGTGATGTGTTCCTCTGATATTTTATTCTACAGTGATGTGTTCCTCTGTTACTGTGTTCTAAAGTGATGTGTTCCTCTGTTACTGTATTCTACAGTGATGTGTTCCTCTGTTACTGTATTCTACAGTGATGTGTTCCTCTGTTACTGTAATCTACAGTGATGTGTTCCTCTGTTACTGTATTCTACAGTGATGTGTTCCTCTGTTACTGTATTCTGCACTGACGTTTTCCTCTGTTAATGTATTCTACAGTGATGTGTTCCTCTGTTACTGTATTCTACAGTGATGTGTTCCTCTGTTACTGTATTCTAAAGTGATGTGTTCCTCTGTTACTGTATTCTACAGTGATGTGTTCCTCTGTTACTGTATTCTACAGTGATGTGTTCCTCTGTTACTGTATTCTACAGTGATGTGTTCCTCTGTTACTGTATTCTACAGTGATGTGTTCCTCTGTTACTGTATTCTACAGTGATGTGTTCCTCTGTTACTGTATTCTAAAGTGATGTGTTCCCCTGTTACTGTATTCTACATGATGTGTTCCTCTGTTACTGTATTCTAAAGTGATGTGTTCCTCTGTTACTGTATTCTAAAGTGATGTGTTCCCCTGTTACTCTATTCTACAGTGATGTGTTCCCCTGTTACTGTATTCTACAGTGATGTGTTCCTCTGTTATTTTATTCTAAAGTGATGCGTTCCTCTGTTACTGTATTCTACAGTGATTTGTTCCTCTGTTACTGTATTCTACAGTGATTTCTTCCCCTGTTACTGTATTCTACAGTGACGTGTTCCTCCGTTACTGTGTTCTAAAGTGATGTGTTCCTCTGTTACTGTATTCTGCAGTGATGTGTTCCTCTGTTACTGTATTCTACAGTGATGTGTTCCCCTGTTACTGTATTCTACAGTGATGTGTTCCTCTGTTACTGTATTCTGCAGTGATGTGTTCCTCTGTTACTGTATTCTGCAGTGATGTGTTCCCCTGTTACTGTATTCTACAGTGATGTGTTCCTCCGTTACTGTATTCTACAGTGATGTGTTCCTCTGTTACTGTAATCTACAGTGATGTGTTCCTCTGTTACTGTAATCTACAGTGATGTGTTCCTCTGTTACTCTATTCTACAGTGATGTGTTCCTCTGTTACTGTATTCTACAGTGATGTGTTCCTCTGTTACTCTATTCTACAGTGATGTGTTTCTCCGTTACTGTATTCTACAGTGATGTGTTTCTCTGTTACTGTATTCTACAGTGATGTGTTCCTCTGTGATTTTATTCGACAGTGATGTGTTCCTCTGTTATTTTATTCTAAAGTGATGTGTTCCTCTGTTACTGTATTCTACAGTGATGCGTTGCTCTGTTACTGTATTCTACAGTGATGTGTTCCTCTGTTATTTTATTCTACAGTGATGTGTTCCTCTGTTACTGTATTCTAAAGTGATGTGTTCCTGTTATTTTATTCTAAAGTGATGTGTTCCTCTGATATTTTATTCTACAGTGATGTGTTCCTCTGTTACTGTGTTCTAAAGTGATGTGTTCCTCTGTTACTGTATTCTAAAGTGATGTGTTCCTCTGTTACTGTATTCTACACTGATGTGTTCCTCTGTTACTGTATTCTAAAGTGATGTGTTCCTCTGTTACTGTATTCTACAGTGATGTGTTCCTCTGTTACTGTATTCTACAGTGATGTGTTCCTCTGTTACTGTATTCTACAGTGATGTGTTCCTCTGTTACTGTATTCTAAAGTGATGTGTTCCTCTGTTATTTTATTCTAAAGTGATGTGTTCCTCTGATATTTTATTCTACAGTGATGTGTTCCTCTGTTACTGTGTTCTAAAGTGATGTGTTCCTCTGTTACTGTATTCTACACTGATGTGTTCCTCTGTTACTGTATTCTAAAGTGATGTGTTCCTCTGTTACTGTATTCTACAGTGATGTGTTCCTCTGTTACTGTATTCTACAGTGATGTGTTCCTCTGTTACTGTATTCTACAGTGATGTGTTCCTCTGTTACTGTATTCTACAGTGATGTGTTCCTCTGTTACTGTATTCTACAGTGATGTGTTCCTCTGTTACTGTATTCTACAGTGTTGTGTTCCTCTGTTACTGTATTCTAAAGTGATGTGTTCCCCTGTTACTGTATTCTACATGATGTGTTCCTCTGTTACTGTATTCTAAAGTGATGTGTTCCTCTGTTACTGTATTCTAAAGTGATGTGTTCCCCTGTTACTCTATTCTACAGTGATGTGTTCCCCTGTTACTGTATTCTACAGTGATGTGTTCCTCTGTTATTTTATTCTAAAGTGATGCGTTCCTCTGTTACTGTATTCTACAGTGATTTGTTCCTCTGTTACTGTATTCTACAGTGATTTCTTCCCCTGTTACTGTATTCTACAGTGATGTGTTCCTCCGTTACTGTGTTCTAAAGTGATGTGTTCCTCTGTTACTGTATTCTGCAGTGATGTGTTCCTCTGTTACTGTATTCTACAGTGATGTGTTCCCCTGTTACTGTATTCTACAGTGATGTGTTCCTCTGTTACTGTATTCTGCAGTGATGTGTTCCTCTGTTACTGTATTCTGCAGTGATGTGTTCCCCTGTTACTGTATTCTACAGTGATGTGTTCCTCCGTTACTGTATTCTACAGTGATGTGTTCCTCTGTTACTGTAATCTACAGTGATGTGTTCCTCTGTTACTGTAATCTACAGTGATGTGTTCCTCTGTTACTCTATTCTACAGTGATGTGTTCCTCTGTTACTGTATTCTACAGTGATGTGTTCCTCTGTTACTCTATTCTACAGTGATGTGTTTCTCCGTTACTGTATTCTACAGTGATGTGTTTCTCTGTTACTGTATTCTACAGTGATGTGTTTCTCTGTTACTGTATTCTACAGTGATGTGTTTCTCTGTTACTGTATTCTACAGTGATGTGTTTCTCCGTTACTGTATTCTACAGTGATGTGTTTCTCTGTTACTCTATTCTACAGTGATGTGTTCCTCTGTTACTGTATTCTACAGTGATGTGTTCCTCTGTTACTCTATTCTACAGTGATGTGTTTCTCCGTTACTGTATTCTACAGTGATGTGTTCCTCCGTTACTGTATTCTACAGTGATGTGTTCCTCCGTTACTCTATTCTACAGTGATGTGTTCCTCTGTTACTGTATTCTACAGTGATGTGTTCCTCTGTTACTCTATTCTACAGTGATGTGTTCCTCTGTTACTGTATTCTACAGTGATGTGTTCCTCTGTTACTGTATTCTACAGTGATGTGTTCCTCTGTTACTCTATTCTACAGTGATGTGTTCCCCTGTTACTGTATTCTACAGTGATGTGTTCCTCCGTTACTGTATTCTACAGTGATGTGTTCCCCTGTTACTCTATTCTACAGTGATGTGTTCCCCTGTTACTCTATTCTACAGTGATGTGTTCCTCTGTTACTCGATTCTACAGTGAAGTGTTTCTCTGTTACTGTATTCTACAGTGATGTGTTCCTCTGTTACTGTATTCTACAGTGATGTGTTCCTCTGTTACTGTATTCTACAGTGATGTGTTCCTCCGTTACTGTATTCTACAGTGATGTGTTCCTCTGTTACTGTATTCTTCAGTGATGTGTTCCCGTGTTACTCTATTCTACAGTGATGTGTTCCTCCGTTACTGTATTCTACAGTGATGTGTTCCTCTGTTACTGTATTCTTCAGTGATGTGTTCCCGTGTTACTCTATTCTACAGTGATGTGTTGCTCTGTTACTCTATTCTACAGTGATGTGTTTCTCTGTTACTGTATTCTACAGTGATGTGTTCCTCTGTTACTGTATTATGCAGTGATGTGTTCCTCCGTTACTGTATTCTACAGTGATGTGTTCCTCTGTTACTCTATTCTACAGTGATGTGTTTCTCTGTTACTGTATTCTACAGTGATGTGTTCCTCTGTTACTGTATTATGCAGTGATGTGTTCCTCCGTTACTGTATTCTACAGTGATGTGTTCCTCTGTTACTCTATTCTACAGTGATGTGTTTCTCTGTTACTGTATTCTACAGTGATGTGTTCCTCCGTTACTGTATTCTACAGTGATGTGTTCCTCTGTTACTGTATTCTACAGTGATGTGTTCCTCTGTTACTGTATTCTACAGTGATGTGTTCCTCTGTTACTGTATTCTAAAGTGATGTGTTCTTCTGTTATTTTATTCTGAAGTGATGTGTTCCTCTGTTACTGTATTCTACAGTGATGTGTTCCTCTGTTACTGTATTCTACAGTGATGTTTTCCTCTGTTACTGTATTCTAAAGTGATGTGTTCTTCTGTTATTTTATTCTGAAGTGATGTGTTCCTCTGTTACTGTATTGTACAGTGATGTGTTCCTCTGTTATTTTATTCTACAGTGATGTGTTCCCCTGTTACTGTATTCTAAAGTGATGCGTTCCTCTGTTACTTTATTCTACATTGATGTGTTCCTCTGTTACTGTATTCTACAGTGATGTGTTCCTCTGTTACTGTATTCTACAGTGATGTGTTCCTCTGTTACTGTATTCTACAGTGATATGTACCCCTGTTACTGTATTCTAAAGTGATGCGTTCCTCTGTTACTTTATTCTAAAGTGATGCGTTCCTCCGTTACTTTATTCTACAGTGATGTGTTCCTCTGTTACTCTATTCTACAGTGATGTGTTTCTCTGTTACTGTATTCTACAGTGATGTGTTCCTCTGTTACTGTATTATGCAGTGATGTGTTCCTCCGTTACTGTATTCTACAGTGATGTGTTCCTCTGTTACTCTATTCTACAGTGATGTGTTTCTCTGTTACTGTATTCTACAGCGATGTGTTCCTCCGTTACTGTATTCTACAGTGATGTGTTCCTCTGTTACTGTATTCTACAGTGATGTGTTCCTCTGTTACTGTATTCTACAGTGATGTGTTCCTCTGTTACTGTATTCTAAAGTGATGTGTTCTTCTGTTATTTTATTCTGAAGTGATGTGTTCCTCTGTTACTGTATTCTACAGTGATGTGTTCCTCTGTTACTGTATTCTACAGTGATGTTTTCCTCTGTTACTGTATTCTAAAGTGATGTGTTCTTCTGTTATTTTATTCTGAAGTGATGTGTTCCTCTGTTACTGTATTGTACAGTGATGTGTTCCTCTGTTATTTTATTCTACAGTGATGTGTTCCTCTGTTACAGTATTCTACAGTGATGTGTTCCTCTGTTACTGTATTCTACAGTGATGTGTTCCTCTGTTACTGTATTCTAAAGTGATGTGTTCCTGTGTTACTGTGTTCTACAGTGATGTGTTCCTCTGTGACTGTATTCTACAGTGATGTGTTCCTCTGTTATTTTATTCTAAAGTGATGCGTTCCTCTGTTACTTTATTCTACAGTGATGTGTTCCCCTGTTACTGTATTCAAAAGTGATGCGTTCCTCTGTTACTTTATTCTACATTGATGTGTTCCTCTGTTACTGTATTCTACAGTGATGTGTTCCTCTGTTACTGTATTCTACAGTGATGTGTTCCTCTGTTACTGTATTCTACAGTGATATGTACCCCTGTTACTGTATTCTAAAGTGATGCGTTCCTCTGTTACTTTATTCTAAAGTGATGCGTTCCTCCGTTACTTTATTCTACATTGATGTGTTCCTCTGTTACTGTATTCTACAGTGATGTGTTCCTCTGTTACTGTATTCTACAGTGATGTGTTCCTCTGTTACTGTATTCTACAGTGATGTGTTCCTCTGTTACTGTATTCTACAGTGATGTGTTCCTCTGTTATTTTATTCTACAGTGATGTGTTCCCCTGTTACTGTATTCTGAAGTGATGCGTTCCTCTGTTACTTTATTCTACAGTGATGTGTTCCTCTGTTACTGTATTCTACAGTGATGTGTTCCTCTGTTACTTTATTCTACAGTGATGTGTTCCTCTGTTACTGTATTCTACAGTGATGTGTTCCTCTGTTACTGTATTCTACAGTGATGTGTTCCTCTGTTATTTTATTCTACAGTGATGTGTTCCCCTGTTACTGTATTCTACAGTGATGCGTTCCTCTGTTACTGTATTCTACAGTGATGTGTTCCTCTGTTACTGTATTCTACAGTGATGTGTTCCTCTGTTATTTTATTCTACAGTGATGTGTTCCCCTGTTACTGTATTCTGAAGTGATGCGTTCCTCTGTTACTGTATTCTACAGTGATGTGTTCCTCTGTTACTGTATTCTACAGTGATGTGTTCCTCTGTTACTGTATTCTACAGTGATGTGTTCCTCTGTTACTTTATTCCACAGTGATGTGTTCCTCTGTTACTGTATTCTACAGTGATGTGTTCCTCTGTTATTTTATTCTGCAGTGATGTGTTCCTCTGTTACTGTATTCTGAAGTGATGCGTTCCTCTGTTATTTTATTCTACAGTGATGTGTTCCTCTGTTACTGTATTCTACAGTGATGTGTTCCTCTGTTATTTTATTCTACAGTGATGTGTTCCTCTGTCACTTTATTCTACAGTGATGTGTTCCCCTGTTACTGTATTCTAAAGTGATGTGTTCCTCTGTTATTTTATTCTGCAGTGATGTGTTCCTCTGTTACTGTATTCTACAGTGATGTGTTCCTCTGTTACTGTGTTCTACAGTGATGTGTTCCTCTGTTACTGTGTTCTACAGTGATGTGTTCCTCTGTTACTGTATTCTACAGTGATGTGTTCCTCTGTTACTGTGTTCTACAGTGATGTGTTCCTCTGTTACTGTATTCTAAAGTGATGTGTTCCTCTGTTACTGTATTCTACAGTGATGTGTTCCTCTGTTACTGTGTTCTACAGTGATGTGTTCCTCTGTTACTGTATTCTACAGTGATGTGTTCCTCTGTTACTGTATTCTACAGTGATGTGTTCCTCTGTTACTGTATTCGACAGTGATGTGTTCCTCTGTTACTGTGTTCTACAGTGATGTGTTCTTCTGTTACTGTATTCTAAAGTGATGTGTTCCTCTGTTACTGTATTCTAAAGTGATGTGTTCCTCTGTTACTGTATTCTAAAGTGATGTGTTCCTCTGTTATTTTATTCTGCAGTGATGTGTTCCTCTGTTACTTTATTCTACAGTGATGTGTTCCTCTGTTACTCTATTCTACAGTGATGTGTTTCTCTGTTACTGTATTCTACAGTGATGTGTTCCTCTGTTACTGTATTATGCAGTGATGTGTTCCTCCGTTACTGTATTCTACAGTGATGTGTTCCTCTGTTACTCTATTCTACAGTGATGTGTTTCTCTGTTACTGTATTCTACAGCGATGTGTTCCTCCGTTACTGTATTCTACAGTGATGTGTTCCTCTGTTACTGTATTCTACAGTGATGTGTTCCTCTGTTACTGTATTCTACAGTGATGTGTTCCTCTGTTACTGTATTCTAAAGTGATGTGTTCTTCTGTTATTTTATTCTGAAGTGATGTGTTCCTCTGTTACTGTATTCTACAGTGATGTGTTCCTCTGTTACTGTATTCTACAGTGATGTTTTCCTCTGTTACTGTATTCTAAAGTGATGTGTTCTTCTGTTATTTTATTCTGAAGTGATGTGTTCCTCTGTTACTGTATTGTACAGTGATGTGTTCCTCTGTTATTTTATTCTACAGTGATGTGTTCCTCTGTTACAGTATTCTACAGTGATGTGTTCCTCTGTTACTGTATTCTACAGTGATGTGTTCCTCTGTTACTGTATTCTAAAGTGATGTGTTCCTGTGTTACTGTGTTCTACAGTGATGTGTTCCTCTGTGACTGTATTCTACAGTGATGTGTTCCTCTGTTATTTTATTCTAAAGTGATGCGTTCCTCTGTTACTTTATTCTACAGTGATGTGTTCCCCTGTTACTGTATTCAAAAGTGATGCGTTCCTCTGTTACTTTATTCTACATTGATGTGTTCCTCTGTTACTGTATTCTACAGTGATGTGTTCCTCTGTTACTGTATTCTACAGTGATGTGTTCCTCTGTTACTGTATTCTACAGTGATATGTACCCCTGTTACTGTATTCTAAAGTGATGCGTTCCTCTGTTACTTTATTCTAAAGTGATGCGTTCCTCCGTTACTTTATTCTACATTGATGTGTTCCTCTGTTACTGTATTCTACAGTGATGTGTTCCTCTGTTACTGTATTCTACAGTGATGTGTTCCTCTGTTACTGTATTCTACAGTGATGTGTTCCTCTGTTACTGTATTCTACAGTGATGTGTTCCTCTGTTATTTTATTCTACAGTGATATGTTCCCCTGTTACTGTATTCTGAAGTGATGCGTTCCTCTGTTACTGTATTCTACAGTGATGTGTTCCTCTGTTACTGTATTCTACAGTGATGTGTTCCTCTGTTACTGTATTCTACAGTGATGTGTTCCTCTGTTATTTTATTCTACAGTGATGTGTTCCCCTGTTACTGTATTCTGAAGTGATGCGTTCCTCTGTTACTTTATTCTACAGTGATGTGTTCCTCTGTTACTGTATTCTACAGTGATGTGTTCCTCTGTTACTTTATTCTACAGTGATGTGTTCCTCTGTTACTGTATTCTACAGTGATGTGTTCCTCTGTTACTGTATTCTACAGTGATGTGTTCCTCTGTTATTTTATTCTACAGTGATGTGTTCCCCTGTTACTGTATTCTACAGTGATGCGTTCCTCTGTTACTGTATTCTACAGTGATGTGTTCCTCTGTTACTGTATTCTACAGTGATGTGTTCCTCTGTTATTTTATTCTACAGTGATGTGTTCCCCTGTTACTGTATTCTGAAGTGATGCGTTCCTCTGTTACTGTATTCTACAGTGATGTGTTCCTCTGTTACTGTATTCTACAGTGATGTGTTCCTCTGTTACTGTATTCTACAGTGATGTGTTCCTCTGTTACTTTATTCCACAGTGATGTGTTCCTCTGTTACTGTATTCTACAGTGATGTGTTCCTCTGTTATTTTATTCTGCAGTGATGTGTTCCTCTGTTACTGTATTCTGAAGTGATGCGTTCCTCTGTTATTTTATTCTACAGTGATGTGTTCCTCTGTTACTGTATTCTACAGTGATGTGTTCCTCTGTTATTTTATTCTACAGTGATGTGTTCCTCTGTCACTTTATTCTACAGTGATGTGTTCCCCTGTTACTGTATTCTAAAGTGATGTGTTCCTCTGTTATTTTATTCTGCAGTGATGTGTTCCTCTGTTACTGTATTCTACAGTGATGTGTTCCTCTGTTACTGTGTTCTACAGTGATGTGTTCCTCTGTTACTGTGTTCTACAGTGATGTGTTCCTCTGTTACTGTATTCTACAGTGATGTGTTCCTCTGTTACTGTGTTCTACAGTGATGTGTTCCTCTGTTACTGTATTCTAAAGTGATGTGTTCCTCTGTTACTGTATTCTACAGTGATGTGTTCCTCTGTTACTGTGTTCTACAGTGATGTGTTCCTCTGTTACTGTATTCTACAGTGATGTGTTCCTCTGTTACTGTATTCTACAGTGATGTGTTCCTCTGTTACTGTATTCGACAGTGATGTGTTCCTCTGTTACTGTGTTCTACAGTGATGTGTTCTTCTGTTACTGTATTCTAAAGTGATGTGTTCCTCTGTTACTGTATTCTAAAGTGATGTGTTCCTCTGTTACTGTATTCTAAAGTGATGTGTTCCTCTGTTATTTTATTCTGCAGTGATGTGTTCCTCTGTTACTGTATTCTACAGTGATGTGTTCCTCTGTTACTGTGTTCTACAGTGATGTGTTCCTCTGTTACTGTGTTCTACAGTGATGTGTTCCTCTGTTACTGCATTCTACAGTGATGTGTTCCTCTGTTACTGTGTTCTACAGTGATGTGTTCCTCTGTTATTTTATTCTATAGTGCTGTGTTCCTCTGTTGCTGTATTCTAAAGTGATGTGTTCCTCTGTTACTGCATTCTACAGTGATGTGTTCCTCTGTTACTGTGTTCTCCAGTGATGTGTTCCTCTGTGACTGTATTCTACAGTGATGTGTTCCTCTGTTATTTTATTCTAAAGTGATGTGTTCCTCTGTTACTGTATTCTACAGTGATGTGTTCCACTGTTACTGTATTCTACAGTGATGTGTTCCTCTGTTACTGTATTCTACAGTGATGTGTTCCACTGTTACTGTATTCTACAGTGATGTGTTCCTCTGTTACTGTATTCTACAGTGATGTGTTCCACTGTTACTGTATTCTACAGTGATGTGTTCCTCTGTTATTGTATTCTAAAGTGATGTGTTCCTCTGTTACTGTATTCTTCAGTGATGTTTTCCTCTGTTATTTTATTCTACAGTGATGTGTTCCTCTGTTACTGTATTCTACAGTGATGTGTTCCTCTGTTATTTTATTCTACAGTGATGTGTTCCTCTGTTACTGTATTCTACAGTGATGTGTTCCTCTGTTATTTTATTCTACAGTGACGTGTTTCTCTGTTACTGTATTCTACAGTGATGTATTCCTATGTTACAGTATTCTACAGTGATGTGTTCCTCTGTTATTTTATTCTACAGTGATGTGTTCCTCTGTTACTGTATTCTACAGTGATGTGTTCCTCTGTTACTGTAATCTACAGTGATGTGTTCCTCTGTTACTGTATTCTAAAGTGATGTGTTCCTCTGTTACTGTATTCTACAGTGATGTGTTCCTCTGTTATTTTATTCTACAGTGATGTGTTCCTCTGTTACTGTATTCTACAGTGATGTGTTCCTCTGTTATTTTATTCTACAGTGCTGTGTTCCTCTGTTGCTGTATTCTAAAGTGATGTGTTCCTCTGTCACTGTATTCTACAGTGATGTGTTCCTCTGTTACTGTATTCTACAGTGATGTGTTCCTCTGTTACTGTATTCTACAGTGATGTGTTCCTCTGTTACTGTATTCTACAGTGATGTGTTCCTCTGTTATTTTATTCTAAAGTGATGTGTTCCTCTGATATCTTATTCTACAGTGATGTGTTCCTCTGTTATTTTATTCTACAGTGATGTGTTCCTCTGTTACAGTATTCGACAGTGATGTGTTCCTCTGTTATTTTATTCTAAAGTGATGTGTTCCTCTGTTACTGTATTCTACAGTGATGTGTTACTCTGTTATTTTATTCCACAGTGATGTGTTCCTCTGTTACTGTATTCTACAGTGATGTGTTCCTCTATTATTTTATTCTACAGTGATGTGCTCCTCTGTTACTGTATTCTACATTGATGTGTTCCTCTGTTACTGTATTCTACAGTGATGTGCTCCTCTGTTACTGTATTCTACAGTGATGTGCTCCTCTGTTACTGTATTCTACAGTGATGTGTTCCTCTGTTACTGTATTCCACAGTGATGTGTTCCTCTGTTACTGTATTCTACAGTGATGTGTTCCTCTGTTACTGTATTCTACAGTGATTTCTTCCCCTGTTACTGTATTCTGCAGTGATGTGTTCCTATGTTACTGTATTCTACAGTGATGTGTTCCTCTGTTACTGTATTCTACAGTGATGTGTTCCTCTGTTATTGTATTCTAAAGTGATGTGTTCCTCTGTTACTGTATTCTACAGTGATGTGTTCCTCTGTTACTGTATTCTACAGTGATTTCTTCCCCTGTTACTGTATTCTGCAGTGATGTGTTCCTATGTTACTGTATTCTGCAGTGATGTGTTCCCCTGTTACTGTATTCTGCAGTGATGTGTTCCTCTGTTACTGTATTCTACAGTGATGTGTTCCTCTGTTATTGTATTCTAAAGTGATGTGTTCCTCTGTTACTGTATTCTACAGTGATGTGTTCCTCTGTTACTGTATTCTTCAGTGATGTGTTCCTCTGTTACTGTATTCTACAGTGATGTGTTCCTCTGTTACTGTATTCTACAGTGATGTGTTCCTCTGTTATTGTATTCTACAGTGATGTGTTCCTCTGTTACTGTATTCTACAGTGATGTGTTCCTCTGTTATTTTATTCTACAGTGACGTGTTCCTCTGTTACTGTGTTCTTCAGTGATGTTTTCCTCTGTTATTTTATTCTACAGTGATGTGTTCCTCTGTTACTGTATTCTACAGTGATATGTTCCTCTGTCATTTTATTCTAAAGTGATGTGTTCCTCTGTTACTGTATTCTGCAGTGATGTGTTCCTCTGTTATTTTATTCTACAGTGATGTGTTCCTCTGTTACTGTATTCTACAGTGATGTGTTCCTCTGTTATTTTATTCTAAAGTGATGTGTTCCTCTGTTACTGTATTCTACAGTGATGTGTTCCTCTGTTATTTTATTCTAAAGTGATGTGTTCCTCTGTTACTGTATTCTACAGTGATATGTTCCTCTGTTATTTTATTCTAAAGTGATGTGTTCCTCTGTTACTGTATTCTACAGTGATGTGTTCCTCTGTTATTTTATTCTACAGTGACGTGTTCCTCTGTTACTGTATTCTACAGTGATGTGTTCCTCTGTTACTGTATTCTACAGTGATGTGCTCCTCTGTTACTGTATTCTACAGTGATGTGTTCCTCCGTTACTGTATTCTAAAGTGATGTGTTCCTCTGTTACTGTATTCTACAGTGATGTGTTCCTCTGTTACTGTATTCTGCAGTGATGTGTTCCCCTGTTCCTGTATTCTACAGTGATGTGTTCCTCTGTTACTGTATTCTACAGTGATTTCTTCCCCTGTTACTGTATTCTACAGTGATGTGTTCCTCTGATACTGTATTCCAAAGTGATGTGTTCCCCAGTTACTGTATTCTGCAGTGATGTGTTCCTATGTTACTGTATTCTACAGTGATGTGTTCCTCTGTTACTGTATTCTACAGTGATGTGTTCCTCTGATACTGTATTCCAAAGTGATGTGTTCCCCAGTTACTGTATTCTGCAGTGATGTGTTCCTATGTTACTGTATTCTACAGTGATGTGTTCCCCTGTTACTGTATTCTGCAGTGATGTGTTCCTCTGTTACTGTATTCTACAGTGATGTGTTCCTCTGTTACTGTATTCTACAGTGATGTGTTCCCCTGTTACTGTATTCTACAGTGATGTGTTCCCCTGTTACTCTATTCTACAGTGATGTGTTCCTCTGTTACTGTATTCTACAGTGATGTGTTCCTCTGTTGCTGTATTCTAAAGTGATGTGTTCCTCTTTTACTGTATTCTACAGTGATGTGTTCCTCTGTTACTGTATTCTACAGTGATGTGTTCCCCTGTTACTGTATTCTACAGTGATGTGCTCCTCTGTTACTGTATTCTACAGTGATGTGTTCCTCTGTTACTGTATTCTAAAGTGATGTGTTCCTCTGTCACTGTATTCTACAGTGATGTGTTCCCCTGTTACTATATTCTACAGTGATGTGATCCCCTGTTACTGTATTCTAAAGTGATGTGTTCCCCTGTTACTGTATTCTACAGTGATTTCTTCCCCTGTTACTGTATTCTACAGTGATGTGTTCCCCTGTTACTGTATTCCACAGTGATGTGTTCCTCTGTTACTGTATTCTACAGTGATGTGTTCCTCTGTTACTGTATTCTACAGTGATGTGTTCCTCTGTTACTGTATTCTACAGTGATGTGTTCCTCTGATACTGTATTCCAAAGTGATGTGTTCCCCAGTTACTGTATTCTGCAGTGATGTGTTCCTATGTTACTGTATTCTACAGTGATGTGTTCCTCTGTTACTGTATTCTACAGTGATGTGTTCCCCTGTTACTGTATTCTGCAGTGATGTGTTCCTCTGTTACTGTATTCTACAGTGATGTGTTCCTCTGTTACTGTATTCTACAGTGATGTGTTCCCCTGTTACTGTATTCTACAGTGATGTGTTCCCCTGTTACTGTATTCTACAGTGATGTGTTCCTCTGTTACTGTATTCTAAAGTGATGTGTTCCTCTGTTATTGTATTCTAAAGTGATGTGTTCCTCTGTTACTGTATTCTACAGTGATGTGTTCCTCTGTTATTTTATTCTACAGTGATGTGTTCCTCTGTTACTGTATTCTACAGTGATGTGTTCCTCTGTTACTGTATTCTTCAGTGATGTTTTCCTCTGTTATTTTATTCTACAGTGATGTGTTCCTCTGTTATTTCATTCTACAGTGATGTGTTCCTCTGTTATTTTATTCTACAGTGACGTGTTCCTCTGTTACTGTATTCTTCAGTGATGTTTTCCTCTGTTACTGTATTCTACAGTGATGTGTTCCTCTGTTACTGTATTCTACAGTGATGTGTTCCTCTGTTATTTTATTCTCCAGTGATGTGTTCCTCTGTTACTGTATTCTACAGTGATGTGTTCCTCTGTTATTTTATTCTAAAGTGATGTGTTCCTCTGTTACTGTATTCTACAGTGATGTGTTCCTCTGTTATTTTATTCTAAAGTGATGTGTTCCTCTGTTACTGTATTCTACAGTGATGTGTTCCTCTGTTATTTGATTCTACAGTGACGTGTTCCTCTGTTACTGTATTCTACAGTGATGTATTCCTATGTTACTGTATTCTACAGTGATGTGTTCCTCTGTTATTTTATTCTACAGTGATGTGTTCCTCTGTTACTGTATTCTACAGTGATGTGTTCCTCTGTTACTGTAATCTACAGTGATGTGTTCCTCTGTTACTGTATTCTGCAGTGATGTGTTCCTCTGTTACTGTATTCTAAAGTGATGTGTTCCTCTGTTACTGTATTCTAAAGTGATGTGTTCCTCTGTTACTGTATTCTACAGTGATGTGTTCCTCTGTTACTGTATTCTACAGTGATGTGTTCCCCTGTTACTGTATTCTAAAGTGATGTGTTCCTCTGTTACTGTATTCTACAGTGATGTGTTCCTCTGTTATTTGATTCTACAGTGATGTGTTCCTCTGTTACTGTATTCTACAGTGATGTGTTCCTCTGTTATTTTATTCTGCAGTGCTGTGTTCCTCTGTTGCTGTATTCTAAAGTGATGTGTTCCACTGTTATTGTATTCTACAGTGATGTGTTCCTCTGTTATTTTATTCTACAGTGCTGTGTTCCTCTGTTACTGTATTCTACAGTGATGTGTTCCTCTGTTACTGTATTCTACATTGATGTGTTCCTCTGTTATTTTATTCCAAAGTGATGTGTTCCTCTGATATTTTATTCTACAGTGATGTGTTCCTCTGTTACTGTATTCTAAAGTGATGTGTTCCCCTGTTACTCTATTCTACAGTGATGTGTTCCCCTGTTACTGTATTCTACAGTGATGTGTTCCTCTGTTATTTTATTCTACAGTGATGTGTTACTCTGTTATTTTATTCCACAGTGATGTTCCTCTGTTACTGTATTCTACAGTGATGTGTTCCTCTGTTATTTTATTCTACAGTGATGTGCTCCTCTGTTACTGTATTCTACAGTGATGTATTCCTCTGTTACTGTATTCTACAGTGATGTGTTCCTCTGTTACTGTATTCTACAGTGATGTGCTCCTCTGTTACTGTATTCTACAGTGATGTGTTCCTCTGTTACTGTATTCTACAGTGATGTGTTCCTCTGTTACTGTATTCTACAGTGATGTGTTCCTCTGTCATTTTATTCTGAAGTGATGTGTTCCTCTGAGACTGTATTCTACAGTGATGTGTTCTTCTGTTATTTTATTCTGAAGTGATGTGTTCCTCTGTGACTGTATTCTACAGTGATGTGTTCCTCTGTTACTGTATTCTAAAGTGATGTGTTCTTCTGTTATTTTATTCTGAAGTGATGTGTTCCTCTGTCATTTTATTCTACAGTGATATGTTCCTCTGTTACTTTATTCTACAGTGATGTGTTCCTCTGTTACTGTATTCTACAGTGATGTGTTCCTTTGTTACTGTATTCTAAAGTGATGCGTTCCTCTGTTATTTTATTCGACAGTGATGTGTTCCTCTGTTACTGTATTCTACAGTGATGTGTTCCTCTGTCATTTTATTCTACAGTGATGTGTTCCTCTGTTACTGTATTCTACAGTGATATGTTCCTCTGTTACTGTATTCTACAGTGATGTGTTCCTCTGTTACTGTATTCTACAGTGATGTGTTCCTCTGTTATTTTATTCTAAAGTGATGTGTTCCTCTGTTACTGTATTCTACAGTGATGTGTTCCCCTGTTACTGTCTTCGAAAGTGATGTGTTCCTCTGTGACTGTATTCTACAGTGATGTGTTCCTCTGTTACTGTATTCGAAAGTGATGTGTTCCTCTGTGACTGTATTCTACAGTGATGTGTTCCTCTGTTATTTTATTCTAAAGTGATGTGTTCCTCTGTTACTGTATTCTGCAGTGATGTGTTCCTCTGTTACTGTATTCTACAGTGATGTGTTCCTCTGTTATTTTATTCTACAGTGATGTGTTCCTCTGTTACTGTATTCTACAGTGATGTGTTCCTCTGTTACTGTATTCTACAGTGATGTGTTCCTCTGTTATTTTATTCTACAGTGATGTGTTCCTCTGTTACTGTATTCTACAGTGATGTGTTCCTCTGTTACTGTATTCTACAGTGATGTGTTCCCCTGTTACTGTATTCTACAGTGATGTGTTCCTCTGTTACTGTATTCTACAGTGATGTGTTCCTCTGTTACTGTGTTCTAAAGTGATGTGTTCCTCTGTTACTGTATTCTAAAGTGATGTGTTCCTCTGTTACTGTATTCTACAGTGATCTGTTCCTCTGTTACTGTATTCTGCAGTGATGTGTTCCCCTGTTACTGTATTCTACAGTAATGTGTTCCTCTGTTACTGTATTCTACAGTGATGTGTTCCTCTGTTATTTTATTCTAAAGTGATGTGTTCCTCTGATATTTTATTCTACAGTGATGTGTTCCTCTGTTACTGTATTCTGCAGTGATGTGTTCCTCTGTTACTGTATTCTACAGTGATGTGTTCCTCTGTTACTGTATTCTACAGTGATGTGTTCCTCTGTTACTGTATTCTGCAGTGATGTGTTCCTCTGTTACTGTATTCTACAGTGATGTGTTCCTCTGTTACTGTATTCTACAGTGATGTGTTCCTCTGTTACTGTATTCTACAGTGATGTGTTCCTCTGTTACTGTATTCTACAGTGATGTGTTCCTCTGTTACTGTATTCTAAAGTGATATGGTCCTCTGTTACTGTATTCTACAGTGATGTGTTCCCCTGTTACTGTATTCTACAGTGATGTGTTCCCCTGTTACTGTATTCTACAGTGATGTGTTCCTCTGTTACTGTATTCTTCAGTGATGTGTTCCCGTGTTACTGTATTCTTCAGTGATATGTTCCTCTGTTACTGTATTCTACAGTGATGTGTTCCTCTGTTACTATATTCTACAGTGATGTGATCCCCTGTTACTGTATTCTACAGTGATATGTTCCTCTGTTACTGTATTCTACAGTGATGTGATCCCCTGTTACTGTATTCTACAGTGATGTGTTCCTCTGTTACTGTATTCTACAGTGATGTGATCCTCTGTTACTGTATTCTACAGTGATGTGTTCCTCTGTTTACTGTATTCTACAGTGATGTGTTCCTCTGTTACTGTATTCTACAGTGATGTGTTCCTCTGTTACTGTATTCTACAGTGATGTGTTCCTCTGTTACTGTATTCTACAGTGATGTGTTCCTCTGTTACTGTATTCTACAGTGATGTGTTCCTCTGTTACTGTATTCTACAGTGATGTGTTCCTCTGTTACTGTATTCTACAGTGATGTGTTCCTCTGTTACTGTATTCTACAGTGATGTGTTCCTCCGTTACTGTATTCTACAGTGATGTGTACCTCTGTTACTGTATTCTACAGTGATGTGTTCCTCTGTGACTGTATTCTGCAGTGATGTGTTCCCCTGTTGCTGTATTCTACAGTGATGTGTTCCTCTGTGACTGTATTCTAAAGTGATGTGTTCCTCTGTTACTGTATTCTACAGTGATGTGTTCCTCTGTTACTGTATTCTACAGTGATGTGTTCCACTGTCACTGTATTCTACAATGATGTGTTCCTCTGTTACTGTATTCTACAGTGATGTGTTCCTCTGATACTGTATTCCAAAGTGATGTGTTCCCCTGTTACTGTATTCTGCAGTGATGTGTTCCTCTGTTGCTGTATTCTACAGTGATGTGTTCCTCTGTTACTGTATTCTACAGTGATGTGTTCCCCTGTTACTGTATTCTACAGTGATGTGTTCCTCTGTTACTGTATTCTACAGTGATGTGTTCCTCTGTTACTGTATTCTACAGTGATGTGTTCCTCTGTTACTGTATTCTACAGTGATGTGTTCCTCTGTTACTGTATTCTACAGTGATGTGTTCCTCTGTTACTGTATTCTACAGTGATGTGTTCCTCCGTTACTGTATTCTACAGTGATGTGTACCTCTGTTACTGTATTCTACAGTGATGTGTTCCTCTGTGACTGTATTCTGCAGTGATGTGTTCCCCTGTTGCTGTATTCTACAGTGATGTGTTGCTCTGTGACTGTATTCTAAAGTGATGTGTTCCTCTGTTACTGTATTCTACAGTGATGTGTTCCTCTGTTACTGTATTCTACAGTGATGTGTTCCACTGTCACTGTATTCTACAGTGATGTGTTCCTCTGTTACTGTATTCTACAGTGATGTGTTCCTCTGATACTGTATTCCAAAGTGATGTGTTCCCCTGTTACTGTATTCTGCAGTGATGTGTTCCTCTGTTGCTGTATTCTGCAGTGATGTGTTCCTCTGTTACTGTATTCTACAGTGATGCGTTCCCCTGTTACTGTATTCTACAGTGATGTGTTCCTCTGTTACTGTATTCTACAGTGATGTGTTCCTCTGTTACCGTATTCTACAGTGATGTGTTCCCCTGTTACTGTATTCTACAGTGATGTGTTCCTCTGTTACCGTATTCTACAGTGATGTGTTCCTCTGTTACCGTATTCTACAATGATGTGTTCCCCTGTTTCCGTATTCTACAGTGATGTGTTCCTCTGTTACTGCATTCTACAGTGATGTGTTCCTCTGTTACTGTATTCTAAAGTGATGTGTTCCTCTGTTACTGTATTCTACAGTGATGTGTTCCTCTGTTACTGTATTCTACAGTGATGTTTTCCTCTGTTACTGTATTCTACAGTGATGTGTTCCTCTGTTACTGTATTCTACAGTGATGTGTTCCTCTGTTACGGTATTCTACAGTGATGTGTTCCTCTGTTATTTTATTCTAAAGTGATGTGTTCCTCTGATATATTATTCTAGAGTGATGTGTTGCTCAGTTACTGTATTCTACAGTGATGTGTTCCTCTGATATTTTATTCTACAGTGATGTGTTCCTCTGTTACTGTATTCTGCAGTGATGTGTTCCTCTGTTACTGTATTCTACAGTGATGTGTTCCTCTGTTACTGTATTCTACAGTGATGTGTTCCTCTGTTACTGTATTCTGCAGTGATGTGTTCCTCTGTTACTGTATTCTACAGTGATGTGTTCCTCTGTTACTGTATTCTACAGTGATGTGTTCCTCTGTTACTGTATTCTACAGTGATGTGTTCCTCTGTTACTGTATTCTACAGTGATGTGTTCCTCTGTTACTGTATTCTAAAGTGATATGGTCCTCTGTTACTGTATTCTACAGTGATGTGTTCCCCTGTTACTGTATTCTACAGTGATGTGTTCCCCTGTTACTGTATTCTACAGTGATGTGTTCCTCTGTTACTGTATTCTTCAGTGATGTGTTCCCGTGTTACTGTATTCTTCAGTGATATGTTCCTCTGTTACTGTATTCTACAGTGATGTGTTCCTCTGTTACTATATTCTACAGTGATGTGATCCCCTGTTACTGTATTCTACAGTGATATGTTCCTCTGTTACTGTATTCTACAGTGATGTGATCCCCTGTTACTGTATTCTACAGTGATGTGTTCCTCTGTTACTGTATTCTACAGTGATGTGATCCTCTGTTACTGTATTCTACAGTGATGTGTTCCTCTGTTACTGTATTCTACAGTGATGTGTTCCTCTGTTACTGTATTCTACAGTGATGTGTTCCTCTGTTACTGTATTCCACAGTGATGTGTTCCTCTGTTACTGTATTCTACAGTGATGTGTTCCTCTGTTACTGTATTCTACAGTGATGTGTTCCTCTGTTACTGTATTCTACAGTGATGTGTTCCTCTGTTACTGTATTCTACAGTGATGTGTTCCTCTGTTACTGTATTCTACAGTGATGTGTTCCTCCGTTACTGTATTCTACAGTGATGTGTACCTCTGTTACTGTATTCTACAGTGATGTGTTCCTCTGTGACTGTATTCTGCAGTGATGTGTTCCCCTGTTGCTGTATTCTACAGTGATGTGTTCCTCTGTGACTGTATTCTAAAGTGATGTGTTCCTCTGTTACTGTATTCTACAGTGATGTGTTCCTCTGTTACTGTATTCTACAGTGATGTGTTCCACTGTCACTGTATTCTACAGTGATGTGTTCCTCTGTTACTGTATTCTACAGTGATGTGTTCCTCTGATACTGTATTCCAAAGTGATGTGTTCCCCTGTTACTGTATTCTGCAGTGATGTGTTCCTCTGTTGCTGTATTCTACAGTGATGTGTTCCTCTGTTACTGTATTCTACAGTGATGTGTTCCCCTGTTACTGTATTCTACAGTGATGTGTTCCTCTGTTACTGTATTCTACAGTGATGTGTTCCTCTGTTACCGTATTCTACAGTGATGTGTTCCCCTGTTACTGTATTCTACAGTGATGTGTTCCTCTGTTACCGTATTCTACAATGATGTGTTCCCCTGTTTCCGTATTCTGCAGTGATGTGTTCCTCTGTTACTGCATTCTACAGTGATGTGTTCCTCTGTTACTGTATTCTAAAGTGATGTGTTCCTCTGTTACTGTATTCTACAGTGATGTGTTCCTCTGTTACTGTATTCTACAGTGATGTTTTCCTCTGTTACTGTATTCTACAGTGATGTGTTCCTCTGTTACTGTATTCTACAGTGATGTGTTCCTCTGTTACGGTATTCTACAGTGATGTGTTCCTCTGTTATTTTATTCTAAAGTGATGTGTACCTCTGATATATTATTCTAGAGTGATGTGTTGCTCAGTTACTGTATTCTACAGTGATGTGTTCCTCTGATATTTTATTCTACAGTGATGTGTTCCTCTGTTACTGTATTCTGCAGTGATGTGTTCCTCTGTTACTGTATTCTACAGTGATGTGTTCCTCTGTTACTGTATTCTACAGTGATGTGTTCCTCTGTTACTGTATTCTGCAGTGATGTGTTCCTCTGTTACTGTATTCTACAGTGATGTGTTCCTCTGTTACTGTATTCTACAGTGATGTGTTTGTTCCTCTGTTATTTTATTCTACAGTGATGTGTTCCTCTGTTACTGTATTCTACAGTGATGTGTTCCCCTGTTACTATATTCTACAGTGATGTGATCCCCTGTTACTGTATTCCACAGTGATGTGTTCCTCTGTTACTGTATTCTACAGTGATGTGTTCCTCTGTTACTGTATTCTACAGTGATGTGTTCCTCTGTTACTGTATTCTAAAGTGATGTGTTCTTCTGTTATTTTATTCTAAAGTGATGTGTTCCTCTGTTACTGTATTCTACAGTGATGTGTTCCTCTGTTACTGTATTCTACAGTGATGTGTTCCTCTGTTATTTTATTCTACAGTGATGTGTTCCTCTGTTACTGTATTCTACAGTGATGTGTTCCTCTGTTATTTTATTCTAAAGTGATGTGTTCCTCTGTTACTGTATTCTACAGTGATGTGTTCCTCTGTTACTGTATTCTACAGTGATGTGTTCCTCTGATATTTTATTCTACAGTGATGTGTTCCTCTGTTACTGTATTCTACAGTGATGTGTTCCTCTGTTACTGTATTCTAAAGTGATGTGTTCCTCTGTTACTGTATTCTACAGTGATGTGTTCCCCTGTTACTATATTCTACAGTGATGTGATCCCCTGTTACTGTATTCTACAGTGATGTGTTCCCCTGTTACTGTATTCTACAGTGATGTGTTCCCCTGTTACTGTATTCCACAGTGATGTGTTCCTCTGTTACTGTATTCTACAGTGATGTGTTCCTCTGTTACTGTATTCTACAGTGATGTGTTCCTCTGTTACTGTATTCTACAGTGATGTGTTCCTCTGATACTGTATTCCAAAGTGATGTGTTCCCCAGTTACTGTATTCTGCAGTGATGTGTTCCTATGTTACTGTATTCTACAGTGATGTGTTCCTCTGTTACTGTATTCTACAGTGATGTGTTCCCCTGTTACTGTATTCTGCAGTGATGTGTTCCTCTGTTACTGTATTCTACAGTGATGTGTTCCTCTGTTACTGTATTCTACAGTGATGTGTTCCCCTGTTACTGTATTCTACAGTGATGTGTTCCCCTGTTACTGTATTCTACAGTGATGTGTTCCTCTGTTACTGTATTCTAAAGTGATGTGTTCCTCTGTTATTGTATTCTAAAGTGATGTGTTCCTCTGTTACTGTATTCTACAGTGATGTGTTCCTCTGTTATTTTATTCTACAGTGATGTGTTCCTCTGTTACTGTATTCTACAGTGATGTGTTCCTCTGTTACTGTATTCTTCAGTGATGTTTTCCTCTGTTATTTTATTCTACAGTGATGTGTTCCTCTGTTATTTCATTCTACAGTGATGTGTTCCTCTGTTATTTTATTCTACAGTGACGTGTTCCTCTGTTACTGTATTCTTCAGTGATGTTTTCCTCTGTTACTGTATTCTACAGTGATGTGTTCCTCTGTTACTGTATTCTACAGTGATGTGTTCCTCTGTTATTTTATTCTCCAGTGATGTGTTTCTCTGTTACTGTATTCTACAGTGATGTGTTCCTCTGTTATTTTATTCTAAAGTGATGTGTTCCTCTGTTACTGTATTCTACAGTGATGTGTTCCTCTGTTATTTTATTCTAAAGTGATGTGTTCCTCTGTTACTGTATTCTACAGTGATGTGTTCCTCTGTTATTTGATTCTACAGTGACGTGTTCCTCTGTTACTGTATTCTACAGTGATGTATTCCTATGTTACTGTATTCTACAGTGATGTGTTCCTCTGTTATTTTATTCTACAGTGATGTGTTCCTCTGTTACTGTATTCTACAGTGATATGTTCCTCTGTTACTGTAATCTACAGTGATGTGTTCCTCTGTTACTGTATTCTGCAGTGATGTGTTCCTCTGTTACTGTATTCTAAAGTGATGTGTTCCTCTGTTACTGTATTCTAAAGTGATGTGTTCCTCTGTTACTGTATTCTACAGTGATGTGTTCCCCTGTTACTGTATTCTAAAGTGATGTGTTCCTCTGTTACTGTATTCTACAGTGATGTGTTCCTCTGTTATTTGATTCTACAGTGATGTGTTTCTCTGTTACTGTATTCTACAGTGATATGTTCCTCTGTTATTTTATTCTACAGTGCTGTGTTCCTCTGTTGCTGTATTCTAAAGTGATGTGTTCCACTGTTATTGTATTCTACAGTGATGTGTTCCTCTGTTATTTTATTCTACAGTGCTGTGTTCCTCTGTTACTGTATTCTACAGTGATGTGTTCCTCTGTTACTGTATTCTACATTGATGTGTTCCTCTGTTATTTTATTCCAAAGTGATGTGTTCCTCTGATATTTTATTCTACAGTGATGTGTTCCTCTGTTACTGTATTCTAAAGTGATGTGTTCCCCTGTTACTCTATTCTACAGTGATGTGTTCCCCTGTTACTGTATTCTACAGTGATGTGTTCCTCTGTTATTTTATTCTAAAGTGATGTGTTCCTCTGTTACTGTATTCTACAGTGATGTGTTACTCTGTTATTTTATTCCACAGTGATGTTCCTCTGTTACTGTATTCTACAGTGATGTGTTCCTCTGTTATTTTATTCTACAGTGATGTGCTCCTCTGTTACTGTATTCTACAGTGATGTATTCCTCTGTTACTGTATTCTACAGTGATGTGTTCCTCTGTTACTGTATTCTACAGTGATGTGCTCCTCTGTTACTGTATTCTACAGTGATGTGTTCCTCTGTTACTGTATTCTACAGTGATGTGTTCCTCTGTTACTGTATTCTACAGTGATGTGTTCCTCTGTCATTTTATTCTGAAGTGATGTGTTCCTCTGAGACTGTATTCTACAGTGATGTGTTCTTCTGTTATTTTATTCTGAAGTGATGTGTTCCTCTGTGACTGTATTCTACAGTGATGTGTTCCTCTGTTACTGTATTCTAAAGTGATGTGTTCTTCTGTTATTTTATTCTGAAGTGATGTGTTCCTCTGTCATTTTATTCTACAGTGATATGTTCCTCTGTTACTTTATTCTACAGTGATGTGTTCCTCTGTTACTGTATTCTACAGTGATGTGTTCCTCTGTTACTGTATTCTAAAGTGATGCGTTCCTCTGTTATTTTATTCGACAGTGATGTGTTCCTCTGTTACTGTATTCTACAGTGATGTGTTCCTCTGTCATTTTATTCTACAGTGATGTGTTCCTCTGTTACTGTATTCTACAGTGATATGTTCCTCTGTTACTGTATTCTACAGTGATGTGTTCCTCTGTTACTGTATTCTACAGTGATGTGTTCCTCTGTTATTTTATTCTAAAGTGATGTGTTCCTCTGTTACTGTATTCTACAGTGATGTGTTCCCCTGTTACTGTCTTCGAAAGTGATGTGTTCCTCTGTGACTGTATTCTACAGTGATGTGTTCCTCTGTTACTGTATTCTACAGTGATGTGTTCCTCTGTTACTGTATTCTACAGTGATGTGTTCCTCTGTTACTGTATTCTAAAGTGATGTGTTCCTCTGTTACTGTATTCTACAGTGATGTGTTCCTCTGTTACTGTATTCTACAGTGATGTGTTCCTCTGTTACTGTATTCTACAGTGATGTGTTCCTCCGTTACTGTATTCTACAGTGATGTGTACCTCTGTTACTGTATTCTACAGTGATGTGTTCCTCTGTGACTGTATTCTGCAGTGATGTGTTCCCCTGTTGCTGTATTCTACAGTGATGTGTTCCTCTGTGACTGTATTCTAAAGTGATGTGTTCCTCTGTTACTGTATTCTACAGTGATGTGTTCCTCTGTTACTGTATTCTACAGTGATGTGTTCCACTGTCACTGTATTCTACAGTGATGTGTTCCTCTGTTACTGTATTCTACAGTGATGTGTTCCTCTGATACTGTATTCGAAAGTGATGTGTTCCCCTGTTACTGTATTCTGCAGTGATGAGTTCCTCTGTTGCTGTATTCTACAGTGATGTGTTCCTCTGTTACTGTATTCTACAGTGATGCGTTCCCCTGTTACTGTATTCTACAGTGATGTGTTCCTCTGTTACTGTATTCTACAGTGATGTGTTCCTCTGTTACCGTATTCTACAGTGATGTGTTCCCCTGTTACTGTATTCTACAGTGATGTGTTCCTCTGTTACTGTATTCTACAGTGATGTGTTCCTCTGTTACCGTATTCTACAATGATGTGTTCCTCTGTTACTGTATTCTACAGTGATGTGTTCCTCTGTTACTGTATTCTACAGTGATGTGTTCCCCTGTTACTGTATTCTACAGTGATGTGTTCCTCTGTTACTGTATTCTACAGTGATGTGTTCCTCTGTTACTGTATTCTACAGTGATGTGTTCCTCTGTTACTGTATTCTACAGAGATGTGTTCCCCTGTTTCCGTATTCTACAGTGATGTGTTCCTCTGTTACTGCATTCTACAGTGATGTGTTCCTCTGTTACTGTATTCTAAAGTGATGTGTTCCTCTGTTACTGTATTCTACAGTGATGTGTTCCTCTGTTACTGTATTCTACAGTGATGTTTTCCTCTGTTACTGTATTCTACAGTGATGTGTTCCTCTGTTACTGTATTCTACAGTGATGTGTTCCTCTGTTACGGTATTCTACAGTGATGTGTTCCTCTGTTATTTTATTCTAAAGTGATGTGTTCCTCTGATATATTATTCTAGAGTGATGTGTTGCTCAGTTACTGTATTCTACAGTGATGTGTTCCTCTGATATTTTATTCTACAGTGATGTGTTCCTCTGTTACTGTATTCTGCAGTGATGTGTTCCTCTGTTACTGTATTCTACAGTGATGTGTTCCTCTGTTACTGTATTCTACAGTGATGTGTTCCTCTGTTACTGTATTCTGCAGTGATGTGTTCCTCTGTTACTGTATTCTACAGTGATGTGTTCCTCTGTTACTGTATTCTACAGTGATGTGTTCCTCTGTTACTGTATTCTACAGTGATGTGTTCCTCTGTTACTGTATTCTACAGTGATGTGTTCCTCTGTTACTGTATTCTAAAGTGATATGGTCCTCTGTTACTGTATTCTACAGTGATGTGTTCCCCTGTTACTGTATTCTACAGTGATGTGTTCCCCTGTTACTGTATTCTACAGTGATGTGTTCCTCTGTTACTGTATTCTTCAGTGATGTGTTCCCGTGTTACTGTATTCTTCAGTGATATGTTCCTCTGTTACTGTATTCTACAGTGATGTGTTCCTCTGTTACTATATTCTACAGTGATGTGATCCCCTGTTACTGTATTCTACAGTGATATGTTCCTCTGTTACTGTATTCTACAGTGATGTGATCCCCTGTTACTGTATTCTACAGTGATGTGTTCCTCTGTTACTGTATTCTACAGTGATGTGATCCTCTGTTACTGTATTCTACAGTGATGTGTTCCTCTGTTACTGTATTCTACAGTGATGTGTTCCTCTGTTACTGTATTCTACAGTGATGTGTTCCTCTGTTACTGTATTCCACAGTGATGTGTTCCTCTGTTACTGTATTCTACAGTGATGTGTTCCTCTGTTACTGTATTCTACAGTGATGTGTTCCTCTGTTACTGTATTCTACAGTGATGTGTTCCTCTGTTACTGTATTCTACAGTGATGTGTTCCTCTGTTACTGTATTCTACAGTGATGTGTTCCTCCGTTACTGTATTCTACAGTGATGTGTACCTCTGTTACTGTATTCTACAGTGATGTGTTCCTCTGTGACTGTATTCTGCAGTGATGTGTTCCCCTGTTGCTGTATTCTACAGTGATGTGTTCCTCTGTGACTGTATTCTAAAGTGATGTGTTCCTCTGTTACTGTATTCTACAGTGATGTGTTCCTCTGTTACTGTATTCTACAGTGATGTGTTCCACTGTCACTGTATTCTACAGTGATGTGTTCCTCTGTTACTGTATTCTACAGTGATGTGTTCCTCTGATACTGTATTCCAAAGTGATGTGTTCCCCTGTTACTGTATTCTGCAGTGATGTGTTCCTCTGTTGCTGTATTCTACAGTGATGTGTTCCTCTGTTACTGTATTCTACAGTGATGTGTTCCCCTGTTACTGTATTCTACAGTGATGTGTTCCTCTGTTACTGTATTCTACAGTGATGTGTTCCTCTGTTACCGTATTCTACAGTGATGTGTTCCTCTGTTACCGTATACTACAATGATGTGTTCCCCTGTTTCCGTATTCTGCAGTGATGTGTTCCTCTGTTACTGCATTCTACAGTGATGTGTTCCTCTGTTACTGTATTCTAAAGTGATGTGTTCCTCTGTTACTGTATTCTACAGTGATGTGTTCCTCTGTTACTGTATTCTACAGTGATGTTTTCCTCTGTTACTGTATTCTACAGTGATGTGTTCCTCTGTTACTGTATTCTACAGTGATGTGTTCCTCTGTTACGGTATTCTACAGTGATGTGTTCCTCTGTTATTTTATTCTAAAGTGATGTGTTCCTCTGATATATTATTCTAGAGTGATGTGTTGCTCAGTTACTGTATTCTACAGTGATGTGTTCCTCTGATATTTTATTCTACAGTGATGTGTTCCTCTGTTACTGTATTCTGCAGTGATGTGTTCCTCTGTTACTGTATTCTACAGTGATGTGTTCCTCTGTTACTGTATTCTACAGTGATGTGTTCCTCTGTTACTGTATTCTGCAGTGATGTGTTCCTCTGTTACTGTATTCTACAGTGATGTGTTCCTCTGTTACTGTATTCTACAGTGATGTGTTTGTTCCTCTGTTATTTTATTCTACAGTGATGTGTTCCTCTGTTACTGTATTCTACAGTGATGTGTTCCCCTGTTACTATATTCTACAGTGATGTGATCCCCTGTTACTGTATTCTAAAGTGATGTGTTCCCCTGTTACTGTATTCTACAGTGATGTGTTCCCCTGTTACTGTATTCTACAGTGATGTGTTCCCCTGTTACTGTATTCCACAGTGATGTGTTCCTCTGTTACTGTATTCTACAGTGATGTGTTCCTCTGTTACTGTATTCTACAGTGATGTGTTCCTCTGTTACTGTATTCTACAGTGATGTGTTCCTCTGTTACTGTATTCTAAAGTGATGTGTTCTTCTGTTATTTTATTCTAAAGTGATGTGTTCCTCTGTTACTGTATTCTACAGTGATGTGTTCCTCTGTTACTGTATTCTACAGTGATGTGTTCCTCTGTTATTTTATTCTACAGTGATGTGTTCCTCTGTTACTGTATTCTACAGTGATGTGTTCCTCTGTTATTTTATTCTAAAGTGATGTGTTCCTCTGTTACTGTATTCTACAGTGATGTGTTCCTCTGTTACTGTATTCTACAGTGATGTGTTCCTCTGATATTTTATTCTACAGTGATGTGTTCCTCTGTTACTGTATTCTACAGTGATGTGTTCCTCTGTTACTGTATTCTAAAGTGATGTGTTCCTCTGTTACTGTATTCTACAGTGATGTGTTCCCCTGTTACTATATTCTACAGTGATGTGATCCCCTGTTACTGTATTCTAAAGTGATGTGTTCCCCTGTTACTGTATTCTACAGTGATGTGTTCCCCTGTTACTGTATTCTACAGTGATGTGTTCCCCTGTTACTGTATTCCACAGTGATGTGTTCCTCTGTTACTGTATTCTACAGTGATGTGTTCCTCTGTTACTGTATTCTACAGTGATGTGTTCCTCTGTTACTGTATTCTACAGTGATGTGTTCCTCTGTTACTGTATTCTAAAGTGATGTGTTCTTCTGTTATTTTATTCTAAAGTGATGTGTTCCTCTGTTACTGTATTCTACAGTGATGTGTTCCTCTGTTACTGTATTCTACAGTGATGTGTTCCTCTGTTACTGTATTCTACAGTGATGTGTTCCTCTGTTATTTTATTCTACAGTGATGTGTTCCTCTGTTACTGTATTCTACATTGATGTGTTCCTCTGTTATTTTATTCTAAAGTGATGTGTTCCTCTGTTACTGTATTCTACAGTGATGTGTTCCTCTGTTACTGTATTCTACAGTGATGTGTTCCTCTGATATTTTATTCTACAGTGATGTGTTCCTCTGTTACTGTATTCTACAGTGATGTGTTCCTCTGTTACTGTATTCTAAAGTGATGTGTTCCTCTGTTACTGTATTCTACAGTGATGTGTTCCTCTGTTACTGTATTCTACAGTGATGTGTTCCCCTGTTACTGTATTCTACAGTGATGTGTTCCTCTGATACTGTATTCCAAAGTGATGTGTTCCCCTGTTACTGTATTCTGCAGTGATGTGTTCCTCTGTTGCTGTATTCTACAGTGATGTGTTCCTCTGTTACTGTATTCTACAGTGATGTGTTCCCCTGTTACTGTATTCTACAGTGATGTGTTCCTCTGTTACTGTATTCTACAGTGATGTGTTCCTCTGTTACCGTATTCTACAGTGATGTGTTCCCCTGTTACTGTATTCTACAGTGATGTGTTCCTCTGTTACTGTATTCTACAGTGATGTGTTCCTCTGTTACCGTATTCTACAATGATGTGTTCCCCTGTTTCCGTATTCTACAGTGATGTGTTCCTCTGTTACTGCATTCTACAGTGATGTGTTCCTCTGTTACTGTATTCTAAAGTGATGTGTTCCTCTGTTACTGTATTCTACAGTGATGTGTTCCTCTGTTACTGTATTCTACAGTGATGTTTTCCTCTGTTACTGTATTCTACAGTGATGTGTTCCTCTGTTACTGTATTCTACAGTGATGTGTTCCTCTGTTACGGTATTCTACAGTGATGTGTTCCTCTGTTATTTTATTCTAAAGTGATGTGTTCCTCTGATATATTATTCTAGAGTGATGTGTTGCTCACTTACTGTATTCTACAGTGATGTGTTCCTCTGATATTTTATTCTACAGTGATGTGTTCCTCTGTTACTGTATTCTGCAGTGATGTGTTCCTCTGTTACTGTATTCTACAGTGATGTGTTCCTCTGTTACTGTATTCTACAGTGATGTGTTCCTCTGTTACTGTATTCTGCAGTGATGTGTTCCTCTGTTACTGTATTCTACAGTGATGTGTTCCTCTGTTACTGTATTCTACAGTGATGTGTTCCTCTGTTACTGTATTCTGCAGTGATGTGTTCCTCTGTTATTTTATTCTACAGTGATGTGTTCCTCTGTTACTGTATTCTACAGTGATGTGTTCCTCTGTTATTTTATTCTACAGTGATGTGTTCCTCTGTTACTGTATTCTGCCATGATGTGTTCCTCTGTTACTGTATTCTACAGTGATGTGTTCCTCTGTTACTGTATTCTGCAGTGATGTGTTCCTCTGTTACTGTATTCTACAGTGATGTGATCCTCTGTTATTTTATTCTACAGTGATGTGCTCCTCTGTTACTGTATTCTACAGTGATGTGTTCCTCTGTTACTGTATTCTACAGTGATGTGTTCCTCTGTTATTTTATTCTACAGTGATGTGTTCCTCTGTTACTGTATTCTACAGTGATGTGTTCCTCTGTTACTGTATTCTACAGTGATGTGTTCCTCTGTTACTGTATTCTACAGTGATGTGTTCCCCTGTTACTGTATTCTACAGTGATGTGTTCCTCTGTTACTGTATTCTACAGTGATGTGTTCCTCTGTTACTGTGTTCTAAAGTGATGTGTTCCTCTGTTACTGTATTCTAAAGTGATGTGTTCCTCTGTTACTGTATTCTACAGTGATCTGTTCCTCTGTTACTGTATTCTGCAGTGATGTGTTCCCCTGTTACTGTATTCTACAGTAATGTGTTCCTCTGTTACTGTATTCTACAGTGATGTGTTCCTCTGTTATTTTATTCTAAAGTGATGTGTTCCTCTGATATTTTATTCTACAGTGATGTGTTCCTGTGTTACTGTATTCTACAGTGATGTTTTCCTGTGTTACTGTATTCTTCAGTGATGTGTTCCTCTGTTACTGTATTCTAAAGTGATGTGTTCCTCTGTTACTGTATTCTACAGTGATGTGTTCCTCTGTTACTGTATTCTACAGTGATGTGTTCCTCTGTTACTGTATTCTAAAGTGATGTGTTCCTCTGTTACTGTATTCTACAGTGATGTGTTCCTCTGTTACTGTATTCTACAGTGATGTGTTCCTCTGTTACTGTATTCTAAAGTGATGTGTTCCTCTGTTACTGTATTCTACAGTGATGTGTTCCTCTGTTATTTTATTCTACAGTGATGTGTTCCTCTGTTATTTTATTCTAAAGTGATGTGTTCCTCTGATATTTTATTCTACAGTGATGTGTTCCTCTGTTACTGTATTCTACAGTGATGTGTTCCTCTGTTACTGTATTCTACAGTGATGTGTTCCTCTGTTACTGTATTCTACAGTGATGTGTTCCTCTGTTATTTTATTCTACAGTGATGTGTTCCTCTGTTATTTTATTCTAAAGTGATGTGTTCCTCTGATATTTTATTCTACAGTGATGTGTTCCTCTGTTACTGTATTCTACAGTGATGTGTTCCTCTGTTACTGTATTCTACAGTGATGTGTTCCCCTGTTACTGTATTCTACAGTGATGTGTTCCTCTGTTGCTGTATTCTACAGTGATGTGTTCCTCTGTTACTGTATTCTACAGTGATGTGTTCCTCTGTTACTGTATTCTAAAGTGATGTGTTCCTCTGTTACTGTATTCGACAGTGATGTGTTCCTTTGTTACTGTATTCTACAGTGATGTGTTCCTCTGTTATTTTATTCTGCAGTGATGTGTTCCTCTGTCACTGTATTCTGCAGTGATGTGTTCCTCTCTTACTGTATTCTAAAGTGATGTGTTCCTCTGTTACTGTATTCTGCAGTGATGTGTTGCTCTGTCACTGTATTCTGCAGTGATGTGTTCCTCTGTTACTGTATTCTACAGTGATGTGTTCCTCTGTTACTGTATTCTACAGTGATGTGTTCCTCTGTTACTGTATTCTACAGTGATGTGTTCCTCTGTTACTGTATTCTGCAGTGATGTGTTCCTCTGTCACTGTATTCTGCAGTGATGTGTTCCTCTGTTACTGTATTCTACAGTGATGTGTTCCTCTGTTACTGTATTCTACAGGGATGTGTTCCTCTGTTACTGTATTCTACAGTGATGTGTTCCTCTGTTACTGTATTCTGCAGTGATGTGTTCCTCTGTCACTGTATTCTGCAGTGATGTGTTCCTCTGTTACTGTATTCTACAGTGATGTGTTCCTCTGTTACTGTATTCTACAGTGATGTGTTCCTCTGTTACTGTATTCTACAGTGATGTGTTCCTCTCTTACTGTATTCTACAGTGATGTGTTCCTCTGTTACTGTATTCTACAGTGATGTGTTCCTCTCTTACTGTATTCTAAAGTGATGTGTTCCTCTGTTACTGTATTCTACAGTGATGTGTTCCCCTGTTACTGTATTCTACAGTGATGTGTTCCCCTGTTACTGTATTCTAAAGTGATGTGTTCCTCAGTTACTGTATTCTACAGTGATGTGTTCCCCTGTTACTGTATTCTACAGTGATGTGTTCCTCTGTTACTGTATTCTACAGTGATGTGTTCCTCTGTTACTGTATTGTACAGTGATGTGTTCCTCTGTTATTTTATTCTACAGTGATGTGTTCCTCTGTTACTGTATACTACAATGATGTGTTCCCCTGTTACTGTATTCTACAGTGATGTGTTCCCCTGTTACTGTATTCTACAGTGATGTGTTCCTCTGTTACTCTATTCTAAAGTGATGTGTTCCTCTGTTACTGTATTCTACAGTGATGTGTTCCTCTGTTACTGTATTCTACAGTGATGTGTTCCTCTATTACTGTATTCTACAGTGATGTGTTCCCCTGTTACTGTATTCTACAGTGATGTGTTCCCCTGTTACTGTATTCTAAAGTGATGTGTTCCTCAGTTACTGTATTCTACAGTGATGTGTTCCCCTGTTACTGTATTCTAAAGTGATGTGTTCCTCAGTTACTGTATTCTACAGTGATGTGTTCCTCTGTTATTTTATTCTACAGTGATGTGTTCCTCTGTTACTGTATTCTACAGTGATGTGTTCCTCTGTTACTGTATTCTACAGTGATGTGTTCCTCTGTTATTTTATTCCACAGTGATGTGTTCCTCTCTTCCTGTAATCTAAAGTGATGTGTTCCTCTGTTACTGTATTCTACAGTGATGTGTTCCTCTGTTACTGTATTCTACAGTGATGTGTTCCTCTGTTACTGTATTCTACAGTGATGTGTTCCTCTGTTACTGTATTCTACAGTGATGTGTTCCTCTGTTACTGTATTCTACAGTGATGTGCTCCTCTGTTACTGTATTCTACAGTGATGTGTTCCTCTGTTACTGTATTCTACAGTGATGTGTTCCTCTGTTACTGTATTCTACAGTGATGTGTTCCTCTGTTACTGCATTCTACAGTGATGTGCTCCTCTGTTACTGTATTCTACAGTGATGTGCTCCTCTGTTACTGTGTTCTAAAGTGATGTGTTCCTCTGTTACTGTATTCTACAGTGATGTGTTCCTCTGTTACTGTATTCTACAGTGATGTGTTCCTCTGTTACTGTATTCTACAGTGATGTGTTCCTCTGTTACTGTATTCTACAGTGATGTGTTCCTCTGTTACTGTATTCTACAGTGATGTGTTCCTCTGTTACTGTATTCTACAGTGATGTGTTCCTCTGTTACCGTATTCTACAGTGATGTGTTCCCCTGTTACTGTATTCTACAGTGATGTGTTCCTCTGTTACTGTATTCTACAGTGATGTGTTCCTCTGTTACCGTATTCTACAATGATGTGTTCCCCTGTTTCCTTATTCTACAGTGATGTGTTCCTCTGTTACTGCATTCTACAGTGATGTGTTCCTCTGTTACTGTATTCTAAAGTGATGTGTTCCTCTGTTACTGTATTCTACAGTGATGTGTTCCTCTGTTACTGTATTCTACAGTGATGTTTTCCTCTGTTACTGTATTCTACAGTGATGTGTTCCTCTGTTACTGTATTCTACAGTGATGTGTTCCTCTGTTACGGTATTCTACAGTGATGTGTTCCTCTGTTATTTTATTCTAAAGTGATGTGTTCCTCTGATATATTATTCTAGAGTGATGTGTTGCTCAGTTACTGTATTCTACAGTGATGTGTTCCTCTGATATTTTATTCTACAGTGATGTGTTCCTCTGTTACTGTATTCTGCAGTGATGTGTTCCTCTGTTACTGTATTCTACAGTGATGTGTTCCTCTGTTACTGTATTCTACAGTGATGTGTTCCTCTGTTACTGTATTCTGCAGTGATGTGTTCCTCTGTTACTGTATTCTACAGTGATGTGTTCCTCTGTTACTGTATTCTACAGTGATGTGTTCCTCTGTTACTGTATTCTGCAGTGATGTGTTCCTCTGTTATTTTATTCTACAGTGATGTGTTCCTCTGTTACTGTATTCTACAGTGATGTGTTCCTCTGTTATTTTATTCTACAGTGATGTGTTCCTCTGTTACTGTATTCTGCCATGATGTGTTCCTCTGTTACTGTATTCTACAGTGATGTGTTCCTCTGTTACTGTATTCTGCAGTGATGTGTTCCTCTGTTACTGTATTCTACAGTGATGTGTTCCTCTGTTATTTTATTCTACAGTGATGTGTTCCTCTGTTACTGTATTCTACAGTGATGTGTTCCTCTGTTACTGTATTCTACAGTGATGTGTTCCTCTGTTATTTTATTCTACAGTGATGTGTTCCTCTGTTACTGTATTCTACAGTGATGTGTTCCTCTGTTACTGTATTCTACAGTGATGTGTTCCTCTGTTACTGTATTCTACAGTGATGTGTTCCCCTGTTACTGTATTCTACAGTGATGTGTTCCTCCGTTACTGTATTCTACAGTGATGTGTTCCTCTGTTACTGTGTTCTAAAGTGATGTGTTCCTCTGTTACTGTATTCTAAAGTGATGTGTTCCTCTGTTACTGTATTCTACAGTGATCTGTTCCTCTGTTACTGTATTCTGCAGTGATGTGTTCCCCTGTTACTGTATTCTACAGTAATGTGTTCCTCTGTTACTGTATTCTACAGTGATGTGTTCCTCTGTTATTTTATTCTAAAGTGATGTGTTCCTCTGATATTTTATTCTACAGTGATGTGTTCCTCTGTTACTGTATTCTGCAGTGATGTGTTCCTCTGTTACTGTATTCTACAGTGATGTGTTCCTCTGTTACTGTATTCTACAGTGATGTGTTCCTCTGTTACTGTATTCTGCAGTGATGTGTTCCTCTGTTACTGTATTCTACAGTGATGTGTTCCTCTGTTACTGTATTCTACAGTGATGTGTTCCTCTGTTACTGTATTCTACAGTGATGTGTTCCTCTGTTACTGTATTCTAAAGTGATATGGTCCTCTGTTACTGTATTCTACAGTGATGTGTTCCCATGTTACTGTATTCTACAGTGATGTGTTCCCCTGTTACTGTATTCTACAGTGATGTGTTCCTCTGTTACTGTATTCTTCAGTGATGTGTTCCCGTGTTACTGTATTCTTCAGTGATATGTTCCTCTGTTACTGTATTCTACAGTGATGTGTTCCTCTGTTACTATATTCTACAGTGATGTGATCCCCTGTTACTGTATTCTACAGTGATATGTTCCTCTGTTACTGTATTCTACAGTGATGTGATCCCCTGTTACTGTATTCTACAGTGATGTGTTCCTCTGTTACTGTATTCTACAGTGATGTGATCCTCTGTTACTGTATTCTACAGTGATGTGTTCCTCTGTTTACTGTATTCTACAGTGATGTGTTCCTCTGTTACTGTATTCTACAGTGATGTGTTCCTCTGTTACTGTATTCTACAGTGATGTGTTCCTCTGTTACTGTATTCTACAGTGATGTGTTCCTCTGTTACTGTATTCTACAGTGATGTGTTCCTCTGTTACTGTATTCTACAGTGATGTGTTCCTCTGTTACTGTATTCTACAGTGATGTGTTCCTCTGTTACTGTATTCTACAGTGATGTGTTCCTCCGTTACTGTATTCTACAGTGATGTGTACCTCTGTTACTGTATTCTACAGTGATGTGTTCCTCTGTGACTGTATTCTGCAGTGATGTGTTCCCCTGTTGCTGTATTCTACAGTGATGTGTTCCTCTGTGACTGTATTCTAAAGTGATGTGTTCCTCTGTTACTGTATTCTACAGTGATGTGTTCCTCTGATACTGTATTCCAAAGTGATGTGTTCCCCTGTTACTGTATTCTGCAGTGATGTGTTCCTCTGTTGCTGTATTCTACAGTGATGTGTTCCTCTGTTACTGTATTCTACAGTGATGTGTTCCCCTGTTACTGTATTCTACAGTGATGTGTTCCTCTGTTACTGTATTCTACAGTGATGTGTTCCTCTGTTACCGTATTCTACAGTGATGTGTTCCCCTGTTACTGTATTCTACAGTGATGTGTTCCTCTGTTACTGTATTCTACAGTGATGTGTTCCTCTGTTACCGTATTCTACAATGATGTGTTCCCCTGTTTCCGTATTCTACAGTGATGTGTTCCTCTGTTACTGCATTCTACAGTGATGTGTTCCTCTGTTACTGTATTCTAAAGTGATGTGTTCCTCTGTTACTGTATTCTACAGTGATGTGTTCCTCTGTTACTGTATTCTACAGTGATGTTTTCCTCTGTTACTGTATTCTACAGTGATGTGTTCCTCTGTTACTGTATTCTACAGTGATGTGTTCCTCTGTTACGGTATTGTACAGTGATGTGTTCCTCTGTTATTTTATTCTAAAGTGATGTGTTCCTCTGATATATTATTCTACAGTGATGTGTTCCTCTGTTACTGTATTCTAGAGTGATGTGTTGCTCAGTTACTGTATTCTACAGTGATGTGTTCCTCTGATATTTTATTCTACAGTGATGTGTTCCTCTGTTACTGTATTCTGCAGTGATGTGTTCCTCTGTTACTGTATTCTACAGTGATGTGTTCCTCTGTTACTGTATTCTACAGTGATGTGTTCCTCTGTTACTGTATTCTGCAGTGATGTGTTCCTCTGTTACTGTATTCTACAGTGATGTGTTCCTCTGTTACTGTATTCTACAGTGATGTGTTCCTCTGTTACTGTATTCTGCAGTGATGTGTTCCTCTGTTATTTTATTCTACAGTGATGTGTTCCTCTGTTACTGTATTCTACAGTGATGTGTTCCTCTGTTATTTTATTCTACAGTGATGTGTTCCTCTGTTACTGTATTCTGCCATGATGTGTTCCTCTGTTACTGTATTCTACAGTGATGTGTTCCTCTGTTACTGTATTCTGCAGTGATGTGTTCCTCTGTTACTGTATTCTACAGTGATGTGTTCCTCTGTTATTTTATTCTACAGTGATGTGTTCCTCTG
This sequence comes from Heptranchias perlo, assembly GCF_035084215.1. Classification (NCBI taxonomy): domain Eukaryota; kingdom Metazoa; phylum Chordata; class Chondrichthyes; order Hexanchiformes; family Hexanchidae; genus Heptranchias; species Heptranchias perlo. The sequence goes on from NW_027139326.1 coordinate 198,936, forward strand.
TTACTGTATTCTACAGTGATGTGTTCCTCTGTTACTGTATTCTACAGTGATGTGTTCCTCTGTTATTTTATTCTACAGTGATGTGTTCCTCTGTTACTGTATTCTACAGTGATGTGTTCCTCTGTTACTGTATTCTACAGTGATGTGTTCCTCTGTTACTGTATTCTACAGTGATGTGTTCCCCTGTTACTGTATTCTACAGTGATGTGTTCCTCTGTTACTGTATTCTACAGTGATGTGTTCCTCTGTTACTGTGTTCTAAAGTGATGTGTTCCTCTGTTACTGTATTCTAAAGTGATGTGTTCCTCTGTTACTGTATTCTACAGTGATCTGTTCCTCTGTTACTGTATTCTGCAGTGATGTGTTCCCCTGTTACTGTATTCTACAGTAATGTGTTCCTCTGTTACTGTATTCTACAGTGATGTGTTCCTCTGTTATTTTATTCTAAAGTGATGTGTTCCTCTGATATTTTATTCTACAGTGATGTGTTCCTGTGTTACTGTATTCTACAGTGATGTTTTCCTGTGTTACTGTATTCTTCAGTGATGTGTTCCTCTGTTACTGTATTCTAAAGTGATGTGTTCCTCTGTTACTGTATTCTACAGTGATGTGTTCCTCTGTTATTTTATTCTACAGTGATGTGTTCCTCTGTTATTTTATTCTACAGTGATGTGTTCCTCTGATATTTTATTCTACAGTGATGTGTTCCTCTGTTACTGTATTCTACAGTGATGTGTTCCTCTGTTACTGTATTCTACAGTGATGTGTTCCTCTGTTACTGTATTCTAAAGTGATGTGTTCCTCTGTTACTGTATTCTACAGTGATGTGTTCCTCTGTTATTTTATTCTACAGTGATGTGTTCCTCTGTTACTGTATTCTACAGTGATGTGTTCCTCTGTTACTGTATTCTAAAGTGATGTGTTCCTCTGTTACTGTATTCTACAGTGATGTGTTCCTCTGTTATTTTATTCTGAAGTGATGTGTTCCTCTGTTACTGTATTCGACAGTGATGTGTTCCTTTGTTACTGTATTCTACAGTGATGTGTTCCTCTGTTATTTTATTCTGCAGTGATGTGTTCCTCTGTCACTGTATTCTGCAGTGATGTGTTCCTCTCTTACTGTATTCTAAAGTGATGTGTTCCTCTGTTACTGTATTCTGCAGTGATGTGTTCCTCTGTCACTGTATTCTGCAGTGATGTGTTCCTCTGTTACTGTATTCTACAGTGATGTGTTCCTCTGTTACTGTATTCTACAGTGATGTGTTCCTCTGTTACTGTATTCTACAGTGATGTGTTCCTCTGTTACTGTATTCTGCAGTGATGTGTTCCTCTGTCACTGTATTCTGCAGTGATGTGTTCCTCTGTTACTGTATTCTACAGTGATGTGTTCCTCTGTTACTGTATTCTACAGTGATGTGTTCCTCTGTTACTGTATTCTACAGTGATGTGTTCCTCTGTTACTGTATTCTGCAGTGATGTGTTCCTCTGTCACTGTATTCTGCAGTGATGTGTTCCTCTGTTACTCTATTCTACAGTGATGTGTTCCTCTGTTACTGTATTCTACAGTGATGTGTTCCTCTGTTACTGTATTCTACAGTGATGTGTTCCTCTCTTACTGTATTCTACAGTGATGTGTTCCTCTGTTACTGTATTCTACAGTGATGTGTTCCTCTCTTACTGTATTCTAAAGTAATGTGTTCCTCTGTTACTGTATTCTACAGTGATGTGTTCCCCTGTTACTGTATTCTACAGTGATGTGTTCCCCTGTTACTGTATTCTAAAGTGATGTGTTCCTCAGTTACTGTATTCTACAGTGATGTGTTCCCCTGTTACTGTATTCTACAGTGATGTGTTCCTCTGTTACTGTATTCTACAGTGATGTGTTCCTCTGTTACTGTATTCTACAGTGATGTGTTCCTCTGTTATTTTATTCTACAGTGATGTGTTCCTCTGTTACTGTATTCTACAATGATGTGTTCCCCTGTTACTGTATTCTACAGTGATGTGTTCCCCTGTTACTGTATTCTACAGTGATGTGTTCCTCTGTTACTCTATTCTAAAGTGATGTGTTCCTCTGTTACTGTATTCTACAGTGATGTGTTCCTCTGTTACTGTATTCTACAGTGATGTGTTCCTCTATTACTGTATTCTACAGTGATGTGTTCCCCTGTTACTGTATTCTACAGTGATGTGTTCCCCTGTTACTGTATTCTAAAGTGATGTGTTCCTCAGTTACTGTATTCTACAGTGATGTGTTCCCCTGTTACTGTATTCTAAAGTGATGTGTTCCTCAGTTACTGTATTCTACAGTGATGTGTTCCTCTGTTATTTTATTCTACAGTGATGTGTTCCTCTGTTACTGTATTCTACAGTGATGTGTTCCTCTGTTACTGTATTCTACAGTGATGTGTTCCTCTGTTATTTTATTCCACAGTGATGTGTTCCTCTCTTCCTGTAATCTAAAGTGATGTGTTCCTCTGTTACTGTATTCTACAGTGATGTGTTCCTCTGTTACTGTATTCTACAGTGATGTGTTCCTCTGTTACTGTATTCTACAGTGATGTGTTCCTCTGTTACTGTATTCTACAGTGATGTGTTCCTCTGTTACTGTATTCTACAGTGATGTGCTCCTCTGTTACTGTATTCTACAGTGATGTGTTCCTCTGTTACTGTATTCTACAGTGATGTGTTCCTCTGTTACTGTATTCTACAGTGATGTGTTCCTCTGTTACTGCATTCTACAGTGATGTGCTCCTCTGTTACTGTATTCTACAGTGATATGCTCCTCTGTTACTGTGTTCTGAAGTGATGTGTTCCTCTGTTACTGTATTCTACAGTGATGTGTTCCTCTGTTACTGTATTCTACAGTGATGTGTTCCTCTGTTACTGTATTCTACAGTGATGTGTTCCTCTGTTACTGTATTCTACAGTGATGTGTTCCTCTGTTACTGTATTCTACAGTGATGTGCTCCTCTGTTACTGTATTCTACAGTGATGTGCTCCTCTGTTACTGTATTCTACAGTGATGTGTTCCTCTGTTACTGTATTCTAAAGTGATGTGTTCCTATGTTACTGTATTCTACAGTGATGTGTTCCTTTGTTACAGTATTCTACAGTGATGTGCTCCTCTGTTACTGTATTCTGCAGTGATCTGTTCCACTGCTACTGTATTCTACAGTGATGTGTTCCTCTGTTACTGTATTCTACAGTGATGTGTTCCTCTGTTACTGTATTCTGCAGTGATCTGTTCCACTGTTACTGTATTCTACAGTGATGTGTTCCTCTGTTACTGTATTCTAAAGTGATGTGTTCCTATGTTACTGTATTCTACAGTGATGTGTTCCTCTGTTACTGTATTCTGCAGTGATCTGTTCCACTGTTACTGTATTCTACAGTGATGTGTTCCTCTGTTATTGTATTCTAAAGTGATGTGTTCCGATGTTACTGTATTCTACAGTGATGTGTTCCTCTGTTACTGTATTCTACAGTGATGTGTTCCTCTGTTACTGTATTCTGCAGTGATCTGTTCCACTGTTACTGTATTCTACAGTGATGTGTTCCTCTGTTACTGTATTCTAAAGTGATGTGTTCCTCTGTTACTGTATTCTACAGTGATGTGTTCCTCTGTTATTTTATTCTACAGTGATGTGTTCCTCTGTTACTGTATTCTACAGTGATGTGTTCCTCTGTTATTTTATTCTACAGTGATGTGTTCCTCTGTTACTGTATTCTGCAATGATGTGTTCCTCTGTTACTGTATTCTGCAGTGATGTGTTCCTTTGTTACTGTATTCTACAGTGATGTGTTCCTCTGTTACTGTATTCTACAGTGATGTGTTCCTCCGTTGCTGTATTCTACAGAGATGTGTTCCTCTGTTATTTTATTCTACAGTGATGTGTTACTCTGTTACTGTATTCTAAAGTGATGTGTTCCTCTGTTACTCTATTCTACAGAGATGTGTTCCTCTGTTATTTTATTCTACAGTGATGTGTTACTCTGTTACTGTGTTCTAAAGTGATGTGTTCCTCTGTTACTCTATTCTACAGTGATGTGTTCCTCTGTTACTGTATTCTACAGTGATGTGTTCCTCTGTTACTGTATTCTACAGTGATGTGTTCCTCTGTTACTGTATTCTAAAGTGATGTGTTCCTCTGTTACTCTGTTCTACAGTGATGTGTTCCTCTGTTATTTTATTCTACAGTGATGTGTTACTCTGTTACTGTATTCTACAGTGATGTGTTCCTCTGTTACTGTATTCTGCAGTGATCTGTTCCACTGTTACTGTATTCTACAGTGATGTGTTCCTCTGTTATTGTATTCTAAAGTGATGTGTTCCTATGTTACTGTATTCTACAGTGATGTGTTCCTCTGTTACTGTATTCTACAGTGATGTGTTCCTCTGTTACTGTATTCTGCAGTGATCTGTTCCACTGTTACTGTATTCTACAGTGATGTGTTCCTCTGTTACTGTATTCTAAAGTGATGTGTTCCTCTGTTACTGTATTCTACAGTGATGTGTTCCTCTGTTATTTTATTCTACAGTGATGTGTTCCTCTGTTACTGTATTCTACAGTGATGTGTTCCTCTGTTATTTTATTCTACAGTGATGTGTTCCTCTGTTACTGTATTCTGCAATGATGTGTTCCTCTGTTACTGTATTCTGCAGTGATGTGTTCCTTTGTTACTGTATTCTACAGTGATGTGTTCCTCTGTTACTGTATTCTACAGTGATGTGTTCCTCCGTTGCTGTATTCTACAGAGATGTGTTCCTCTGTTATTTTATTCTACAGTGATGTGTTACTCTGTTACTGTATTCTAAAGTGATGTGTTCCTCTGTTACTCTATTCTACAGTGATGTGTTCCTCTGTTACTGTATTCTACAGTGATGTGTTCCTCTGTTACTGTATTCTACAGTGATGTGTTCCTCTGTTACTGTATTCTAAAGTGATGTGTTCCTCTGTTACTCTGTTCTACAGTGATGTGTTCCTCTGTTATTTTATTCTACAGTGATGTGTTACTCTGTTACTGTATTCTACAGTGATGTGTTCCTCTGTTACTGTATTCTACAGTGATGTGTTCCTCTGTTACTGTATTCTACAGTGATGTGTTCCTCTGTTACTGTATTCTACAGTGATGTGTTCCTCTGTTACTGTATTCTACAGTGATGTTCTCCTCTGTTACTGTATTCTACAGTGATGTGTTCCTCTGTTACTGTATTCTACAGTGATGTGTTCCTCTGTTACTGTATTCTACAGTGATGTGTTCCTCTGTTACTGTATTCTACAGTGATGTGCTCCTCTGTTACTGTATTCTAAAGTGATGTGTTCCTCTGTTACTGTATTCTACAGTGATGTGTTCCTCTGTTACTGTATTCTACAGTGATGTGTTCCTCTGTTACTGTATTCTACAGTGATGTGTTCCTCTGTTACTGTATTCTACAGTGATGTGTTCCTCTGTTACTGTATTCTACAGTGATGTGCTCCTCTGTTACTGTATTCTACAGTGATGTGTTCCTCTGTTACTGTATTCTACAGTGATGTGTTCCTATGTTACTGTATTCCACAGTGATGTGTTCCCCTGTTACTGTATTCTACAGTGATGTGTTCCTCTGTTACTGTATTCTACAGTGATGTGTTCCTCTGTTACTGTATTCTGCAGTGATGTGTTCCTCTGTCACTGTATTCTGCAGTGATGTGTTCCTCTGTTACTGTATTCTACAGTGATGTGTTCCTCTGTTACTGTATTCTACAGTGATGTGTTCCTCTGTTACTGTATTCTACAGTGATGTGTTCCTCTGTTACTGTATTCTACAGTGATGTGTTCCTCTCTTACTGTATTCTAAAGTGATGTGTTCCTCTGTTACTGTATTCTACAGTGATGTGTTCCCCTGTTACTGTATTCTACAGTGATGTGTTCCCCTGTTACTGTATTCTAAAGTGATGTGTTCCTCAGTTACTGTATTCTACAGTGATGTGTTCCCCTGTTACTGTATTCTACAGTGATGTGTTCCTCTGTTACTGTATTCTACAGTGATGTGTTCCTCTGTTATTTTATTCTACAGTGATGTGTTCCTCTGTTATTTTATTCTACAGTGATGTGTTCCTCTGTTACTGTATTCTACAGTGATGTGTTCCCCTGTTACTGTATTCTACAGTGATGTGTTCCCCTGTTACTGTATTCTACAGTGATGTGTTCCTCTGTTACTCTATTCTAAAGTGATGTGTTCCTCTGTTACTGTATTCTACAGTGATGTGTTCCTCTGTTACTGTATTCTACAGTGATGTGTTCCTCTATTACTGTATTCTACAGTGATGTGTTCCCCTGTTACTGTATTCTACAGTGATGTGTTCCCCTGTTACTGTATTCTAAAGTGATGTGTTCCTCAGTTACTGTATTCTACAGTGATGTGTTCCCCTGTTACTGTATTCTAAAGTGATGTGTTCCTCAGTTACTGTATTCTACAGTGATGTGTTCCTCTGTTATTTTATTCTACAGTGATGTGTTCCTCTGTTACTGTATTCTACAGTGATGTGTTCCTCTGTTACTGTATTCTACAGTGATGTGTTCCTCTGTTATTTTATTCCACAGTGATGTGTTCCTCTCTTCCTGTAATCTAAAGTGATGTGTTCCTCTGTTACTGTATTCTACAGTGATGTGTTCCTCTGTTACTGTATTCTACAGTGATGTGTTCCTCTGTTACTGTATTCTACAGTGATGTGTTCCTCTGTTACTGTATTCTACAGTGATGTGTTCCTCTGTTACTGCATTCTACAGTGATGTGCTCCTCTGTTACTGTATTCTACAGTGATGTGTTCCTCTGTTACTGTATTCTACAGTGATGTGTTCCTCTGTTACTGTATTCTACAGTGATGTGTTCCTCTGTTACTGTATTCTACAGTGATGTGCTCCTCTGTTACTGTATTCTACAGTGATGTGCTCCTCTGTTACTGTATTCTAAAGTGATGTGTTCCTCTGTTACTGTATTCTACAGTGATGTGTTCCTCTGTTACTGTATTCTACAGTGATGTGTTCCTCTATTACTGTATTCTACAGTGATGTGTTCCCCTGTTACTGTATTCTACAGTGATGTGTTCCCCTGTTACTGTATTCTAAAGTGATGTGTTCCTCAGTTACTGTATTCTACAGTGATGTGTTCCCCTGTTACTGTATTCTAAAGTGATGTGTTCCTCAGTTACTGTATTCTACAGTGATGTGTTCCTCTGTTATTTTATTCTACAGTGATGTGTTCCTCTGTTACTGTATTCTACAGTGATGTGTTCCTCTGTTACTGTATTCTACAGTGATGTGTTCCTCTGTTATTTTATTCCACAGTGATGTGTTCCTCTCTTCCTGTAATCTAAAGTGATGTGTTCCTCTGTTACTGTATTCTACAGTGATGTGTTCCTCTGTTACTGTATTCTACAGTGATGTGTTCCTCTGTTACTGTATTCTACAGTGATGTGTTCCTCTGTTACTGTATTCTACAGTGATGTGTTCCTCTGTTACTGCATTCTACAGTGATGTGCTCCTCTGTTACTGTATTCTACAGTGATGTGTTCCTCTGTTACTGTATTCTACAGTGATGTGTTCCTCTGTTACTGTATTCTACAGTGATGTGTTCCTCTGTTACTGTATTCTACAGTGATGTGCTCCTCTGTTACTGTATTCTACAGTGATGTGCTCCTCTGTTACTGTATTCTAAAGTGATGTGTTCCTCTGTTACTGTATTCTACAGTGATGTGTTCCTCTGTTACTGTATTCTACAGTGATGTGTTCCTCTGTTACTGTATTCTACAGTGATGTGTTCCTCTGTTACTGTATTCTACAGTGATGTGCTCCTCTGTTACTGTATTCTACAGTGATGTGCTCCTCTGTTACTGTATTCTACAGTGATGTGTTCCTCTGTTACTGTATTCTAAAGTGATGTGTTCCTATGTTACTGTATTCTACAGTGATGTGTTCCCCTGTTACTGTATTCTACAATGATGTGCTCCTCTGTTACTGTATTCTACAGTGATGTGCTCCTCTGTTACTGTATTCTGCAGTGATCTGTTCCTCTGTTACTGTATTCTGCAGTGATCTGTTCCACTGTTACTGTATTCTACAGTGATGTGTTCCTCTGTTACTGTATTCTAAAGTGATGTGTTCCTATGTTACTGTATTCTACAGTGATGTGTTCCTCTGTTACTGTATTCCAAAGTGATGTGTTCCTCTGTTACTGTATTCTGCAGTGATCTGTTCCACTGTTACTGTATTCTACAGTGATGTGTTCCTCTGTTATTGTATTCTAAAGTGATGTGTTCCTATGTTACTGTATTCTACAGTGATGTGTTCCTCTGTTACTGTATTCTACAGTGATGTGTTCCTCTGTTACTGTATTCTGCAGTGATCTGTTCCACTGTTACTGTATTCTACAGTGATGTGTTCCTCTGTTACTGTATTCTAAAGTGATGTGTTCCTATGTTACTGTATTCTACAGTGATGTGTTCCTCTGTTACTGTATTCCAAAGTGATGTGTTCCTCTGTTACTGTATTCTGCAGTGATCTGTTCCACTGTTACTGTATTCTACAGTGATGTGTTCCTCTGTTATTGTATTCTAAAGTGATGTGTTCCTATGTTACTGTATTCTACAGTGATGTGTTCCTCTGTTACTGTATTCTACAGTGATGTGTTCCTCTGTTACTGTATTCTACAGTGATGTGTTCCTCTGTTATTGTATTCTAAAGTGATGTGTTCCTATGTTACTGTATTCTACAGTGATGTGTTCCTCTGTTACTGTATTCTACAGTGATGTGTTCCTCTGTTACTGTATTCTACAGTGATGTGTTCCTCTGTTATTTTATTCTGAAGTGATGTGTTCCTCTGTTACTGTTTTCTACAGTGATGTGTTCCTCTGTTATTTTATTCTACAGTGATGTGTTCCTCTGTTACTGTATTCTACAGTGATGTGTTCCTCTGTTATTTTATTCTACAGTGATGTGTTCCTCTGTTACTGTATTCTGCAATGATGTGTTCCTCTGTTACTGTATTCTGCAGCGATGTGTTCCTTTGTTACTGTATTCTACAGTGATGTGTTCCTCTGTTACTGTATTCTAAAGTGATGTGTTCCTCTGTTACTGTATTCTACAGTGATGTGTTCCTCTGTTATTTTATTCTGAAGTGATGTGTTCCTCTGTTACTGTTTTCTACAGTGATGTGTTCCTCTGTTATTTTATTCTACAGTGATGTGTTCCTCTGTTACTGTATTCTACAGTGATGTGTTCCTCTGTTATTTTATTCTACAGTGATGTGTTCCTCTGTTACTGTATTCTGCAATGATGTGTTCCTCTGTTACTGTATTCTGCAGCGATGTGTTCCTTTGTTACTGTATTCTACAGTGATGTGTTCCTCTGTTACTGTATTCTACAGTGATGTGTTCCTCCGTTGCTGTATTCTACAGAGATGTGTTCCTCTGTTATTTTATTCTACAGTGATGTGTTACTCTGTTACTGTATTCTAAAGTGATGTGTTCCTCTGTTACTCTATTCTACAGAGATGTGTTCCTCTGTTATTTTATTCTACAGTGATGTGTTACTCTGTTACTGTGTTCTAAAGTGATGTGTTCCTCTGTTACTGTATTCTACAGTGATGTGTTCCTCTGTTACTGTATTCTACAGTGATGTGTTCCTCTGTTACTGTATTCTAAAGTGATGTGTTCCTCTGTTACTCTATTCTACAGTGATGTGTTCCTCTGTTATTTTATTCTACAGTGATGTGTTACTCTGTTACTGTATTCTACAGTGATGTGTTCCTCTGTTACTGTATTCTACAGTGATGTGTTCCTCTGTTACTGTATTCTACAGTGATGTGTTCCTCTGTTACTGTATTCTACAGTGATGTGTTCCTCTGTTACTGTATTCTACAGTGATGTTCTCCTCTGTTACTGTATTCTACAGTGATGTGTTCCTCTGTTACTGTATTCTACAGTGATGTGTTCCTCTGTTACTGTATTCTACAGTGATGTGTTCCTCTGTTACTGTATTCTACAGTGATGTGCTCCTCTGTTACTGTATTCTAAAGTGATGTGTTCCTCTGTTACTGTATTCTACAGTGATGTGTTCCTCTGTTACTGTATTCTACAGTGATGTGTTCCTCTGTTACTGTATTCTACAGTGATGTGTTCCGCTGTTACTGTATTCTACAGTGATGTGTTCCTCTGTTACTGTATTCTACAGTGATGTGCTCCTCTGTTACTGTATTCTACAGTGATGTGCTCCTCTGTTGCTGTATTCTACAGTGATGTGTTCCTCTGTTACTGTATTCTAAAGTGATGTGTTCCTATGTTACTGTATTCTACAGTGATGTGTTCCCCTGTTACTGTATTCTACAGTGATGTGTTCCTCTGTTACTGTATTCTACAGTGATGTGTTCCTCTGTTACTGTATTCTGCAGTGATGTGTTCCTCTGTCACTGTATTCTGCAGTGATGTGTTCCTCTGTTACTGTATTATACAGTGATGTGTTCCTCTGTTACTGTATTCTACAGTGATGTGTTCCTCTGTTACTGTATTCTACAGTGATGTGTTCCTCTCTTACTGTATTCTACAGTGATGTGTTCCTCTGTTACTGTATTCTACAGTGATGTGTTCCTCTCTTACTGTATTCTAAAGTGATGTGTTCCTCTGTTACTGTATTCTACAGTGATGTGTTCCCCTGTTACTGTATTCTACAGTGATGTGTTCCCCTGTTACTGTATTCTAAAGTGATGTGTTCCTCAGTTACTGTATTCTACAGTGATGTGTTCCCCTGTTACTGTATTCTACAGTGATGTGTTCCTCTGTTACTGTATTCTACAGTGATGTGTTCCTCTGTTATTTTATTCTACAGTGATGTGTTCCTCTGTTATTTTATTCTACAGTGATGTGTTCCTCTGTTACTGTATTCTACAGTGATGTGTTCCCCTCTTACTGTATTCTACAGTGATGTGTTCCCCTGTTACTGTATTCTACAGTGATGTGTTCCTCTGTTACTGTATTCTACAGTGATGTGTTCCTATGTTACTGTATTCTACAGTGATGTGTTCCCCTGTTACTGTATTCTACAGTGATGTGTTTCTCTGTTACTGTATTCTACAGTGATGTGTTCCTCTGTTACTGTATTCTGCAGTGATGTGTTCCTCTGTCACTGTATTCTGCAGTGATGTGTTCCTCTGTTACTGTATTCTACAGTGATGTGTTCCTCTGTTACTGTATTCTACAGTGATGTGTTCCTCTGTTACTGTATTCTACAGTGATGTGTTCCTCTGTTACTGTATTCTACAGTGATGTGTTCCTCTCTTACTGTATTCTAAAGTGATGTGTTCCTCTGTTACTGTATTCTACAGTGATGTGTTCCCCTGTTACTGTATTCTACAGTGATGTGTTCCCCTGTTACTGTATTCTAAAGTGATGTGTTCCTCAGTTACTGTATTCTACAGTGATGTGTTCCCCTGTTACTGTATTCTACAGTGATGTGTTCCTCTGTTACTGTATTCTACAGTGATGTGTTCCTCTGTTATTTTATTCTACAGTGATGTGTTCCTCTGTTATTTTATTCTACAGTGATGTGTTCCTCTGTTACTGTATTCTACAGTGATGTGTTCCCCTGTTACTGTATTCTACAGTGTTGTGTTCCCCTGTTACTGTATTCTACAGTGATGTGTTCCTCTGTTACTCTATTCTAAAGTGATGTGTTCCTCTGTTACTGTATTCTACAGTGATGTGTTCCTCTGTTACTGTATTCTACAGTGATGTGTTCCTCTATTACTGTATTCTACAGTGATGTGTTCCCCTGTTACTGTATTCTACAGTGATGTGTTCCCCTGTTACTGTATTCTAAAGTGATGTGTTCCTCAGTTACTGTATTCTACAGTGATGTGTTCCTCTGTTACTGTATTCTACAGTGATGTGTTCCTCTGTTACTGTATTCTAAAGTGATGTGTTCCTCTGTTACTCTATTCTACAGTGATGTGTTCCTCTGTTATTTTATTCTACAGTGATGTGTTACTCTGTTACTGTATTCTACAGTGATGTGTTCCTCTGTTACTGTATTCTACAGTGATGTGTTCCCCTGTTACTGTATTCTACAGTGATGTGTTCCTCTGTTACTGTATTCTACAGTGATGTGTTCCTCTGTTACTATATTCTACAGTGATGTGTTCCTCTGTTACTGTATTCTACAGTGATGTGTTCCTCTGTTACTGTATTCTACAGTGATGTGTTCCTCTGTTACTGTATTCTACAGTGATGTGTTCCTCCGTTGCTGTATTCTACAGAGATGTGTTCCTCTGTTATTTTATTCTACAGTGATGTGTTACTCTGTTACTGTATTCTAAAGTGATGTGTTCCTCTGTTACTCTATTCTACAGAGATGTGTTCCTCTGTTATTTTATTCTACAGTGATGTGTTACTCTGTTACTGTGTTCTAAAGTGATGTGTTCCTCTGTTACTGTATTCTACAGTGATGTGTTCCTCTGTTACTGTATTCTACAGTGATGTGTTCCTCTGTTACTGTATTCTAAAGTGATGTGTTCCTCTGTTACTCTATTCTACAGTGATGTGTTCCTCTGTTATTTTATTCTACAGTGATGTGTTACTCTGTTACTGTATTCTACAGTGATGTGTTCCTCTGTTACTGTATTCTACAGTGATGTGTTCCTCTGTTACTGTATTCTACAGTGATGTGTTCCTCTGTTACTGTATTCTACAGTGATGTGTTCCTCTGTTACTGTATTCTACAGTGATGTTCTCCTCTGTTACTGTATTCTACAGTGATGTGTTCCTCTGTTACTGTATTCTACAGTGATGTGTTCCTCTGTTACTGTATTCTACAGTGATGTGTTCCTCTGTTACTGTATTCTACAGTGATGTGCTCCTCTGTTACTGTATTCTAAAGTGATGTGTTCCTCTGTTACTGTATTCTACAGTGATGTGTTCCTCTGTTACTGTATTCTACAGTGATGTGTTCCTCTGTTACTGTATTCTACAGTGATGTGTTCCGCTGTTACTGTATTCTACAGTGATGTGTTCCTCTGTTACTGTATTCTACAGTGATGTGCTCCTCTGTTACTGTATTCTACAGTGATGTGCTCCTCTGTTGCTGTATTCTACAGTGATGTGTTCCTCTGTTACTGTATTCTAAAGTGATGTGTTCCTATGTTACTGTATTCTACAGTGATGTGTTCCCCTGTTACTGTATTCTACAGTGATGTGTTCCTCTGTTACTGTATTCTACAGTGATGTGTTCCTCTGTTACTGTATTCTGCAGTGATGTGTTCCTCTGTCACTGTATTCTGCAGTGATGTGTTCCTCTGTTACTGTATTATACAGTGATGTGTTCCTCTGTTACTGTATTCTACAGTGATGTGTTCCTCTGTTACTGTATTCTACAGTGATGTGTTCCTCTCTTACTGTATTCTACAGTGATGTGTTCCTCTGTTACTGTATTCTACAGTGATGTGTTCCTCTCTTACTGTATTCTAAAGTGATGTGTTCCTCTGTTACTGTATTCTACAGTGATGTGTTCCCCTGTTACTGTATTCTACAGTGATGTGTTCCCCTGTTACTGTATTCTAAAGTGATGTGTTCCTCAGTTACTGTATTCTACAGTGATGTGTTCCCCTGTTACTGTATTCTACAGTGATGTGTTCCTCTGTTACTGTATTCTACAGTGATGTGTTCCTCTGTTATTTTATTCTACAGTGATGTGTTCCTCTGTTATTTTATTCTACAGTGATGTGTTCCTCTGTTACTGTATTCTACAGTGATGTGTTCCCCTCTTACTGTATTCTACAGTGATGTGTTCCCCTGTTACTGTATTCTACAGTGATGTGTTCCTCTGTTACTGTATTCTACAGTGATGTGTTCCTATGTTACTGTATTCTACAGTGATGTGTTCCCCTGTTACTGTATTCTACAGTGATGTGTTTCTCTGTTACTGTATTCTACAGTGATGTGTTCCTCTGTTACTGTATTCTGCAGTGATGTGTTCCTCTGTCACTGTATTCTGCAGTGATGTGTTCCTCTGTTACTGTATTCTACAGTGATGTGTTCCTCTGTTACTGTATTCTACAGTGATGTGTTCCTCTGTTACTGTATTCTACAGTGATGTGTTCCTCTGTTACTGTATTCTACAGTGATGTGTTCCTCTCTTACTGTATTCTAAAGTGATGTGTTCCTCTGTTACTGTATTCTACAGTGATGTGTTCCCCTGTTACTGTATTCTACAGTGATGTGTTCCCCTGTTACTGTATTCTAAAGTGATGTGTTCCTCAGTTACTGTATTCTACAGTGATGTGTTCCCCTGTTACTGTATTCTACAGTGATGTGTTCCTCTGTTACTGTATTCTACAGTGATGTGTTCCTCTGTTATTTTATTCTACAGTGATGTGTTCCTCTGTTATTTTATTCTACAGTGATGTGTTCCTCTGTTACTGTATTCTACAGTGATGTGTTCCCCTGTTACTGTATTCTACAGTGTTGTGTTCCCCTGTTACTGTATTCTACAGTGATGTGTTCCTCTGTTACTCTATTCTAAAGTGATGTGTTCCTCTGTTACTGTATTCTACAGTGATGTGTTCCTCTGTTACTGTATTCTACAGTGATGTGTTCCTCTATTACTGTATTCTACAGTGATGTGTTCCCCTGTTACTGTATTCTACAGTGATGTGTTCCCCTGTTACTGTATTCTAAAGTGATGTGTTCCTCAGTTACTGTATTCTACAGTGATGTGTTCCTCTGTTACTGTATTCTACAGTGATGTGTTCCTCTGTTACTGTATTCTAAAGTGATGTGTTCCTCTGTTACTCTATTCTACAGTGATGTGTTCCTCTGTTATTTTATTCTACAGTGATGTGTTACTCTGTTACTGTATTCTACAGTGATGTGTTCCTCTGTTACTGTATTCTACAGTGATGTGTTCCCCTGTTACTGTATTCTACAGTGATGTGTTCCTCTGTTACTGTATTCTACAGTGATGTGTTCCTCTGTTACTATATTCTACAGTGATGTGTTCCTCTGTTACTGTATTCTACAGTGATGTGTTCCTCTGTTACTGTATTCTACAGTGATGTGTTCCTCTGTTACTGTATTCTACAGTGATGTGTTCCTCTGTTACTGTATTCTACAGTGATGTTCTCCTCTGTTACTGTATTCTACAGTGATGTGTTCCTCTGTTACTGTATTCTACAGTGATGTGTTCCTCTGTTACTGTATTCTACAGTGATGTGTTCCTCTGTTACTGTATTCTACAGTGATGTGCTCCTCTGTTACTGTATTCTAAAGTGATGTGTTCCTCTGTTACTGTATTCTACAGTGATGTGTTCCTCTGTTACTGTATTCTACAGTGATGTGTTCCTCTGTTACTGTATTCTACAGTGATGTGTTCCGCTGTTACTGTATTCTACAGTGATGTGTTCCTCTGTTACTGTATTCTACAGTGATGTGCTCCTCTGTTACTGTATTCTACAGTGATGTGCTCCTCTGTTGCTGTATTCTACAGTGATGTGTTCCTCTGTTACTGTATTCTAAAGTGATGTGTTCCTATGTTACTGTATTCTACAGTGATGTGTTCCCCTGTTACTGTATTCTACAGTGATGTGTTCCTCTGTTACTGTATTCTACAGTGATGTGTTCCTCTGTTACTGTATTCTGCAGTGATGTGTTCCTCTGTCACTGTATTCTGCAGTGATGTGTTCCTCTGTTACTGTATTATACAGTGATGTGTTCCTCTGTTACTGTATTCTACAGTGATGTGTTCCTCTGTTACTGTATTCTACAGTGATGTGTTCCTCTCTTACTGTATTCTACAGTGATGTGTTCCTCTGTTACTGTATTCTACAGTGATGTGTTCCTCTCTTACTGTATTCTAAAGTGATGTGTTCCTCTGTTACTGTATTCTACAGTGATGTGTTCCCCTGTTACTGTATTCTACAGTGATGTGTTCCCCTGTTACTGTATTCTAAAGTGATGTGTTCCTCAGTTACTGTATTCTACAGTGATGTGTTCCCCTGTTACTGTATTCTACAGTGATGTGTTCCTCTGTTACTGTATTCTACAGTGATGTGTTCCTCTGTTATTTAATTCTACAGTGATGTGTTCCTCTGTTATTTTATTCTACAGTGATGTGTTCCTCTGTTACTGTATTCTACAGTGATGTGTTCCCCTCTTACTGTATTCTACAGTGATGTGTTCCCCTGTTACTGTATTCTACAGTGATGTGTTCCTCTGTTACTGTATTCTACAGTGATGTGTTCCTATGTTACTGTATTCTACAGTGATGTGTTCCCCTGTTACTGTATTCTACAGTGATGTGTTTCTCTGTTACTGTATTCTACAGTGATGTGTTCCTCTGTTACTGTATTCTGCAGTGATGTGTTCCTCTGTCACTGTATTCTGCAGTGATGTGTTCCTCTGTTACTGTATTCTACAGTGATGTGTTCCTCTGTTACTGTATTCTACAGTGATGTGTTCCTCTGTTACTGTATTCTACAGTGATGTGTTCCTCTGTTACTGTATTCTACAGTGATGTGTTCCTCTCTTACTGTATTCTAAAGTGATGTGTTCCTCTGTTACTGTATTCTACAGTGATGTGTTACCCTGTTACTGTATTCTGCAGTGATGTGTTCCCCTGTTACTGTATTCTAAAGTGATGTGTTCCTCAGTTACTGTATTCTACAGTGATGTGTTCCCCTGTTACTGTATTCTACAGTGATGTGTTCCTCTGTTACTGTATTCTACAGTGATGTGTTCCTCTGTTATTTTATTCTACAGTGATGTGTTCCTCTGTTATTTTATTCTACAGTGATGTGTTCCTCTGTTACTGTATTCTACAGTGATGTGTTCCCCTGTTACTGTATTCTACAGTGTTGTGTTCCCCTGTTACTGTATTCTACAGTGATGTGTTCCTCTGTTACTCTATTCTAAAGTGATGTGTTCCTCTGTTACTGTATTCTACAGTGATGTGTTCCTCTGTTACTGTATTCTACAGTGATGTGTTCCTCTATTACTGTATTCTACAGTGATGTGTTCCCCTGTTACTGTATTCTACAGTGATGTGTTCCCCTGTTACTGTATTCTAAAGTGATGTGTTCCTCAGTTACTGTATTCTACAGTGATGTGTTCCCCTGTTACTGTATTCTAAAGTGATGTGTTCCTCAGTTACTGTATTCTACAGTGATGTGTTCCTCTGTTATTTTATTCTACAGTGATGTGTTCCTCTGTTACTGTATTCTACAGTGATGTGTTCCTCTGTTACTGTATTCTACAGTGATGTGTTCCTCTGTTATTTTATTCCACAGTGATGTGTTCCTCTCTTCCTGTAATCTAAAGTGATGTGTTCCTCTGTTACTGTATTCTACAGTGATGTGTTCCTCTGTTACTGTATTCTACAGTGATGTGTTCCTCTGTTACTGTATTCTACAGTGATGTGTTCCTCTGTTACTGTATTCTACAGTGATGTGTTTCTCTGTTACTGCATTCTACAGTGATGTGCTCCTCTGTTACTGTATTCTACAGTGATGTGTTCCTCTGTTACTGTATTCTACAGTGATGTGTTCCTCTGTTACTGTATTCTACAGTGATGTGTTCCTCTGTTACTGTATTCTACAGTGATGTGCTCCTCTGTTACTGTATTCTACAGTGATGTGCTCCTCTGTTACTGTATTCTAAAGTGATGTGTTCCTCTGTTACTGTATTCTACAGTGATGTGTTCCTCTGTTACTGTATTCTACAGTGATGTGTTCCTCTGTTACTGTATTCTACAGTGATTTGTTCCTCTGTTACTGCATTCTACAGTGATGTGCTCCTCTGTTACTGTATTCTACAGTGATGTGCTCCTCTGTTACTGTATTCTACAGTGATGTGTTCCTCTGTTACTGTATTCTAAAGTGATGTGTTCCTATGTTACTGTATTCTACAGTGATGTGTTTCCCTTTTACTGTATTCTACAGTGATGTGCTCCTCTGTTACTGTATTCTACAGTGATGTGCTCCTCTGTTACTGTATTCTACAGTGATGTGTTCCTCTGTTACTGTATTCCACAGTGATGTGTTCCCCTGTTACTGTATTCTACAGAGATGTGTTCCTCTGTTACTGTATTCTACAGTGATGTGTTCCTCTGTTACTGTATTCTACAGTGATGTGCTCCTCTGTTACTGTATTCTACAGTGATGTGTTCCTCTGTTACTGTATTCCACAGTGATGTGTTCCCCTGTTACTGTATTCTACAGTGATGTGTTCCTCTGTTACTGTATTCTACAGTGATGTGTTCCTCTGTTACTGTATTCTACAGTGATGTGCTCCTCTGTTACTGTATTCTACAGTTATGTGCTCCTCTGTTACTGTATTCTACAGTGATGTGTTCCTCTGTTACTGTATTCTAAAGTGATGTGTTCCTATGTTACTGTATTCTACAGTGATGTGTTCCCCTGTTACTGTATTCTACAGTGATGTGCTCCTCTGTTACTGTATTCTACAGTGATGTGCTCCTCTGTTACTGTATTCCACAGTGATGTGTTCCTTTGTTACTGTATTCTAAAGTGATGTGTTCCTTTGTTACAGTATTCTACAGTGATGTGCTCCTCTGTTACTGTATTCTGCAGTGATCTGTTCCTCTGTTACTGTATTCTACAGTGATGTGTTCCTCTGTTACTGTATTCTGCAGTGATCTGTTCCACTGTTACTGTATTCTACAGTGATGTGTTCCTCTGTTACTGTATTCTAAAGTGATGTGTTCCTATGTTACTGTATTCTACAGTGATGTGTTCCTCTGTTACTGTATTCTACAGTGATGTGTTCCTCTGTTACTGTATTCTGCAGTGATCTGTTCCACTGTTACTGTATTCTACAGTGATGTGTTCCTCTGTTATTGTATTCTAAAGTGATGTGTTCCTATGTTACTGTATTCTACAGTGATGTGTTCCTCTGTTACTGTATTCTACAGTGATGTGTTCCTCTGTTACTGTATTCTGCAGTGATCTGTTCCACTGTTACTGTATTCTACAGTGATGTGTTCCTCTGTTACTGTATTCTAAAGTGATGTGTTCCTCTGTTACTGTATTCTACAGTGATGTGTTCCTCTGTTATTTTATTCTGAAGTGATGTGTTCCTCTGTTACTGTTTTCTACAGTGATGTGTTCCTCTGTTATTTTATTCTACAGTGATGTGTTCCTCTGTTACTGTATTCTACAGTGATGTGTTCCTCTGTTATTTTATTCTACAGTGATGTGTTCCTCTGTTACTGTATTCTGCAATGATGTGTTCCTCTGTTACTGTATTCTGCAGTGATGTGTTCCTTTGTTACTGTATTCTACAGTGATGTGTTCCTCTGTTATTTTATTCTACAGTGATGTGTTACTCTGTTACTGTATTCTAAAGTGATGTGTTCCTCTGTTACTCTATTCTACAGAGATGTGTTCCTCTGTTATTTTATTCTACAGTGATGTGTTACTCTGTTACTGTGTTCTAAAGTGATGTGTTCCTCTGTTACTCTATTCTACAGTGATGTGTTCCTCTGTTACTGTATTCTACAGTGATGTGTTCCTCTGTTACTGTATTCTACAGTGATGTGTTCCTCTGTTACTGTATTCTAAAGTGATGTGTTCCTCTGTTACTCTATTCTACAGTGATGTGTTCCTCTGTTATTTTATTCTACAGTGATGTGTTACTCTGTTACTGTATTCTACAGTGATGTGTTCCTCTGTTACTGTATTCTACAGTGATGTGTTCCTCTGTTACTGTATTCTACAGTGATGTGTTCCTCTGTTACTGTATTCTACAGTGATGTGTTCCTCTGTTACTGTATTCTACAGTGATGTTCTCCTCTGTTACTGTATTCTACAGTGATGTGTTCCTCTGTTACTGTATTCTACAGTGATGTGTTCCTCTGTTACTGTATTCTACAGTGATGTGTTCCTCTGTTACTGTATTCTACAGTGATGTGCTCCTCTGTTACTGTATTCTAAAGTGATGTGTTCCTCTGTTACTGTATTCTACAGTGATGTGTTCCTCTGTTACTGTATTCTACAGTGATGTGTTCCTCTGTTACTGTATTCTACAGTGATGTGTTCCTCTGTTACTGTATTCTACAGTGATGTGTTCCTCTGTTACTGTATTCTACAGTGATGTGCTCCTCTGTTACTGTATTCTACAGTGATGTGCTCCTCTGTTGCTGTATTCTACAGTGATGTGTTCCTCTGTTACTGTATTCTAAAGTGATGTGTTCCTATGTTACTGTATTCTACAGTGATGTGTTCCCCTGTTACTGTATTCTACAGTGATGTGTTCCTCTGTTACTGTATTCTACAGTGATGTGTTCCTCTGTTACTGTATTCTGCAGTGATGTGTTCCTCTGTCACTGTATTCTGCAGTGATGTGTTCCTCTGTTACTGTATTATACAGTGATGTGTTCCTCTGTTACTGTATTCTACAGTGATGTGTTCCTCTGTTACTGTATTCTACAGTGATGTGTTCCTCTCTTACTGTATTCTACAGTGATGTGTTCCTCTGTTACTGTATTCTACAGTGATGTGTTCCTCTCTTACTGTATTCTAAAGTGATGTGTTCCTCTGTTACTGTATTCTACAGTGATGTGTTCCCCTGTTACTGTATTCTACAGTGATGTGTTCCCCTGTTACTGTATTCTAAAGTGATGTGTTCCTCAGTTACTGTATTCTACAGTGATGTGTTCCCCTGTTACTGTATTCTACAGTGATGTGTTCCTCTGTTACTGTATTCTACAGTGATGTGTTCCCCTGTTACTGTATTCTACAGTGATGTGTTCCCCTGTTATTTTATTCTACAGTGATGTGTTCCTCTGTTATTTTATTCTACAGTGATGTGTTCCTCTGTTATTTTATTCTACAGTGATGTGTTCCTCTGTTACTGTATTCTACAGTGATGTGTTCCCCTGTTACTGTATTCTACAGTGATGTGTTCCCCTGTTACTGTATTCTACAGTGATGTGTTCCTCTGTTACTCTATTCTAAAGTGATGTGTTCCTCTGTTACTGTATTCTACAGTGATGTGTTCCTCTGTTACTGTATTCTACAGTGATGTGTTCCTCTATTACTGTATTCTACAGTGATGTGTTCCCCTGTTACTGTATTCTACAGTGATGTGTTCCCCTGTTACTGTATTCTAAAGTGATGTGTTCCTCAGTTACTGTATTCTACAGTGATGTGTTCCCCTGTTACTGTATTCTAAAGTGATGTGTTCCTCAGTTACTGTATTCTACAGTGATGTGTTCCTCTGTTATTTTATTCTACAGTGATGTGTTCCTCTGTTACTGTATTCTACAGTGATGTGTTCCTCTGTTACTGTATTCTACAGTGATGTGTTCCTCTGTTATTTTATTCCACAGTGATGTGTTCCTCTCTTCCTGTAATCTAAAGTGATGTGTTCCTCTGTTACTGTATTCTACAGTGATGTGTTCCTCTGTTACTGTATTCTACAGTGATGTGTTCCTCTGTTACTGTATTCTACAGTGATGTGTTCCTCTGTTACTGTATTCTACAGTGATGTGTTCCTCTGTTACTGTATTCTACAGTGATGTGCTCCTCTGTTACTGTATTCTACAGTGATGTGTTCCTCTGTTACTGTATTCTACAGTGATGTGTTCCTCTGTTACTGTATTCTACAGTGATGTGTTCCTCTGTTACTGTATTCTACAGTGATGTGCTCCTCTGTTACTGTATTCTACAGTGATGTGCTCCTCTGTTACTGTATTCTAAAGTGATGTGTTCCTCTGTTACTGTATTCTACAGTGATGTGTTCCTCTGTTACTGTATTCTACAGTGATGTGTTCCTCTGTTACTGTATTCTACAGTGATGTGTTCCTCTGTTACTGTATTCTACAGTGATGTGTTCCTCTGTTACTGTATTCTACAGTGATGTGCTCCTCTGTCACTGTATTCTACAGTGATGTGCTCCTCTGTTACTGTATTCTACAGTGATGTGTTCCTCTGTTACTGTATTCTAAAGTGATGTGTTCCTATGTTACTGTATTCTACAGTGATGTGTTCCCCTGTTACTGTATTCTACAGTGATGTGCTCCTCTGTTACTGTATTCTACAGTGATGTGTTCCTCTGTTACTGTATTCTAAAGTGATGTGTTCCTTTGTTACAGTATTCTACATTGATGTGCTCCTCTGTTACTGTATTCTGCAGTGATCTGTTCCTCTGTTACTGTATTCTACAGTGATGTGTTCCTTTGTTACTGTATTCTAAAGTGATGTGTTCCTTTGTTACAGTATTCTACAGTGATGTGCTCCTCTGTTACTGTATTCTGCAGTGATCTGTTCCTCTGTTACTGTATTCTACAGTGATGTGTTCCTCTGTTACTGTATTCTGCAGTGATCTGTTCCACTGTTACTGTATTCTACAGTGATGTGTTCCTCTGTTACTGTATTCTAAAGTGATGTGTTCCTATGTTACTGTATTCTACAGTGATGTGTTCCTCTGTTACTGTATTCTACAGTGATGTGTTCCTCTGTTACTGTATTCTGCAGTGATCTGTTCCACTGTTACTGTATTCTACAGTGATGTGTTCCTCTGTTATTGTATTCTAAAGTGATGTGTTCCTATGTTACTGTATTCTACAGTGATGTGTTCCTCTGTTACTGTATTCTACAGTGATGTGTTCCTCTGTTACTGTATTCTGCAGTGATCTGTTCCACTGTTATTTTATTCTGAAGTGATGTGTTCCTCTGTTACTGTTTTCTACAGTGATGTGTTCCTCTGTTATTTTATTCTACAGTGATGTGTTCCTCTGTTACTGTATTCTACAGTGATGTGTTCCTCTGTTATTTTATTCTACAGTGATGTGTTCCTCTGTTACTGTATTCTGCAATGATGTGTTCCTCTGTTACTGTATTCTGCAGTGATGTGTTCCTTTGTTACTGTATTCTACAGTGATGTGTTCCTCTGTTCCTGTATTCTACAGTGATGTGTTCCTCCCTTGCTTTATTCTACAGAGATGTGTTCCTCTGTTATTTTATTCTACAGTGATGTGTTACTCTGTTACTGTATTCTAAAGTGATGTGTTCCTCTGTTACTCGATTCTACAGAGATGTGTTCCTCTGTTATTTTATTCTACATTGATGTGTTACTCTGTTACTGTGTTCTAAAGTGATGTGTTCCTCTGTTACTCTATTCTACAGTGATGTGTTCCTCTGTTACTGTATTCTACAGTGATGTGTTCCTCTGTTACTGTATTCTACAGTGATGTGTTCCTCTGTTACTGTATTCTAAAGTGATGTGTTCCTCTGTTACTCTATTCTACAGTGATGTGTTCCTCTGTTATTTTATTCTACAGTGATGTGTTACTCTGTTACTGTATTCTACAGTGATGTGTTCCTATGTTACTGTATTCTACAGTGATGTGTTCCTCTGTTACTGTATTCTACAGTGATGTGTTCCTCTGTTACTGTATTCTACAGTGATGTGTTCCTCTGTTACTGTATTCTACAGTGATGTTCTCCTCTGTAACTGTATTCTACAGTGATGTGTTCCTCTGTTACTGTATTCTACAGTGATGTGTTCCTCTGTTACTGTATTCTACAGTGATGTGCTCCTCTGTTACTGTATTCTAAAGTGATGTGTTCCTCTGTTACTGTATTCTACAGTGATGTGTTCCTCTGTTACTGTATTCTACAGTGATGTGTTCCTCTGTTACTGTATTCTACAGTGATGTGTTCCTCTGTTACTGTATTCTACAGTGATGTGTTCCTCTGTTACTGTATTCTACAGTGATGTGCTCCTCTGTTACTGTATTCTGCAGTGATCTGTTCCTCTGTTACTGTATTCTACAGTGATGTGTTCCTCTGTTACTGTATTCCACAGTGATGTGTTCCTATGTTACTGTATTCTACAGTGATGTGTTCCTCTGTTACTGTATTCTACAGTGATGTGTTCCTCTGTTACTGTATTCTACAGTGATGTGTTCCTCTGTTACTGTATTCTACAGTGATGTGTTCCTATGTTACTGTATTCTACAGTGATGTGTTCCTCTGTTACTGTATTCTACAGTGATGTGTTCCTCTGTTACTGTATTCTGCAGTGATCTGTTCCACTGTTACTGTATTCTACAGTGATGTGTTCCTCTGTTATTGTATTCTAAAGTGATGTGTTCCTATGTTACTGTATTCTACAGTGATGTGTTCCTCTGTTACTGTATTCTACAGTGATGTGTTCCTCTGTTACTGTATTCTACAGTGATGTGTTCCTCTGTTACTGTATTCTTCAGTGATGTGTTCCTCTGTTACTGTATTCTACAGTGATGTGTTCCTCTGTTATTTTATTCTGAAGTGATGTGTTCCTCTGTTACTGTATTCTACAGTGATGTGTTCCTCTGTTACTGTATTCTGCAGTGATCTGTTCCACTGTTACTGTATTCTACAGTGATGTGTTCCTCTGTTACTGTATTCTTCAGTGATGTGTTCCTCTGTTACTGTATTCTACAGTGATGTGTTCCTCTGTTATTTTATTCTGAAGTGATGTGTTCCTCTGTTACTGTTTTCTACAGTGATGTGTTCCTCTGTTATTTTATTCTACAGTGATGTGTTCCTCTGTTACTGTATTCTACAGTGATGTGTTCCTCTGTTATTTTATTCTACAGTGATGTGTTCCTCTGTTACTGTATTCTGCAATGATGTGTTCCTCTGTTACTGTATTCTGCAGTGATGTGTTCCTTTGTTACTGTATTCTACAGTGATGTGTTCCTCTGTTACTGTATTCTACAGTGATGTGTTCCTCCGTTGCTGTATTCTACAGAGATGTGTTCCTCTGTTATTTTATTCTACAGTGATGTGTTACTCTGTTACTGTATTCTGAAGTGATGTGTTCCTCTGTTGCTCTATTCTACAGAGATGTGTTCCTCTGTTATTTTATTCTGCAGTGATGTGTTACTCTGTTACTGTATTCTAAAATGATGTGTTCCTCTGTTACTCTATTCTACAGTGATGTGTTCCTCTGTTACTGTATTCTACAGTGATGTTTTCCTCTGTTACTGTATTCTACAGTGATGTGTTCCTCTGTTACTGTATTCTGAAGTGATGTGTTCCTCTGTTACTCTATTCTACAGTGATGTGTTCCTCTGTTATTTTATTCTACAGTGATGTGTTACTCTGTTACTGTATTCTAAAGTGATGTGTTCCTCTGTTACTCTATTCTACAGTGATGTGTTCCTCTGTTACTGTATTCTACAGTGATGTGTTCCTCTGTTACTCTATTCTACAGTGATGTGTTCCTCTGTTATTTTATTCTACAGTGATGTGTTACTCTGTTACTGTATTCTAAAGTGATGTGTTCCTCTGTTACTGTATTCTACAGTGATGTGTTCCTCTGTTACTGTATTCTACAGTGATGTGTTCCTCTGTTATTTTATTCTACAGTGATGTGTTCCTCTGTTACTGTATTCTACAGTGATGTGTTCCTCTGTTATTTTATTCGACAGTGATGTGTTCCTCTGTTACTGTATTCTGCATTGATGTGTTCCTCTGTTACTGTATTCTACAGTGATGTGTTCCTCTGTTACTGTGTTCTACAGTGATGTGTTCCTCTGTTACTGTATTCTACAGTGATGTGTTCCTCTGTTACTGTATTCTACAGTGATGTGTTCCTATGTTACTGTATTCTACAGTGATGTGTTCCTCTGTTACTGTATTCTGCATTGATGTGTTCCTCTGTTACTGTATTCTACAGTGATGTGTTCCTCTGTTACTGTATTCTACAGTGATGTGCTCCTCTGTTACTGTATTCTACTGTGATGTGTTCCTATGTTGCTGTATTCTACAGTGATGTGTTCCTCTGTTATTTTATTATACAGTGATGTGTTCCTCTGTTCCTGTATTCTACAGTGATGTGTTCCTATGTTGCTGTATTCTACAGTGATGTGTTCCTCTGTTATTTTATTCTACAGTGATGTGTTCCTCTGTTATTTTATTCTACAGTGATGTGTTCCTCTGTTATTTTATTCTGCAGTGCTGTGTTCCTCTGTTACTGTATTCTAAAGTGATGTGTTCCTCTGTTACTCTATTCTACAGTGATGTGTTCCTCTGTAACTGTATTCTACAGTGATGTGTTCCTCTGTTACTGTATTCTAAAGTGATGTGTTCCTCTGTTACTCTATTCTACAGTGATGTGTTCCTCTGTTATTTTATTCTACAGTGATGTGTTACTCTGTTACTGTATTCTAAAGTGATGTGTTCCTCTGTTACTGTATTCTACAGTGATGTGTTCCTCTGTTACTGTATTCTACAGTGATGTGTTCCTCTGTTATTTTATTCTACAGTGATGTGTTCCTCTGTTACTGTATTCTACAGTGATGTGTTCCTCTGTTATTTTATTCGACAGTGATGTGTTCCTCTGTTACTGTATTCTGCATTGATGTGTTCCTCTGTTACTGTATTCTACAGTGATGTGTTCCTCTGTTACTGTGTTCTACAGTGATGTGTTCCTCTGTTACTGTATTCTACAGTGATGTGTTCCTCTGTTACTGTATTCTACAGTGATGTGTTCCTATGTTACTGTATTCTACAGTGATGTGTTCCTCTGTTACTGTATTCTGCATTGATGTGTTCCTCTGTTACTGTATTCTACAGTGATGTGTTCCTCTGTTACTGTATTCTACAGTGATGTGCTCCTCTGTTACTGTATTCTACAGTGATGTGTTCCTATGTTGCTGTATTCTACAGTGATGTGTTCCTCTGTTATTTTATTCTACAGTGATATGTTCCTCTGTTCCTGTATTCTACAGTGATGTGTTCCTATGTTGCTGTATTCTACAGTGATGTGTTCCTCTGTTATTTTATTCTACAGTGATGTGTTCCTCTGTTATTTTATTCTGCAGTGATGTGTTCCTCTGTTATTTTATTCTGCAGTGCTGTGTTCCTCTGTTACTGTATTCTAAAGTGATGTGTTCCTCTGTTATTGTATTCTACAGTGATGTGTTCCTCTGTTACTGTATTCTACAGTGATGTGTTCCTCTGTTATTGTATTCCAAAGTGATGTGTTCCTCTGTTACTGTATTCTACAGTGATGTGTTCCCCTGTTACTGTATTCTACAGTGATGTGTTCCTCTGTTATTGTATTCTACAGTGATGTGTTCCTCTGTTATTGTATTCCAAAGTGATGTGTTCCCCTGTTACTGTATTCTACAGTGATGTGTTCCTCTGTTACTGTATTCTACAGTGATGTGTTCCCCTGTTACTGTATTCCAAAGTGATGTGTTCCTCTGTTATTGTATTCCAAAGTGATGTGTTCCTCTGTTGCTGTATTCTACAGTGATGTGTTCCCCTGTTACTGTATTCTACAGTGATGTGTTCCTCTGTTACTGTATTCTACAGTGATGTGTTCCTCTGTTACTGTATTCTACAGTGATGTGTTCCCCTGTTACTGGATTCTAAAGTGATGTGTTCCTCTGTTGCTGTATTCTACAGTGATGTGTTCCCCTGTTACTGGATTCTAAAGTGATGTGTTCCTCTGTTGCTGTATTCTAAAGTGATGTGTTCCCCTGTTACTGTATTCTACAGTGATGTGTTCCCCTGTTACTGTATTCTACAGTGATGTGTTCCCCTGTTACTGTATTCTACAGTGATGTGTTCCTCTGTTACTGTATTCTACAGTAATGTGTTCCTCTGTTACTGTATTCTAAAGTGATGTGTTCCTCTGTTACTGTATTCTACAGTGATGTGTTCCTCTGTTACTGTATTCTACAGTGATGTGTTCCTCTGTTACTGTATTCTACAGTGATGTGTTCCTCTGTTACTGTATTCTACAGTGATGTGTTCCTCTGTTACTGTATTCTGCACTGACGTTTTCCTCTGTTAATGTATTCTACAGTGATGTGTTCCTCTGTTACTGTATTCTACAGTGATGTGTTCCTCTGTTACTGTATTCTACAGTGATGTGTTCCTCTGTTACTGTATTCTTCAGTGATGTGTTCCTCTGTTACTGTATTCTACAGTGATGTGTTCCTCTGTTACTGTATTCTACAGTGATGTGTTCCTCTGTTATTGCATTCTAAAGTGATGTGTTCCTCTGTTGCTGTATTCTACAGTGATGTGTTCCCCTGTTACTGGATTCTAAAGTGATGTGTTCCTCTGTTGCTGTATTCTAAAGTGATGTGTTCCCCTGTTACTGTATTCTACAGTGATGTGTTCCTCTGTTACTGTATTCTAGAGTGATGTGTTCCTCTGTTACTGTATTCTACAGTGATGTGTTCCCCTGTTACTGTATTCCAAAGTGATGTGTTCCTCTGTTATTGTATTCCAAAGTGATGTGTTCATCTGTTGCTGTATTCTACAGTGATGTGTTCCCCTGTTACTGTATTCTACAGTGATGTGTTCCTCTGTTACTGTATTCTACAGTGATGTGTTCCTCTGTTATTGCATTCTAAAGTGATGTGTTCCTCTGTTGCTGTATTCTACAGTGATGTGTTCCCCTGTTACTGGATTCTAAAGTGATGTGTTCCTCTGTTGCTGTATTCTAAAGTGATGTGTTCCCCTGTTACTGTATTCTACAGTGATGTGTTCCCCTGTTACTGTATTCTACAGTGATGTGTTCCCCTGTTACTGTATTCTACAGTGATGTGTTCCTCTGTTACTGTATTCTAAAGTGATGTGTTCCTCTGTTACTGTATTCTACAGTGATGTGTTCCTCTGTTACTGTATTCTACAGTGATGTGTTCCTCTGTTACTGTATTCTACAGTGATGTGTTCCTCTGTTACTGTATTCTACAGTGATGTGTTCCTCTGTTACTGTATTCTACAGTGATGTGTTCCTCTGTTACTGTATTCTGCACTGACGTTTTCCTCTGTTAATGTATTCTACAGTGATGTGTTCCTCTGTTACTGTATTCTACAGTGATGTGTTCCTCTGTTACTGTATTCTACAGTGATGTGTTCCTCTGTTACTGTATTCTTCAGTGATGTGTTCCTCTGTTACTGTATTCTACAGTGATGTGTTCCTCTGTTACTGTATTCTACAGTGATGTGTTCCTCTGTTATTGCATTCTAAAGTGATGTGTTCCTCTGTTGCTGTATTCTACAGTGATGTGTTCCTTTGTTACTGTATTCTACAGTGATGTGTTCCTCTGTTACTGTATTCTACAGTGATGTGTTCCCCTGTTACTGTATTCTACAGTGATGTGTTCCCCTGTTACTGGATTCTAAAGTGATGTGTTCCTCTGTTGCTGTATTCTAAAGTGATGTGTTCCCCTGTTACTGTATTCTACAGTGATGTGTTCCCCTGTTACTGTATTCTACAGTGATGTGTTCCCCTGTTACTGTATTCTACAGTGATGTGTTCCTCTGTTACTGTATTCTACAGTGATGTGTTCCTCTGTTACTGTACTCTAAAGTGATGTGTTCCTCTGTTACTGTATTCTACAGTGATGTGTTCCTCTGTTACTGTATTCTACAGTGATGTGTTCCTCTGTTACTGTATTCTACAGTGATGTGTTCCTCTGTTACTGTATTCTACAGTGATGTGTTCCTCTGTTACTGTATTCTACAGTGATGTGTTCCTCTGTTACTGTATTCTGCACTGACGTTTTCCTCTGTTAATGTATTCTACAGTGATGTGTTCCTCTGTTACTGTATTCTACAGTGATGTGTTCCTCTGTTACTGTATTCTACAGTGATGTGTTCCTCTGTTACTGTGTTCTAAAGTGATGTGTTCCTCTGTTACTGTATTCTACAGTGATGTGTTCCTCTGTTACTGTATTCTACATTGATCTGTTCCTCTGTTACTGTATTCTACAGTGATGTGTTTCTCTGTTACTGTATTCTACAGTGATGTGTTCCTCTGTTATTTTATTCTACAGTGATGTGCTCCTCTGTTACTGTATTCAACAGTGATCTGTTCCTCTGTTACTGTATTCTACAGTGATGTGTTCCCCTGTTACTGTATTCTACAGTGATGTGTTCCTCTGTTACTGTATTCTACAGTGATGTGTTCCTCTGTTACTGTATTCTACAGTGATGTGTTCCTCTGTTACTGTATTCTACAGTGATGTGTTCCTCTGTTACTGTATTCTACAGTGATGTGTTCCTCTGTTACTGTATTCTACAGTGATGTGTTCCTCTGTTACTGTATTCTACAGTGATGTGTTCCTCTGTTACTGTATTCTACAGTGATGTGTTCCTCTGTTACTGTATTCTGCACTGACGTTTTCCTCTGTTAATGTATTCTACAGTGATGTGTTCCTCTGTTACTGTATTCTACAGTGATGTGTTCCTCTGTTACTGTATTCTACAGTGATGTGTTCCTCTGTTACTGTATTCTTCAGTGATGTGTTCCTCTGTTACTGTATTCTACAGTGATGTGTTCCTCTGTTACTGTATTCTACAGTGATGTGTTCCTCTGTTATTGCATTCGAAAGTGATGTGTTCCTCTGTTGCTGTATTCGACAGTGATGTGTTCCCCTGTTACTGGATTCTAAAGTGATGTGTTCCTCTGTTGCTGTATTCTAAAGTGATGTGTTCCCCTGTTACTGTATTCTACAGTGATGTGTTCCTCTGTTACTGTATTCTACAGTGATGTGTTCCTCTGTTACTGTATTCTACAGTGATGTGTTCCCCTGTTACTGTATTCCAAAGTGATGTGTTCCTCTGTTATTGTATTCCAAAGTGATGTGTTCATCTGTTGCTGTATTCTACAGTGATGTGTTCCCCTGTTACTGTATTCTACAGTGATGTGTTCCTCTGTTACTGTATTCTACAGTGATGTGTTCCTCTGTTACTGTATTCTACAGTGATGTGTTCCTCTGTTATTGCATTCTAAAGTGATGTGTTCCTCTGTTGCTGTATTCTACAGTGATGTGTTCCCCTGTTACTGGATTCTAAAGTGATGTGTTCCTCTGTTGCTGTATTCTAAAGTGATGTGTTCCCCTGTTACTGTATTCTACAGTGATGTGTTCCCCTGTTACTGTATTCTACAGTGATGTGTTCCCCTGTTACTGTATTCTACAGTGATGTGCTCCTCTGTTACTGTATTCTACAGTGATGTGTTCCTCTGTTACTGTATTCTAAAGTGATGTGTTCCTCTGTTACTGTATTCTACAGTGATGTGTTCCTCTGTTACTGTATTCTACAGTGATGTGTTCCTCTGTTACTGTATTCTACAGTGATGTGTTCCTCTGTTACTGTATTCTACAGTGATGTGTTCCTCTGTTACTGTATTCTACAGTGATGTGTTCCTCTGTTACTGTATTCTGCACTGACGTTTTCCTCTGTTAATGTATTCTACAGTGATGTGTTCCTCTGTTACTGTATTCTACAGTGATGTGTTCCCCTGTTACTGTATTCTACAGTGATGTGTTCCTCTGTTACTGTATTCTTCAGTGATGTGTTCCTCTGTTACTGTATTCTACAGTGATGTGTTCCTCTGTTACTGTATTCTACAGTGATGTGTTCCTCTGTTATTGCATTCTAAAGTGATGTGTTCCTCTGTTGCTGTATTCTACAGTGATGTGTTCCTTTGTTACTGTATTCTACAGTGATGTGTTCCTCTGTTACTGTATTCTACAGTGATGTGTTCCCCTGTTACTGTATTCTACAGTGATGTGTTCCCCTGTTACTGGATTCTAAAGTGATGTGTTCCTCTGTTGCTGTATTCTAAAGTGATGTGTTCCCCTGTTACTGTATTCTACAGTGATGTGTTCCCCTGTTACTGTATTCTACAGTGATGTGTTCCTCTGTTACTGTATTCTACAGTGATGTGTTCCTCTGTTACTGTATTCTAAAGTGATGTGTTCCTCTGTTACTGTATTCTACAGTGATGTTTTCCTCTGTTACTGTATTCTACAGTGATGTGTTCCTCTGTTACTGTATTCTACAGTGATGTGTTCCTCTGTTACTATATTCTACAGTGATGTGTTCCTCTGTTACTGTATTCTACAGTGATGTGTTCCTCTGTTACTGTATTCTGCACTGACGTTTTCCTCTGTTAATGTATTCTACAGTGATGTGTTCCTCTGTTACTGTATTCTACAGTGATGTGTTCCTCTGTTACTGTATTCTACAGTGATGTGTTCCTCTGTTACTGTGTTCTAAAGTGATGTGTTCCTCTGTTACTGTATTCTACAGTGATGTGTTCCTCTGTTACTGTATTCTACATTGATCTGTTCCTCTGTTACTGTATTCTACAGTGATGTGTTTCTCTGTTACTGTATTCTACAGTGATGTGTTCCTCTGTTATTTTATTCTACAGTGATGTGCTCCTCTGTTACTGTATTCAACAGTGATCTGTTCCTCTGTTACTGTATTCTACAGTGATGTGTTCCCCTGTTACTGTATTCTACAGTGATGTGTTCCTCTGTTACTGTATTCTACAGTGATGTGTTCCTCTGTTATTGCATTCTAAAGTGATGTGTTCCCCTGTTACTGTATTCTACAGTGATGTGTTCCTCTGTTACTGTATTCTACAGTGATGTGTTCCTCTGTTACTGTATTCTAAAGTGATGTGTTCCTCTGTTACTGTATTCTACAGTGATGTGTTCCTCTGTTACTGTATTCTACAGTGATGTGTTCCTCTGTTACTGTATTCTACAGTGATGTGTTCCTCTGTTACTGTATTCTGCACTGACGTTTTCCTCTGTTAATGTATTCTACAGTGATGTGTTCCTCTGTTACTGTATTCTACAGTGATGTGTTCCTCTGTTACTGTATTCTACAGTGATGTGTTCCTCTGTTACTGTATTCTTCAGTGATGTGTTCCTCTGTTACTGTATTCTACAGTGATGTGTTCCTCTGTTACTGTATTCTACAGTGATGTGTTCCTCTGTTATTGCATTCTAAAGTGATGTGTTCCTCTGTTGCTGTATTCTACAGTGATGTGTTCCTTTGTTACTGTATTCTACAGTGATGTGTTCCTCTGTTACTGTATTCTACAGTGATGTGTTCCCCTGTTACTGTATTCTACAGTGATGTGTTCCCCTGTTACTGGATTCTAAAGTCATGTGTTCCTCTGTTGCTGTATTCTAAAGTGATGTGTTCCCCTGTTACTGTATTCTACAGTGATGTGTTCCCCTGTTACTGTATTCTACAGTGATGTGTTCCCCTGTTACTGTATTCTACAGTGATGTGTTCCTCTGTTACTGTATTCTACAGTGATGTGTTCCTCTGTTACTGTATTCTAAAGTGATGTGTTCCTCTGTTACTGTATTCTACAGTGATGTGTTCCTCTGTTACTGTATTCTACAGTGATGTGTTCCTCTGTTACTGTATTCTACAGTGATGTGTTCCTCTGTTACTGTATTCTACAGTGATGTGTTCCTCTGTTACTGTATTCTACAGTGATGTGTTCCTCTGTTACTGTATTCTGCACTGACGTTTTCCTCTGTTAATGTATTCTACAGTGATGTGTTCCTCTGTTACTGTATTCTACAGTGATGTGTTCCTCTGTTACTGTATTCTACAGTGATGTGTTCCTCTGTTACTGTATTCTACAGTGATGTGTTCCTCTGTTACTGTATTCTACATTGATCTGTTCCTCTGTTACTGTATTCTACAGTGATGTGTTTCTCTGTTACTGTATTCTACAGTGATGTGTTCCTCTGTTATTTTATTCTACAGTGATGTGCTCCTCTGTTACTGTATTCAACAGTGATCTGTTCCTCTGTTACTGTATTCTACAGTGATGTGTTCCCCTGTTACTGTATTCTACAGTGATGTGTTCCTCTGTTACTGTATTCTACAGTGATGTGTTCCTCTGTTACTGTATTCTTCAGTGATGTGTTCCTCTGTTACTGTATTCTACAGTGATGTGTTCCTCTGTTACTGTATTCTACAGTGATGTGTTCCTCTGTTACTGTATTCTACAGTGATGCGTTCCTCTGTTATTGCATTCTAAAGTGATGTGTTCCTCTGTTGCTGTATTCTACAGTGATGTGTTCCCCTGTTACTGGATTCTAAAGTGATGTGTTCCTCTGTTGCTGTATCCTAAAGTGATGTGTTCCCCTGTTACTGTATTCTACAGTGATGTGTTCCTCTGTTACTGTATTCTACAGTGATGTGTTCCTCTGTTACTGTGTTCTACAGTGATGTGTTCCTCTGTTACTGTATTCTACAGTGATGTGTTCCTCTGTTACTGTATTCTACAGTGATGTGTTCCTATGTTACTGTATTCTACAGTGATGTGTTCCTCTGTTACTGTATTCTGCATTGATGTGTTCCTCTGTTACTGTATTCTACAGTGATGTGTTCCTCTGTTACTGTATTCTACAGTGATGTGCTCCTCTGTTACTGTATTCTACAGTGATGTGTTCCTATGTTGCTGTATTCTACAGTGATGTGTTCCTCTGTTATTTTATTCTACAGTGATGTGTTCCTCTGTTCCTGTATTCTACAGTGATGTGTTCCTATGTTGCTGTATTCTACAGTGATGTGTTCCTCTGTTATTTTATTCTACAGTGATGTGTTCCTCTGTTATTTTATTCTACAGTGATGTGTTCCTCTGTTATTTTATTCTGCAGTGCTGTGTTCCTCTGTTACTGTATTCTAAAGTGATGTGTTCCTCTGTTATTGTATTCTACAGTGATGTGTTCCTCTGTTACTGTATTCTACAGTGATGTGTTCCTCTGTTATTGTATTCCAAAGTGATGTGTTCCTCTGTTACTGTATTCTACAGTGATGTGTTCCTCTGTTATTGTTTTCTACAGTGATGTGTTCCTCTGTTATTGTATTCCAAAGTGATGTGTTCCTCTGTTACTGTATTCTACAGTGATGTGTTCCTCTGTTACTGTATTCTACAGTGATGTGTTCCTCTGTTATTGTATTCCAAAGTGATGTGTTCCTCTGTTACTGTATTCTGCAGTGATGTGTTCCCCTGTTACTGTATTCTACAGTGATGTGTTCCTCTGTTATTGTATTCTACAGTGATGTGTTCCTCTGTTATTGTATTCCAAAGTGATGTGTTCCCCTGTTACTGTATTCTACAGTGATGTGTTCCTCTGTTACTGTATTCTACAGTGATGTGTTCCCCTGTTACTGTATTCCAAAGTGATGTGTTCCTCTGTTATTGTATTCCAAAGTGATGTGTTCCTCTGTTACTGTATTCTACAGTGATGTGTTCCTCTGTTACTGTATTCTACAGTGATGTGTTCCCCTGTTACTGTATTCTACAGTGATGTGTTCCTCTGTTACTGTATTCTACAGTGATGTGTTCCTCTGTTATTGCATTCTAAAGTGATGTGTTCCTCTGTTGCTGTATTCTACAGTGATGTGTTCCCCTGTTACTGGATTCTAAAGTGATGTGTTCCTCTGTTGCTGTATTCTAAAGTGATGTGTTCCCCTGTTACTGTATTCTACAGTGATGTGTTCCCCTGTTACTGTATTCTACAGTGATGTGTTCCCCTGTTACTGTATTCTACAGTGATGTGTTCCTCTGTTACTGTATTATACAGTGATGTGTTCCTCTGTTACTGTATTCTAAAGTGATGTGTTCCTCTGTTACTGTATTCTACAGTGATGTGTTCCTCCGTTACTGTATTCTACAGTGATGTGTTCCTCTGTTACTGTATTCTACAGTGATGTGTTCCTCTGTTACTGTATTCTACAGTGATGTGTTCCTCTGTTACTGTATTCTACAGTGATGTGTTCCTCTGTTACTGTAATCTGCACTGACGTTTTCCTCTGTTAATGTATTCTACAGTGATGTGTTCCTCTGTTACTGTATTCTACAGTGATGTGTTCCTCTGTTACTGTATTCTACAGTGATGTGTTCCTCTGTTACTGTATTCTTCAGTGATGTGTTCCTCTGTTACTGTATTCTACAGTGATGTGTTCCTCTGTTACTGTATTCTACAGTGATGTGTTCCTCTGTTATTGCATTCTAAAGTGATGTGTTCCTCTGTTGCTGTATTCTACAGTGATGTGTTCCCCTGTTACTGGATTCTAAAGTGATGTGTTCCTCTGTTGCTGTATTCTAAAGTGATGTGTTCCCCTGTTACTGTATTCTACAGTGATGTGTTCCTCTGTTACTGTATTCTACAGTGATGTGTTCCTCTGTTACTGTATTCTACAGTGATGTGTTCCTCTGTTACTGTATTCTACAGTGATGTGTTCCTCTGTTACTGTATTCTACAGTGATGTGTTCCTCTGTTACTGTGTTCTACAGTGATGTGTTCCTCTGTTACTGTATTCTACAGTGATGTGTTCCTCTGTTACTGTATTCTACAGTGATGTGTTCCTATGTTACTGTATTCTACAGTGATGTGTTCCTCTGTTACTGTATTCTGCATTGATGTGTTCCTCTGTTACTGTATTCTACAGTGATGTGTTCCTCTGTTACTGTATTCTACAGTGATGTGCTCCTCTGTTACTGTATTCTACAGTGATGTGTTCCTATGTTGCTGTATTCTACAGTGATGTGTTCCTCTGTTATTTTATTCTACAGTGATGTGTTCCTCTGTTCCTGTATTCTGCAGTGATGTGTTCCTATGTTGCTGTATTCTACAGTGATGTGTTCCTCTGTTATTTTATTCTACAGTGATGTGTTCCTCTGTTATTTTATTCGACAGTGATGTGTTCCTCTGTTATTTTATTCTGCAGTGCTGTGTTCCTCTGTTACTGTATTCTAAAGTGATGTGTTCCTCTGTTATTGTATTCTACAGTGATGTGTTCCTCTGTTACTGTATTCTACAGTGATGTGTTCCTCTGTTATTGTATTCCAAAGTGATGTGTTCCTCTGTTACTGTATTCTACAGTGATGTGTTCCTCTGTTATTGTTTTCTACAGTGATGTGTTCCTCTGTTATTGTATTCCAAAGTGATGTGTTCCTCTGTTACTGTATTCTACAGTGATGTGTTCCTCTGTTACTGTATTCTACAGTGATGTGTTCCTCTGTTATTGTATTCCAAAGTGATGTGTTCCTCTGTTACTGTATTCTGCAGTGATGTGTTCCCC
Organism: Heptranchias perlo; assembly: GCF_035084215.1. Classification (NCBI taxonomy): domain Eukaryota; kingdom Metazoa; phylum Chordata; class Chondrichthyes; order Hexanchiformes; family Hexanchidae; genus Heptranchias; species Heptranchias perlo. The sequence goes on from NW_027139326.1 coordinate 235,855, forward strand.
TGTTACTGTATTCTACAGTGATGTGTTCCTCTGTTATTGTATTCTACAGTGATGTGTTCCTCTGTTATTGTATTCCAAAGTGATGTGTTCCCCTGTTACTGTATTCTACAGTGATGTGTTCCTCTGTTACTGTATTCTACAGTGATGTGTTCCCCTGTTACTGTATTCCAAAGTGATGTGTTCCTCTGTTATTGTATTCCAAAGTGATGTGTTCCTCTGTTGCTGTATTCTACAGTGATGTGTTCCCCTGTTACTGTATTCTACAGTGATGTGTTCCTCTGTTACTGTATTCTACAGTGATGTGTTCCTCTGTTATTGCATTCTAAAGTGATGTGTTCCTCTGTTGCTGTATTCTACAGTGATGTGTTCCCCTGTTACTGGATTCTAAAGTGATGTGTTCCTCTGTTGCTGTATTCTAAAGTGATGTGTTCCCCTGTTACTGTATTCTACAGTGATGTGTTCCCCTGTTACTGTATTCTACAGTGATGTGTTCCCCTGTTACTGTATTCTACAGTGATGTGTTCCTCTGTTACTGTATTATACAGTGATGTGTTCCCCTGTTACTGTATTCTACAGTGATGTGTTCCTCTGTTACTGTATTCTAAAGTGATGTGTTCCTCTGTTACTGTATTCTACAGTGATGTGTTCCTCTGTTACTGTATTCTACAGTGATGTGTTCCTCTGTTACTGTATTCTACAGTGATGTGTTCCTCTGTTACTGTATTCTACAGTGATGTGTTCCTCTGTTACTGTATTCTACAGTGATGTGTTCCTCTGTTACTGTAATCTGCACTGACGTTTTCCTCTGTTAATGTATTCTACAGTGATGTGTTCCTCTGTTACTGTATTCTACAGTGATGTGTTCCTCTGTTACTGTATTCTACAGTGATGTGTTCCTCTGTTACTGTATTCTTCAGTGATGTGTTCCTCTGTTACTGTATTCTACAGTGATGTGTTCCTCTGTTACTGTATTCTACAGTGATGTGTTCCTCTGTTATTGCATTCTAAAGTGATGTGTTCCTCTGTTGCTGTATTCTACAGTGATGTGTTCCCCTGTTACTGGATTCTAAAGTGATGTGTTCCTCTGTTGCTGTATTCTAAAGTGATGTGTTCCCCTGTTACTGTATTCTACAGTGATGTGTTCCTCTGTTACTGTATTCTACAGTGATGTGTTCCTCTGTTACTGTATTCTACAGTGATGTGTTCCCCTGTTACTGTATTCCAAAGTGATGTGTTCCTCTGTTGCTGTATTCTACAGTGATGTGTTCCCCTGTTACTGCATTCTACAGTGATGTGTTCCTCTGTTATTGCATTCTAAAGTGATGTGTTCCTCTGTTGCTGTATTCTACAGTGATGTGTTCCCCTGTTACTGGATTCTAAAGTGATGTGTTCCTCTGTTGCTGTATTCTAAAGTGATGTGTTCCCCTGTTACTGTATTCTACAGTGATGTGTTCCCCTGTTACTGTATTCTACAGTGATGTGTTCCCCTGTTACTGTATTCTACAGTGATGTGTTCCTCTGTTACTGTATTCTACAGTGATGTGTTCCTCTGTTACTGTATTCTAAAGTGATGTGTTCCTCTGTTACTGTATTCTACAGTGATGTGTTCCTCTGTTACTGTATTCTACAGTGATGTGTTCCTCTGTTACTGTATTCTACAGTGATGTGTTCCTCTGTTACTGTATTCTGCACTGACGTTTTCCTCTGTTAATGTATTCTACAGTGATGTGTTCCTCTGTTACTGTATTCTACAGTGATGTGTTCCTCTGTTACTGTATTCTACAGTGATGTGTTTCTCTGTTACTGTATTCTACAGTGATGTGTTCCTCTGTTATTTTATTCCACAGTGATGTGCTCCTCTGTTACTGTATTCAACAGTGATCTGTTCCTCTGTTACTGTATTCTACAGTGATGTGTTCCCCTGTTACTGTATTCTACAGTGATGTGTTCCTCTGTTACTGTATTCTGCAGTGATGTGTTCCTCTGTTACTGTATTCTACAGTGATGTGTTCCTCTGTTACTGTATTCTACAGTGATGTGTTCCTCTGTTATTTTATTCCACAGTGATGTGCTCCTCTGTTACTGTATTCTACAGTGATCTGTTCCTCTGTTACTGTATTCTACAGTGATGTGTTCCCCTGTTACTGTATTCTACAGTGATGTGTTCCTCTGTTACTGTATTCTGCAGTGATGTGTTCCTCTGTTACTGTATTCTTCAGTGATGGGTTCCTCTGTTACTGTATTCTACAGTGATGTGTTCCTCTGTTACTGTATTCTAAAGTGATGTGTTCCTCTGTTACTGTATTCTACAGTGATGTGTTCCTCTGTTATTTTATTCGACAGTGATGTGTTCCTCTGTTACTGTATTCTGCATTGATGTGTTCCTCTGTTACTGTATTCTACAGTGATGTGTTCCTCTGTTACTGTGTTCTACAGTGATGTGTTCCTCTGTTACTGTATTCTACAGTGATGTGTTCCTCTGTTACTGTATTCTACAGTGATGTGTTCCTATGTTACTGTATTCTACAGTGATGTGTTCCTCTGTTACTGTATTCTGCATTGATGTGTTCCTCTGTTACTGTATTCTACAGTGATGTGTTCCTCTGTTACTGTATTCTACAGTGATGTGCTCCTCTGTTACTGTATTCTACTGTGATGTGTTCCTATGTTGCTGTATTCTACAGTGATGTGTTCCTCTGTTATTTTATTATACAGTGATGTGTTCCTCTGTTCCTGTATTCTACAGTGATGTGTTCCTATGTTGCTGTATTCTACAGTGATGTGTTCCTCTGTTATTTTATTCTACAGTGATGTGTTCCTCTGTTATTTTATTCTACAGTGATGTGTTCCTCTGTTATTTTATTCTGCAGTGCTGTGTTCCTCTGTTACTGTATTCTAAAGTGATGTGTTCCTCTGTTACTCTATTCTACAGTGATGTGTTCCTCTGTAACTGTATTCTACAGTGATGTGTTCCTCTGTTACTGTATTCTAAAGTGATGTGTTCCTCTGTTACTCTATTCTACAGTGATGTGTTCCTCTGTTATTTTATTCTACAGTGATGTGTTACTCTGTTACTGTATTCTAAAGTGATGTGTTCCTCTGTTACTGTATTCTACAGTGATGTGTTCCTCTGTTACTGTATTCTACAGTGATGTGTTCCTCTGTTATTTTATTCTACAGTGATGTGTTCCTCTGTTACTGTATTCTACAGTGATGTGTTCCTCTGTTATTTTATTCGACAGTGATGTGTTCCTCTGTTACTGTATTCTGCATTGATGTGTTCCTCTGTTACTGTATTCTACAGTGATGTGTTCCTCTGTTACTGTGTTCTACAGTGATGTGTTCCTCTGTTACTGTATTCTACAGTGATGTGTTCCTCTGTTACTGTATTCTACAGTGATGTGTTCCTATGTTACTGTATTCTACAGTGATGTGTTCCTCTGTTACTGTATTCTGCATTGATGTGTTCCTCTGTTACTGTATTCTACAGTGATGTGTTCCTCTGTTACTGTATTCTACAGTGATGTGCTCCTCTGTTACTGTATTCTACAGTGATGTGTTCCTATGTTGCTGTATTCTACAGTGATGTGTTCCTCTGTTATTTTATTCTACAGTGATATGTTCCTCTGTTCCTGTATTCTACAGTGATGTGTTCCTATGTTGCTGTATTCTACAGTGATGTGTTCCTCTGTTATTTTATTCTACAGTGATGTGTTCCTCTGTTATTTTATTCTGCAGTGATGTGTTCCTCTGTTATTTTATTCTGCAGTGCTGTGTTCCTCTGTTACTGTATTCTAAAGTGATGTGTTCCTCTGTTATTGTATTCTACAGTGATGTGTTCCTCTGTTACTGTATTCTACAGTGATGTGTTCCTCTGTTATTGTATTCCAAAGTGATGTGTTCCTCTGTTACTGTATTCTACAGTGATGTGTTCCCCTGTTACTGTATTCTACAGTGATGTGTTCCTCTGTTATTGTATTCTACAGTGATGTGTTCCTCTGTTATTGTATTCCAAAGTGATGTGTTCCCCTGTTACTGTATTCTACAGTGATGTGTTCCTCTGTTACTGTATTCTACAGTGATGTGTTCCCCTGTTACTGTATTCCAAAGTGATGTGTTCCTCTGTTATTGTATTCCAAAGTGATGTGTTCCTCTGTTGCTGTATTCTACAGTGATGTGTTCCCCTGTTACTGTATTCTACAGTGATGTGTTCCTCTGTTACTGTATTCTACAGTGATGTGTTCCTCTGTTACTGTATTCTACAGTGATGTGTTCCCCTGTTACTGGATTCTAAAGTGATGTGTTCCTCTGTTGCTGTATTCTACAGTGATGTGTTCCCCTGTTACTGGATTCTAAAGTGATGTGTTCCTCTGTTGCTGTATTCTAAAGTGATGTGTTCCCCTGTTACTGTATTCTACAGTGATGTGTTCCCCTGTTACTGTATTCTACAGTGATGTGTTCCCCTGTTACTGTATTCTACAGTGATGTGTTCCTCTGTTACTGTATTCTACAGTAATGTGTTCCTCTGTTACTGTATTCTAAAGTGATGTGTTCCTCTGTTACTGTATTCTACAGTGATGTGTTCCTCTGTTACTGTATTCTACAGTGATGTGTTCCTCTGTTACTGTATTCTACAGTGATGTGTTCCTCTGTTACTGTATTCTACAGTGATGTGTTCCTCTGTTACTGTATTCTGCACTGACGTTTTCCTCTGTTAATGTATTCTACAGTGATGTGTTCCTCTGTTACTGTATTCTACAGTGATGTGTTCCTCTGTTACTGTATTCTACAGTGATGTGTTCCTCTGTTACTGTATTCTTCAGTGATGTGTTCCTCTGTTACTGTATTCTACAGTGATGTGTTCCTCTGTTACTGTATTCTACAGTGATGTGTTCCTCTGTTATTGCATTCTAAAGTGATGTGTTCCTCTGTTGCTGTATTCTACAGTGATGTGTTCCCCTGTTACTGGATTCTAAAGTGATGTGTTCCTCTGTTGCTGTATTCTAAAGTGATGTGTTCCCCTGTTACTGTATTCTACAGTGATGTGTTCCTCTGTTACTGTATTCTAGAGTGATGTGTTCCTCTGTTACTGTATTCTACAGTGATGTGTTCCCCTGTTACTGTATTCCAAAGTGATGTGTTCCTCTGTTATTGTATTCCAAAGTGATGTGTTCATCTGTTGCTGTATTCTACAGTGATGTGTTCCCCTGTTACTGTATTCTACAGTGATGTGTTCCTCTGTTACTGTATTCTACAGTGATGTGTTCCTCTGTTATTGCATTCTAAAGTGATGTGTTCCTCTGTTGCTGTATTCTACAGTGATGTGTTCCCCTGTTACTGGATTCTAAAGTGATGTGTTCCTCTGTTGCTGTATTCTAAAGTGATGTGTTCCCCTGTTACTGTATTCTACAGTGATGTGTTCCCCTGTTACTGTATTCTACAGTGATGTGTTCCCCTGTTACTGTATTCTACAGTGATGTGTTCCTCTGTTACTGTATTCTAAAGTGATGTGTTCCTCTGTTACTGTATTCTACAGTGATGTGTTCCTCTGTTACTGTATTCTACAGTGATGTGTTCCTCTGTTACTGTATTCTACAGTGATGTGTTCCTCTGTTACTGTATTCTACAGTGATGTGTTCCTCTGTTACTGTATTCTACAGTGATGTGTTCCTCTGTTACTGTATTCTGCACTGACGTTTTCCTCTGTTAATGTATTCTACAGTGATGTGTTCCTCTGTTACTGTATTCTACAGTGATGTGTTCCTCTGTTACTGTATTCTACAGTGATGTGTTCCTCTGTTACTGTATTCTTCAGTGATGTGTTCCTCTGTTACTGTATTCTACAGTGATGTGTTCCTCTGTTACTGTATTCTACAGTGATGTGTTCCTCTGTTATTGCATTCTAAAGTGATGTGTTCCTCTGTTGCTGTATTCTACAGTGATGTGTTCCTTTGTTACTGTATTCTACAGTGATGTGTTCCTCTGTTACTGTATTCTACAGTGATGTGTTCCCCTGTTACTGTATTCTACAGTGATGTGTTCCCCTGTTACTGGATTCTAAAGTGATGTGTTCCTCTGTTGCTGTATTCTAAAGTGATGTGTTCCCCTGTTACTGTATTCTACAGTGATGTGTTCCCCTGTTACTGTATTCTACAGTGATGTGTTCCCCTGTTACTGTATTCTACAGTGATGTGTTCCTCTGTTACTGTATTCTACAGTGATGTGTTCCTCTGTTACTGTACTTTAAAGTGATGTGTTCCTCTGTTACTGTATTCTACAGTGATGTGTTCCTCTGTTACTGTATTCTACAGTGATGTGTTCCTCTGTTACTGTATTCTACAGTGATGTGTTCCTCTGTTACTGTATTCTACAGTGATGTGTTCCTCTGTTACTGTATTCTACAGTGATGTGTTCCTCTGTTACTGTATTCTGCACTGACGTTTTCCTCTGTTAATGTATTCTACAGTGATGTGTTCCTCTGTTACTGTATTCTACAGTGATGTGTTCCTCTGTTACTGTATTCTACAGTGATGTGTTCCTCTGTTACTGTGTTCTAAAGTGATGTGTTCCTCTGTTACTGTATTCTACAGTGATGTGTTCCTCTGTTACTGTATTCTACATTGATCTGTTCCTCTGTTACTGTATTCTACAGTGATGTGTTTCTCTGTTACTGTATTCTACAGTGATGTGTTCCTCTGTTATTTTATTCTACAGTGATGTGCTCCTCTGTTACTGTATTCAACAGTGATCTGTTCCTCTGTTACTGTATTCTACAGTGATGTGTTCCCCTGTTACTGTATTCTACAGTGATGTGTTCCTCTGTTACTGTATTCTACAGTGATGTGTTCCTCTGTTACTGTATTCTACAGTGATGTGTTCCTCTGTTACTGTATTCTACAGTGATGTGTTCCTCTGTTACTGTATTCTACAGTGATGTGTTCCTCTGTTACTGTATTCTACAGTGATGTGTTCCTCTGTTACTGTATTCTACAGTGATGTGTTCCTCTGTTACTGTATTCTACAGTGATGTGTTCCTCTGTTACTGTATTCTGCACTGACGTTTTCCTCTGTTAATGTATTCTACAGTGATGTGTTCCTCTGTTACTGTATTCTACAGTGATGTGTTCCTCTGTTACTGTATTCTACAGTGATGTGTTCCTCTGTTACTGTATTCTTCAGTGATGTGTTCCTCTGTTACTGTATTCTACAGTGATGTGTTCCTCTGTTACTGTATTCTACAGTGATGTGTTCCTCTGTTATTGCATTCGAAAGTGATGTGTTCCTCTGTTGCTGTATTCGACAGTGATGTGTTCCCCTGTTACTGGATTCTAAAGTGATGTGTTCCTCTGTTGCTGTATTCTAAAGTGATGTGTTCCCCTGTTACTGTATTCTACAGTGATGTGTTCCTCTGTTACTGTATTCTACAGTGATGTGTTCCTCTGTTACTGTATTCTACAGTGATGTGTTCCCCTGTTACTGTATTCCAAAGTGATGTGTTCCTCTGTTATTGTATTCCAAAGTGATGTGTTCATCTGTTGCTGTATTCTACAGTGATGTGTTCCCCTGTTACTGTATTCTACAGTGATGTGTTCCTCTGTTACTGTATTCTACAGTGATGTGTTCCTCTGTTACTGTATTCTACAGTGATGTGTTCCTCTGTTATTGCATTCTAAAGTGATGTGTTCCTCTGTTGCTGTATTCTACAGTGATGTGTTCCCCTGTTACTGGATTCTAAAGTGATGTGTTCCTCTGTTGCTGTATTCTAAAGTGATGTGTTCCCCTGTTACTGTATTCTACAGTGATGTGTTCCCCTGTTACTGTATTCTACAGTGATGTGTTCCCCTGTTACTGTATTCTACAGTGATGTGCTCCTCTGTTACTGTATTCTACAGTGATGTGTTCCTCTGTTACTGTATTCTAAAGTGATGTGTTCCTCTGTTACTGTATTCTACAGTGATGTGTTCCTCTGTTACTGTATTCTACAGTGATGTGTTCCTCTGTTACTGTATTCTACAGTGATGTGTTCCTCTGTTACTGTATTCTACAGTGATGTGTTCCTCTGTTACTGTATTCTACAGTGATGTGTTCCTCTGTTACTGTATTCTGCACTGACGTTTTCCTCTGTTAATGTATTCTACAGTGATGTGTTCCTCTGTTACTGTATTCTACAGTGATGTGTTCCCCTGTTACTGTATTCTACAGTGATGTGTTCCTCTGTTACTGTATTCTTCAGTGATGTGTTCCTCTGTTACTGTATTCTACAGTGATGTGTTCCTCTGTTACTGTATTCTACAGTGATGTGTTCCTCTGTTATTGCATTCTAAAGTGATGTGTTCCTCTGTTGCTGTATTCTACAGTGATGTGTTCCTTTGTTACTGTATTCTACAGTGATGTGTTCCTCTGTTACTGTATTCTACAGTGATGTGTTCCCCTGTTACTGTATTCTACAGTGATGTGTTCCCCTGTTACTGGATTCTAAAGTGATGTGTTCCTCTGTTGCTGTATTCTAAAGTGATGTGTTCCCCTGTTACTGTATTCTACAGTGATGTGTTCCCCTGTTACTGTATTCTACAGTGATGTGTTCCTCTGTTACTGTATTCTACAGTGATGTGTTCCTCTGTTACTGTATTCTAAAGTGATGTGTTCCTCTGTTACTGTATTCTACAGTGATGTTTTCCTCTGTTACTGTATTCTACAGTGATGTGTTCCTCTGTTACTGTATTCTACAGTGATGTGTTCCTCTGTTACTATATTCTACAGTGATGTGTTCCTCTGTTACTGTATTCTACAGTGATGTGTTCCTCTGTTACTGTATTCTGCACTGACGTTTTCCTCTGTTAATGTATTCTACAGTGATGTGTTCCTCTGTTACTGTATTCTACAGTGATGTGTTCCTCTGTTACTGTATTCTACAGTGATGTGTTCCTCTGTTACTGTGTTCTAAAGTGATGTGTTCCTCTGTTACTGTATTCTACAGTGATGTGTTCCTCTGTTACTGTATTCTACATTGATCTGTTCCTCTGTTACTGTATTCTACAGTGATGTGTTTCTCTGTTACTGTATTCTACAGTGATGTGTTCCTCTGTTATTTTATTCTACAGTGATGTGCTCCTCTGTTACTGTATTCAACAGTGATCTGTTCCTCTGTTACTGTATTCTACAGTGATGTGTTCCCCTGTTACTGTATTCTACAGTGATGTGTTCCTCTGTTACTGTATTCTACAGTGATGTGTTCCTCTGTTATTGCATTCTAAAGTGATGTGTTCCCCTGTTACTGTATTCTACAGTGATGTGTTCCTCTGTTACTGTATTCTACAGTGATGTGTTCCTCTGTTACTGTATTCTAAAGTGATGTGTTCCTCTGTTACTGTATTCTACAGTGATGTGTTCCTCTGTTACTGTATTCTACAGTGATGTGTTCCTCTGTTACTGTATTCTACAGTGATGTGTTCCTCTGTTACTGTATTCTGCACTGACGTTTTCCTCTGTTAATGTATTCTACAGTGATGTGTTCCTCTGTTACTGTATTCTACAGTGATGTGTTCCTCTGTTACTGTATTCTACAGTGATGTGTTCCTCTGTTACTGTATTCTTCAGTGATGTGTTCCTCTGTTACTGTATTCTACAGTGATGTGTTCCTCTGTTACTGTATTCTACAGTGATGTGTTCCTCTGTTATTGCATTCTAAAGTGATGTGTTCCTCTGTTGCTGTATTCTACAGTGATGTGTTCCTTTGTTACTGTATTCTACAGTGATGTGTTCCTCTGTTACTGTATTCTACAGTGATGTGTTCCCCTGTTACTGTATTCTACAGTGATGTGTTCCCCTGTTACTGGATTCTAAAGTCATGTGTTCCTCTGTTGCTGTATTCTAAAGTGATGTGTTCCCCTGTTACTGTATTCTACAGTGATGTGTTCCCCTGTTACTGTATTCTACAGTGATGTGTTCCTCTGTTACTGTATTCTACAGTGATGTGTTCCCCTGTTACTGTATTCTACAGTGATGTGTTCCTCTGTTACTGTATTCTACAGTGATGTGTTCCCCTGTTACTGTATTCTACAGTGATGTGTTCCCCTGTTACTGTATTCTACAGTGATGTGTTCCTCTGTTACTGTATTCTACAGTGATGTGTTCCTCTGTTACTGTATTCTAAAGTGATGTGTTCCTCTGTTACTGTATTCTACAGTGATGTGTTCCTCTGTTACTGTATTCTACAGTGATGTGTTCCTCTGTTACTGTATTCTACAGTGATGTGTTCCTCTGTTACTGTATTCTACAGTGATGTGTTCCTCTGTTACTGTATTCTACAGTGATGTGTTCCTCTGTTACTGTATTCTGCACTGACGTTTTCCTCTGTTAATGTATTCTACAGTGATGTGTTCCTCTGTTACTGTATTCTACAGTGATGTGTTCCTCTGTTACTGTATTCTACAGTGATGTGTTCCTCTGTTACTGTATTCTACAGTGATGTGTTCCTCTGTTACTGTATTCTACATTGATCTGTTCCTCTGTTACTGTATTCTACAGTGATGTGTTTCTCTGTTACTGTATTCTACAGTGATGTGTTCCTCTGTTATTTTATTCTACAGTGATGTGCTCCTCTGTTACTGTATTCAACAGTGATCTGTTCCTCTGTTACTGTATTCTACAGTGATGTGTTCCCCTGTTACTGTATTCTACAGTGATGTGTTCCTCTGTTACTGTATTCTACAGTGATGTGTTCCTCTGTTACTGTATTCTTCAGTGATGTGTTCCTCTGTTACTGTATTCTACAGTGATGTGTTCCTCTGTTACTGTATTCTACAGTGATGTGTTCCTCTGTTACTGTATTCTACAGTGATGCGTTCCTCTGTTATTGCATTCTAAAGTGATGTGTTCCTCTGTTGCTGTATTCTACAGTGATGTGTTCCCCTGTTACTGGATTCTAAAGTGATGTGTTCCCCTGTTACTGTATTCTACAGTGATGTGTTCCTCTGTTACTGTATTCTACAGTGATGTGTTCCTCTGTTACTGTGTTCTACAGTGATGTGTTCCTCTGTTACTGTATTCTACAGTGATGTGTTCCTCTGTTACTGTATTCTACAGTGATGTGTTCCTATGTTACTGTATTCTACAGTGATGTGTTCCTCTGTTACTGTATTCTGCATTGATGTGTTCCTCTGTTACTGTATTCTACAGTGATGTGTTCCTCTGTTACTGTATTCTACAGTGATGTGCTCCTCTGTTACTGTATTCTACAGTGATGTGTTCCTATGTTGCTGTATTCTACAGTGATGTGTTCCTCTGTTATTTTATTCTACAGTGATGTGTTCCTCTGTTCCTGTATTCTACAGTGATGTGTTCCTATGTTGCTGTATTCTACAGTGATGTGTTCCTCTGTTATTTTATTCTACAGTGATGTGTTCCTCTGTTATTTTATTCTACAGTGATGTGTTCCTCTGTTATTTTATTCTGCAGTGCTGTGTTCCTCTGTTACTGTATTCTAAAGTGATGTGTTCCTCTGTTATTGTATTCTACAGTGATGTGTTCCTCTGTTACTGTATTCTACAGTGATGTGTTCCTCTGTTATTGTATTCCAAAGTGATGTGTTCCTCTGTTACTGTATTCTACAGTGATGTGTTCCTCTGTTATTGTTTTCTACAGTGATGTGTTCCTCTGTTATTGTATTCCAAAGTGATGTGTTCCTCTGTTACTGTATTCTACAGTGATGTGTTCCTCTGTTACTGTATTCTACAGTGATGTGTTCCTCTGTTATTGTATTCCAAAGTGATGTGTTCCTCTGTTACTGTATTCTGCAGTGATGTGTTCCCCTGTTACTGTATTCTACAGTGATGTGTTCCTCTGTTATTGTATTCTACAGTGATGTGTTCCTCTGTTATTGTATTCCAAAGTGATGTGTTCCCCTGTTACTGTATTCTACAGTGATGTGTTCCTCTGTTACTGTATTCTACAGTGATGTGTTCCCCTGTTACTGTATTCCAAAGTGATGTGTTCCTCTGTTATTGTATTCCAAAGTGATGTGTTCCTCTGTTACTGTATTCTACAGTGATGTGTTCCTCTGTTACTGTATTCTACAGTGATGTGTTCCCCTGTTACTGTATTCTACAGTGATGTGTTCCTCTGTTACTGTATTCTACAGTGATGTGTTCCTCTGTTATTGCATTCTAAAGTGATGTGTTCCTCTGTTGCTGTATTCTACAGTGATGTGTTCCCCTGTTACTGGATTCTAAAGTGATGTGTTCCTCTGTTGCTGTATTCTAAAGTGATGTGTTCCCCTGTTACTGTATTCTACAGTGATGTGTTCCCCTGTTACTGTATTCTACAGTGATGTGTTCCCCTGTTACTGTATTCTACAGTGATGTGTTCCTCTGTTACTGTATTATACAGTGATGTGTTCCTCTGTTACTGTATTCTAAAGTGATGTGTTCCTCTGTTACTGTATTCTACAGTGATGTGTTCCTCCGTTACTGTATTCTACAGTGATGTGTTCCTCTGTTACTGTATTCTACAGTGATGTGTTCCTCTGTTACTGTATTCTACAGTGATGTGTTCCTCTGTTACTGTATTCTACAGTGATGTGTTCCTCTGTTACTGTAATCTGCACTGACGTTTTCCTCTGTTAATGTATTCTACAGTGATGTGTTCCTCTGTTACTGTATTCTACAGTGATGTGTTCCTCTGTTACTGTATTCTACAGTGATGTGTTCCTCTGTTACTGTATTCTTCAGTGATGTGTTCCTCTGTTACTGTATTCTACAGTGATGTGTTCCTCTGTTACTGTATTCTACAGTGATGTGTTCCTCTGTTATTGCATTCTAAAGTGATGTGTTCCTCTGTTGCTGTATTCTACAGTGATGTGTTCCCCTGTTACTGGATTCTAAAGTGATGTGTTCCTCTGTTGCTGTATTCTAAAGTGATGTGTTCCCCTGTTACTGTATTCTACAGTGATGTGTTCCTCTGTTACTGTATTCTACAGTGATGTGTTCCTCTGTTACTGTATTCTACAGTGATGTGTTCCTCTGTTACTGTATTCTACAGTGATGTGTTCCTCTGTTACTGTATTCTACAGTGATGTGTTCCTCTGTTACTGTGTTCTACAGTGATGTGTTCCTCTGTTACTGTATTCTACAGTGATGTGTTCCTCTGTTACTGTATTCTACAGTGATGTGTTCCTATGTTACTGTATTCTACAGTGATGTGTTCCTCTGTTACTGTATTCTGCATTGATGTGTTCCTCTGTTACTGTATTCTACAGTGATGTGTTCCTCTGTTACTGTATTCTACAGTGATGTGCTCCTCTGTTACTGTATTCTACAGTGATGTGTTCCTATGTTGCTGTATTCTACAGTGATGTGTTCCTCTGTTATTTTATTCTACAGTGATGTGTTCCTCTGTTCCTGTATTCTGCAGTGATGTGTTCCTATGTTGCTGTATTCTACAGTGATGTGTTCCTCTGTTATTTTATTCTACAGTGATGTGTTCCTCTGTTATTTTATTCGACAGTGATGTGTTCCTCTGTTATTTTATTCTGCAGTGCTGTGTTCCTCTGTTACTGTATTCTAAAGTGATGTGTTCCTCTGTTATTGTATTCTACAGTGATGTGTTCCTCTGTTACTGTATTCTACAGTGATGTGTTCCTCTGTTATTGTATTCCAAAGTGATGTGTTCCTCTGTTACTGTATTCTACAGTGATGTGTTCCTCTGTTATTGTTTTCTACAGTGATGTGTTCCTCTGTTATTGTATTCCAAAGTGATGTGTTCCTCTGTTACTGTATTCTACAGTGATGTGTTCCTCTGTTACTGTATTCTACAGTGATGTGTTCCTCTGTTATTGTATTCCAAAGTGATGTGTTCCTCTGTTACTGTATTCTGCAGTGATGTGTTCCCCTGTTACTGTATTCTACAGTGATGTGTTCCTCTGTTATTGTATTCTACAGTGATGTGTTCCTCTGTTATTGTATTCCAAAGTGATGTGTTCCCCTGTTACTGTATTCTACAGTGATGTGTTCCTCTGTTACTGTATTCTACAGTGATGTGTTCCCCTGTTACTGTATTCCAAAGTGATGTGTTCCTCTGTTATTGTATTCCAAAGTGATGTGTTCCTCTGTTGCTGTATTCTACAGTGATGTGTTCCCCTGTTACTGTATTCTACAGTGATGTGTTCCTCTGTTACTGTATTCTACAGTGATGTGTTCCTCTGTTATTGCATTCTAAAGTGATGTGTTCCTCTGTTGCTGTATTCTACAGTGATGTGTTCCCCTGTTACTGGATTCTAAAGTGATGTGTTCCTCTGTTGCTGTATTCTAAAGTGATGTGTTCCCCTGTTACTGTATTCTACAGTGATGTGTTCCCCTGTTACTGTATTCTACAGTGATGTGTTCCCCTGTTACTGTATTCTACAGTGATGTGTTCCTCTGTTACTGTATTATACAGTGATGTGTTCCCCTGTTACTGTATTCTACAGTGATGTGTTCCTCTGTTACTGTATTCTAAAGTGATGTGTTCCTCTGTTACTGTATTCTACAGTGATGTGTTCCTCTGTTACTGTATTCTACAGTGATGTGTTCCTCTGTTACTGTATTCTACAGTGATGTGTTCCTCTGTTACTGTATTCTACAGTGATGTGTTCCTCTGTTACTGTATTCTACAGTGATGTGTTCCTCTGTTACTGTAATCTGCACTGACGTTTTCCTCTGTTAATGTATTCTACAGTGATGTGTTCCTCTGTTACTGTATTCTACAGTGATGTGTTCCTCTGTTACTGTATTCTACAGTGATGTGTTCCTCTGTTACTGTATTCTTCAGTGATGTGTTCCTCTGTTACTGTATTCTACAGTGATGTGTTCCTCTGTTACTGTATTCTACAGTGATGTGTTCCTCTGTTATTGCATTCTAAAGTGATGTGTTCCTCTGTTGCTGTATTCTACAGTGATGTGTTCCCCTGTTACTGGATTCTAAAGTGATGTGTTCCTCTGTTGCTGTATTCTAAAGTGATGTGTTCCCCTGTTACTGTATTCTACAGTGATGTGTTCCTCTGTTACTGTATTCTACAGTGATGTGTTCCTCTGTTACTGTATTCTACAGTGATGTGTTCCCCTGTTACTGTATTCCAAAGTGATGTGTTCCTCTGTTGCTGTATTCTACAGTGATGTGTTCCCCTGTTACTGCATTCTACAGTGATGTGTTCCTCTGTTATTGCATTCTAAAGTGATGTGTTCCTCTGTTGCTGTATTCTACAGTGATGTGTTCCCCTGTTACTGGATTCTAAAGTGATGTGTTCCTCTGTTGCTGTATTCTAAAGTGATGTGTTCCCCTGTTACTGTATTCTACAGTGATGTGTTCCCCTGTTACTGTATTCTACAGTGATGTGTTCCCCTGTTACTGTATTCTACAGTGATGTGTTCCTCTGTTACTGTATTCTACAGTGATGTGTTCCTCTGTTACTGTATTCTAAAGTGATGTGTTCCTCTGTTACTGTATTCTACAGTGATGTGTTCCTCTGTTACTGTATTCTACAGTGATGTGTTCCTCTGTTACTGTATTCTACAGTGATGTGTTCCTCTGTTACTGTATTCTGCACTGACGTTTTCCTCTGTTAATGTATTCTACAGTGATGTGTTCCTCTGTTACTGTATTCTACAGTGATGTGTTCCTCTGTTACTGTATTCTACAGTGATGTGTTTCTCTGTTACTGTATTCTACAGTGATGTGTTCCTCTGTTATTTTATTCCACAGTGATGTGCTCCTCTGTTACTGTATTCAACAGTGATCTGTTCCTCTGTTACTGTATTCTACAGTGATGTGTTCCCCTGTTACTGTATTCTACAGTGATGTGTTCCTCTGTTACTGTATTCTGCAGTGATGTGTTCCTCTGTTACTGTATTCTACAGTGATGTGTTCCTCTGTTACTGTATTCTACAGTGATGTGTTCCTCTGTTATTTTATTCCACAGTGATGTGCTCCTCTGTTACTGTATTCTACAGTGATCTGTTCCTCTGTTACTGTATTCTACAGTGATGTGTTCCCCTGTTACTGTATTCTACAGTGATGTGTTCCTCTGTTACTGTATTCTGCAGTGATGTGTTCCTCTGTTACTGTATTCTTCAGTGATGGGTTCCTCTGTTACTGTATTCTACAGTGATGTGTTCCTCTGTTACTGTATTCTAAAGTGATGTGTTCCTCTGTTACTGTATTCTTCAGTGATGGGTTCCTCTGTTACTGTATTCTACAGTGATGTGTTCCTCTGTTACTGTATTCTAAAGTGATGTGTTCCTCTGTTGCTGTATTCTACAGTGATGTGTTCCTCTGTTATTGCATTCTAAAGTGATGTGTTCCTCTGTTACTGTATTCTTCAGTGATGTGTTCCTCTGTTACTGTATTCTACAGTGATGTGTTCCTCTGTTACTGTATTCTACAGTGATGTGTTCCTCTGTTATTGCATTCTAAAGTGATGTGTTCCTCTGTTGCTGTATTCTACAGTGATGTGTTCCCCTGTTACTGGATTCTAAAGTGATGTGTTCCTCTGTTGCTGTATTCTAAAGTGATGTGTTCCCCTGTTACTGTATTCTACAGTGATGTGTTCCTCTGTTACTGTATTCTACAGTGATGTGTTCCTCTGTTACTGTATTCTACAGTGATGTGTTCCCCTGTTACTGTATTCCAAAGTGATGTGTTCCCCAGTTACTGTATTCTACAGTGATGTGTTCCTCTGTTACTGTATTCTACAGTGATGTGTTCCTCTGTTATTGTATTCCAAAGTGATGTGTTCATCTGTTGCTGTATTCTACAGTGATGTGTTCCCCTGTTACTGTATTCTACAGTGATGTGTTCCTCTGTTACTGTATTCTACAGTGATGTGTTCCCCTGTTACTGTATTCCAAAGTGATGTGTTCCTCTGTTATTGTATTCCAAAGTGATGTGTTCATCTGTTGCTGTATTCTAAAGTGATGTGTTCCTCTGTTGCTGTATTCTACAGTGATGTGTTCCCCTGTTACTGGATTCTAAAGTGATGTGTTCCCCTGTTACTGTATTCTACAGTGATGTGTTCCCCTGTTACTGTATTCTACAGTGATGTGTTCCCCTGTTACTGTATTCTACAGTGATGTGTTCCTCTGTTACTGTATTCTACAGTGATGTGTTCCTCTGTTACTGTATTCTAAAGTGATGTGTTCCTCTGTTACTGTATTCTACAGTGATGTGTTCCTCTGTTACTGTATTCTACAGTGATGTGTTCCTCTGTTACTGTATTCTACAGTGATGTGTTCCTCTGTTACTGTATTCTACAGTGATGTGTTCCTCTGTTACTGTATTCTACAGTGATGTGTTCCTCTGTTACTGTATTCTGCACTGACGTTTTCCTCTGTTAATGTATTCTACAGTGATGTGTTCCTCTGTTACTGTATTCTACAGTGATGTGTTCCTCTGTTACTGTATTCTACAGTGATGTGTTCCTCTGTTACTGTATTCTTCAGTGATGTGTTCCTCTGTTACTGTATTCTACAGTGATGTGTTCCTCTGTTACTGTATTCTACAGTGATGTGTTCCTCTGTTATTGCATTCTAAAGTGATGTGTTCCTCTGTTGCTGTATTCTACAGTGATGTGTTCCTTTGTTACTGTATTCTACAGTGATGTGTTCCTCTGTTACTGTATTCTACAGTGATGTGTTCCCCTGTTACTGTATTCTACAATGATGTGTTCCCCTGTTACTGGATTCTAAAGTGATGTGTTCCTCTGTTGCTGTATTCTAAAGTGATGTGTTCCCCTGTTACTGTATTCTACAGTGATGTGTTCAACTGTTACTGTATTCTACAGTGATGTGTTCCCCTGTTACTGTATTCTACAGTGATGTGTTCCTCTGTTACTGTATTCTACAGTGATGTGTTCCTCTGTTACTGTATTCCAAAGTGATGTGTTCCTCTGTTACTGTATTCTACAGTGATGTGTTCCTCTGTTACTGTATTCTACAGTGATGTGTTCCTCTGTTACTGTATTCTACAGTGATGTGTTCCTCTGTTACTGTATTCTACAGTGATGTGTTCCTCTGTTACTGTATTCTACAGTGATGTGTTCCTCTGTTACTGTATTCTGCACTGACGTTTTCCTCTGTTAATGTATTCTACAGTGATGTGTTCCTCTGTTACTGTATTCTACAGTGATGTGTTCCTCTGTTACTGTATTCTACAGTGATGTGTTCCTCTGTTACTGTGTTCTAAAGTGATGTGTTCCTCTGTTACTGTATTCTACAGTGATGTGTTCCTCTGTTACTGTATTCTACATTGATCTGTTCCTCTGTTACTGTATTCTACAGTGATGTGTTTCTCTGTTACTGTATTCTACAGTGATGTGTTCCTCTGTTATTTTATTCTACAGTGATGTGCTCCTCTGTTACTGTATTCAACAGTGATCTGTTCCTCTGTTACTGTATTCTACAGTGATGTGTTCCCCTGTTACTGTATTCTACAGTGATGTGTTCCTCTGTTACTGTATTCTACAGTGATGTGTTCCTATGTTACTGTATTCTACAGTGATGTGTTCCTCTGTTATTTTATTCTACAGTGATGTGCTCCTCTGTTCCTGTATTCTACAGTGATGTGTTCCTATGTTGCTGTATTCTACAGTGATGTGTTCCTCTGTTACTGTATTCTGCAGTGCTGTGTTCCTCTGTTACTGTATTCTAAAGTGATGTGTTCCTATGTTACTGTATTCTACAGTGATGTGTTCCTCTGTTACTGTATTCTGCAGTGCTGTGTTCCTCTGTTACTGTATTCTAAAGTGATGTGTTCCTCTGTTATTGTATTCTACAGTGATGTGTTCCTCTGTTACTGTATTCTACAGTGATGTGTTCCTCTGTTATTGTATTCCAAAGTGATGTGTTCCTCTGTTACTGTATTCTACAGTGATGTGTTCCTCTGTTATTGTATTCTACAGTGATGTGTTCCTCTGTTATTGTATTCCAAAGTGATGTGTTCCTCTGTTACTGTATTCTACAGTGATGTGTTCCTCTGTTACTGTATTCTACAGTGATGTGTTCCTCTGTTATTGTATTCCAAAGTGATGTGTTCCTCTGTTACTGTATTCTACAGTGATGTGTTCCTCTGTTATTGCATTCTAAAGTGATGTGTTCCTCTGTTGCTGTATTCTACAGTGATGTGTTCCTTTGTTACTGTATTCTACAGTGATGTGTTCCTCTGTTACTGTATTCTACAGTGATGTGTTCCCCTGTTACTGTATTCTACAATGATGTGTTCCCCTGTTACTGGATTCTAAAGTGATGTGTTCCTCTGTTGCTGTATTCTAAAGTGATGTGTTCCCCTGTTACTGTATTCTACAGTGATGTGTTCCCCTGTTACTGTATTCTACAGTGATGTGTTCCCCTGTTACTGTATTCTACAGTGATGTGTTCCTCTGTTACTGTATTCTACAGTGATGTGTTCCTCTGTTACTGTATTCCAAAGTGATGTGTTCCTCTGTTACTGTATTCTACAGTGATGTGTTCCTCTGTTACTGTATTCTACAGTGATGTGTTCCTCTGTTACTGTATTCTACAGTGATGTGTTCCTCTGTTACTGTATTCTACAGTGATGTGTTCCTCTGTTACTGTATTCTACAGTGATGTGTTCCTCTGTTACTGTGTTCTAAAGTGATGTGTTCCTCTGTTACTGTATTCTACAGTGATGTGTTCCTCTGTTACTGTATTCTACATTGATCTGTTCCTCTGTTACTGTATTCTACAGTGATGTGTTTCTCTGTTACTGTATTCTACAGTGATGTGTTCCTCTGTTATTTTATTCTACAGTGATGTGCTCCTCTGTTACTGTATTCAACAGTGATCTGTTCCTCTGTTACTGTATTCTACAGTGATGTGTTCCCCTGTTACTGTATTCTACAGTGATGTGTTCCTCTGTTACTGTATTCTACAGTGATGTGTTCCTCTGTTACTGTATTCTTCAGTGATGTGTTCCTCTGTTACTGTATTCTACAGTGATGTGTTCCTCTGTTATTGCATTCTAAAGTGATGTGTTCCTCTGTTGCTGTATTCTACAGTGATGTGTTCCCCTGTTACTGGATTCTAAAGTGATGTGTTCCTCTGTTGCTGTATTCTAAAGTGATGTGTTCCTCTGTTACTGTATTCTACAGTGATGTGTTCCTCTGTTCCTGTATTCTACAGTGATGTGTTCCTATGTTGCTGTATTCTACAGTGATGTGTTCCTCTGTTACTGTATTCTGCAGTGCTGTGTTCCTCTGTTACTGTATTCTAAAGTGATGTGTTCCTATGTTACTGTATTCTACAGTGATGTGTTCCTCTGTTACTGTATTCTGCAGTGCTGTGTTCCTCTGTTACTGTATTCTAAAGTGATGTGTTCCTCTGTTATTGTATTCTACAGTGATGTGTTCCTCTGTTACTGTATTCTACAGTGATGTGTTCCTCTGTTATTGTATTCCAAAGTGATGTGTTCCTCTGTTACTGTATTCTACAGTGATGTGTTCCTCTGTTATTGTATTCTACAGTGATGTGTTCCTCTGTTATTGTATTCCAAAGTGATGTGTTCCTCTGTTACTGTATTCTACAGTGATGTGTTCCTCTGTTACTGTAGTCTACAGTGATGTGTTCCTCTGTTATTGTATTCCAAAGTGATGTGTTCCTCTGTTACTGTATTCTGCAGTGATGTGTTCCCCTGTTACTGTATTCTACAGTGATGTGTTCCTCTGTTATTGTATTCCACAGTGATGTGTTCCTCTGTTATTGTATTCCAAAGTGATGTGTTCCCCTGTTACTGTATTCTACAGTGATGTGTTCCTCTGTTACTGTATTCTACAGTGATGTGTTCCCCTGTTACTGTATTCCAAAGTGATGTGTTCCTCTGTTATTGTATTCCAAAGTGATGTGTTCCTCTTTTGCTGTATTCTACAGTGATGTGTTCCCCTGTTACTGTATTCTACAGTGATGTGTTCCTCTGTTACTGTATTCTACAGTGATGTGTTCCTCTGTTATTGCATTCTAAAGTGATGTGTTCCTCTGTTGCTGTATTCTACAGTGATGTGTTCCCCTGTTACTGGATTCTAAAGTGATGTGTTCCTCTGTTGCTGTATTCTGAAGTGATGTGTTCCTCTGTTACTGTATTCTACAGTGATGTGTTCCCCTGTTACTGTATTCTACAGTGATGTGTTCCCCTGTTACTGTATTCTACAGTGATGTGTTCCTCTGTTACTGTATTATACAGTGATGTGTTCCTCTGTTACTGTATTCTAAAGTGATGTGTTCCTCTGTTACTGTATTCTACAGTGATGTGTTCCTCTGTTACTGTATTCTACAGTGATGTGTTCCTCTGTTACTGTATTCTACAGTGATGTGTTCCTCTGTTACTGTATTCTACAGTGATGTGTTCCTCTGTTACTGTATTCTACAGTGATGTGTTCCTCTGTTACTGTATTCTGCACTGACGTTTTCCTCTGTTAATATATTCTACAGTGATGTGTTCCTCTGTTACTGTATTCTACAGTGATGTGTTCCTCTGTTACTGTATTCTACAGTGATGTGTTCCTCTGTTACTGTATTCTTCAGTGATGTGTTCCTCTGTTACTGTATTCTACAGTGATGTGTTCCTCTGTTACTGTATTCTACAGTGATGTGTTCCTCTGTTATTGCATTCTAAAGTGATGTGTTCCTCTGTTGCTGTATTCTACAGTGATGTGTTCCCCTGTTACTGGATTCTAAAGTGATGTGTTCCTCTGTTGCTGTATTCTAAAGTGATGTGTTCCCCTGTTACTATATTCTACAGTGATGTGTTCCTCTGTTACTGTATTCTACAGTGATGTGTTCCTCTGTTACTGTATTCTACAGTGATGTGTTCCCCTGTTACTGTATTCCAAAGTGATGTGTTCCTCTGTTATTGTATTCCAAAGTGATGTGTTCCTCTGTTGCTGTATTCTACAGTGATGTGTTCCCCTGTTACTGTATTCTACAGTGATGTGTTCCTCTGTTACTGTATTCTACAGTGATGTGTTCCTCTGTTATTGCATTCTAAAGTGATGTGTTCCTCTGTTGCTGTATTCTACAGTAATGTGTTCCCCTGTTACTGGATTCTAAAGTGATGTGTTCCTCTGTTACTGTATTCTACAGTGATGTGTTCCTCTGTTATTGCATTCTAAAGTGATGTGTTCCTCTGTTGCTGTATTCTACAGTAATGTGTTCCCCTGTTACTGGATTCTAAAGTGATGTGTTCCTCTGTTGCTGTATTCTAAAGTGATGTGTTCCCCTGTTACTGTATTCTACAGTGATGTGTTCCCCTGTTACTCTATTCTACAGTGATGTGTTCCCCTGTTACTGTATTCTACAGTGATGTGTTCCTCTGTTACTGTATTCTACAGTGATGTGTTCCTCTGTTACTGTATTCTACAGTGATGTGTTCCTCTGTTACTGTATTCTACAGTGATGTGTTCCTCTGTTACTGTATTCTACAGTGATGTGTTCCTCTGTTACTGTATTCTACAGTGATGTGTTCCTCTGTTACTGTATTCTACAGTGATGTGTTCCTCTGTTACTGTATTCTGCACTGACGTTTTCCTCTGTTAATGTATTCTACAGTGATGTGTTCCTCTGTTACTGTATTCTACAGTGATGTGTTCCTCTGTTACTGTATTCTACAGTGATGTGTTCCTCTGTTACTGTATTCTTCAGTGATGTGTTCCTCTGTTACTGTATTCTAAAGTGATGTGTTCCTCTGTTACTGTATTCTACAGTGATGTGTTCCTCTGTTATTGCATTCTAAAGTGATGTGTTCCTCTGTTGCTGTATTCTACAGTGATGTGTTCCCCTGTTACTGGATTCTAAAGTGATGTGTTCCTCTGTTGCTGTATTCTAAAGTGATGTGTTCCCCTGTTACTGTATTCTACAGTGATGTGTTCCCCTGTTACTGTATTCTACAGTGATGTGTTCCCCTGTTACTGTATTCTACAGTGATGTGTTCCTCTGTTACTGTATTCTACAGTGATGTGTTCCTCTGTTACTGTATTCTAAAGTGATGTGTTCCTCTGTTACTGTATTCTACAGTGATGTGTTCCTCTGTTACTGTATTCTACAGTGATGTGTTCCTCTGTTACTGTATTCTACAGTGATGTGTTCCTCTGTTACTGTATTCTACAGTGATGTGTTCCTCTGTTACTGTATTCTACAGTGATGTGTTCCTCTGTTACTGTATTCTGCACTGACGTTTTCCTCTGTTAATGTATTCTACAGTGATGTGTTCCTATGTTACTGTATTCTACAGTGATGTGTTCCTCTGTTACTGTATTCTACAGTGATGTGTTCCTCTGTTACTGTGTTCTAAAGTGATGTGTTCCTCTGTTACTGTATTCTACAGTGATGTGTTCCTCTGTTACTGTATTCTACATTGATCTGTTCCTCTGTTACTGTATTCTACAGTGATGTGTTTCTCTGTTACTGTATTCTACAGTGATGTGTTCCTCTGTTATTTTATTCCACAGTGATGTGCTCCTCTGTTACTGTATTCAACAGTGATCTGTTCCTCTGTTACTGTATTCTACAGTGATGTGTTCCCCTGTTACTGTATTCTACAGTGATGTGTTCCTCTGTTACTGTATTCTGCAGTGATGTGTTCCTCTGTTACTGTATTCTACAGTGATGTGTTCCTCTGTTACTGTATTCTACAGTGATGTGTTCCTCTGTTATTTTATTCCACAGTGATGTGCTCCTCTGTTACTGTATTCTACAGTGATCTGTTCCTCTGTTACTGTATTCTACAGTGATGTGTTCCCCTGTTACTGTATTCTACAGTGATGTGTTCCTCTGTTACTGTATTCTGCAGTGATGTGTTCCTCTGTTACTGTATTCTTCAGTGATGTGTTCCTCTGTTACTCTATTCCACAGTGATGTGTTCCTCTGTTACTGTATTCTACAGTGATGTGTTCCTCTGTTATTGCATTCTAAAGTGATGTGTTCCTCTGTTACTGTATTCTTCAGTGATGTGTTCCCCTGTTACTGTATTCTACAGTGATGTGTTCCTCCGTTACTGTATTCCACAGTGATGTGTTCCTCTGTTACTGTATTCTACAGTGATGTGTTCCTCTGTTACTGTATTCTACAGTGATGTGTTCCTCTGTTATTGCATTCTAAAGTGATGTGTTCCTCTGTTGCTGTATTCTACAGTGATGTGTTCCCCTGTTACTGGATTGTAAAGTGATGTGTTCCTCTGTTGCTGTATTCTAAAGTGATGTGTTCCCCTGTTACTGTATTCTACAGTGATGTGTTCCTCTGTTACTGTATTCTACAGTGATGTGTTCCTCTGTTACTGTATTCTACAGTGATGTGTTCCCCTGTTACTGTATTCCAAAGTGATGTGTTCCTCTGTTATTGTATTCCAAAGTGATGTGTTCCTCTGTTGCTGTATTCTACAGTGATGTGTTCCCCTGTTACTGTATTCTACAGTGATGTGTTCCTCTGTTACTGTATTCTACAGTGATGTGTTCCTCTGTTATTGCATTCTAAAGTTATGTGTTCCTCTGTTGCTGTATTCTACAGTGATGTGTTCCTCTGTTACTGTATTCTACAGTGATGTGTTCCTCTGTTATTGCATTCTAAAGTTATGTGTTCCTCTGTTGCTGTATTCTACAGTGATGTGTTCCTCTGTTACTGTATTCTACAGTGATGTGTTCCTCTGTTATTGCATTCTAAAGTTATGTGTTCCTCTGTTGTTGTATTCTACAGTGATGTGTTCCTCTGTTGCTGTATTCTAAAGTGATGTGTTCCTCTGTTACTGTATTCTACAGTGATGTGTTCCTCTGTTACTGTATTCTACAGTGATGTGTTCCTCTGTTATTGCATTCTAAAGTGATGTGTTCCTCTGTTGCTGTATTCTACAGTGATGTGTTCCCCTGTTACTGGATTCTAAAGTGATGTGTTCCTCTGTTACTGTATTCTTCAGTGATGTGTTCCTCTGTTACTGTATTCTACAGTGATGTGTTCCTCTGTTACTGTATTCTACAGTGATGTGTTCCTCTGTTATTGCATTCTAAAGTGATGTGTTCCTCTGTTACTGTATTCTTGATTGATGTGTTCCTCTGTTACTGTATTCTACAGTGATGTGTTCCTCTGTTACTGTATTCTACAGTGATGTGTTCCTCTGTTATTGCATTCTAAAGTGATGTGTTCCTCTGTTGCTGTATTCTACAGTGATGTGTTCCCCTGTTACTGGATTCTAAAGTGATGTGTTCCTCTGTTGCTGTATTCTAAAGTGATGTGTTCCCCTGTTACTGTATTCTACAGTGATGTGTTCCTCTGTTACTGTATTCTACAGTGATGTGTTCCTCTGTTACTGTATTCTACAGTGATGTGTTCCTCTGTTACTGTATTCTACAGTGATGTGTTCCTCTGTTACTGTATTCTACAGTGATGTGTTCCTCTGTTACTGTATTCTACAGTGATGTGTTCCCCTGTTACTGTATTCCAAAGTGATGTGTTCCTCTGTTATTGTATTCCAAAGTGATGTGTTCCTCTGTTGCTGTATTCTACAGTGATGTGTTCCCCTGTTACTGTATTCTACAGTGATGTGTTCCTCTGTTACTGTATTCTACAGTGATGTGTTCCTCTGTTACTGTATTCTACAGTGATGTGTTCCTCTGTTACTGTATTCTAAAGTGATGTGTTCCTCTGTTACTGTATTCTACAGTGATGTGTTCCTCTGTTACTGTATTCTACAGTGATGTGTTCCTCTGTTACTGTATTCTACAGTGATGTGTTCCTCTGTTACTGTATTCTACAGTGATGTGTTCCTCTGTTACTGTATTCTGCACTGACGTTTTCCACTGTTAATGTATTCTACAGTGATGTGTTCCTCTGTTACTGTATTCTACAGTGATGTGTTCCTCTGTTACTGTGTTCTAAAGTGATGTGTTCCTCTGTTACTGTATTCTACAGTGATGTGTTCCTCTGTTACTGTATTCTACATTGATCTGTTCCTCTGTTACTGTATTCTACAGTGATGTGTTTCTCTGTTACTGTATTCTACAGTGATGTGTTTCTCTGTTACTGTATTCTACAGTGATGTGTTCCTCTGTTATTTTATTCTACAGTGATGTGCTCCTCTGTTACTGTATTCAACAGTGATCTGTTCCTCTGTTATGTATTCTACAGTGATGTGTTCCCCTGTTACTGTATTCTACAGTGATGTGTTCCTCTGTTACTGTATTCTGCAGTGATGTGTTCCTCTGTTACTGTATTCTACAGTGATGTGTTCCTCTGTTACTGTATTCTACAGTGATGTGTTCCTCTGTTATTTTATTCCACAGTGATGTGCTCCTCTGTTACTGTATTCTACAGTGATCTGTTCCTCTGTTACTGTATTCTACAGTGATGTGTTCCCCTGTTACTGTATTCTACAGTGATGTGTTCCTCTGTTACTGTATTCTGCAGTGATGTGTTCCTCTGTTACTGTGTTCTACAGTGATGTGTTCCTCTGTTATTTTATTCTACAGTGATGTGCTCCTCTGTTGCTGTATTCTACAGTGATGTGTTCCCCTGTTACTGAATTCTAAAGTGATGTGTTCCTCTGTTGCTGTATTCTACAGTGATGTGTTCCTCTGTTATTTTATTCTACAGTGATGTGTTCCCCTGTTACTGTATTCTACAGTGATTTGTTCCCCTGTTACTGTATTCTGCACTGACGTTTTCCTCTGTTAATGTATTCTACAGTGATGTGTTCCTCTGTTACTGTATTCTACAGTGATGTGTTCCTCTGTTACTGTATTCTGCACTGACGTTTTCCTCTGTTAAAGTATTCTACAGTGATGTGTTCCTCTGTTACTGTATTCTACAGTGATCTGTTCCTCTGTTACTGTATTCTACAGTGATCTGTTCCTCTGTTACTGTATTCTAAAGTGATGTGTTCCTCTGTTACTGTGTTCAACAGTGATGTGCTCCTCTGTTACTGTATTCTACAGTGATCTGTTCCTCTGTTACTGTATTCTACAGTGATGTGTTTCTCTGTTATTGTATTCTACAGTGATGTGTTCCTCTGTTATTTTATTCTACAGTGATGTGCTCCTCTGTGACTGTATTCTACAGTGATCTGTTCCTCTGTTACTGTATTCTACAGTGATGTGTTCCCCTGTTACTGTATTCTTCAGTGATGTGTTCCTCTGTTACTGTATTCTGCAGTGATGTGTTCCTATGTTACTGTATTCTACAGTGATGTGTTCCTCTGTTACTGTATTCTACAGTGATGTGTTCCTCTGTTATTTTATTCTACAGTGATGTGCTCCTCTGTTACTGTATTCTACAGTGATCTGTTCCTCTGTTACTGTATTCTACAGTGATGTGTTTCCCTGTTACTGTATTCTACAGTGATGTGTTCCTCTGTTACTGTATTCTGCAGTGATGTGTTCCTCTGTTACTGTATTCTACAGTGATGTGTTCCTCTGTTATTTTATTCTACAGTGATGTGCTCCTCTGTTACTGTATTCTACAGTGATCTGTTCCTCTGTTACTGTATTCTGTAGTGATGTGTTCCTCTGTTACTCTATTCTACAGTGCTGTGTTCCTCTGTTACTGTATTCTACAGTGATGTGTTCCTCTGTTACTGTATTCTAAAGTGATGTGTTCCTCTGTTACTGTATTCTACAGTGATGCGTTCCTCTGTTACTGTATTCTACAGTGATGCGTTCCTCTGTTACTGTATTCTGCAGTGATGTGTTCCTCTGTTACTGTATTCTACAGTGATGTGTTCCACTGTTACTGTATTCTACAGTGATGTGTTCCTCTGTTACTGCATTCTACAGTGATGTGTTCCACTGTTACTGTATTCTACAGTGATGTGTTCCTCTGTTACTGTATTCTAAAGTGATGTGTTCCTCTGTGACTGTATTCTACAGTGATGTGTTCCTCTGTTATTTTATTCTACAGTGATGTGTTCCTCTGTTACTGTATTCTAAAGTGATGTGTTCCTCTGTTACTGTATTCTACAGTGATATGTTCCTCTGTTACTGTATTCTACAGTGATGTGTTCCTCTGTTACTGTATTCTACACTGATGTGTTCCTCTGTTACTGTATTCTACAGTGATGTGTTCCTCTGTTACTGTATTCTACAGTGATGTGTTCCTCTGTTACTGTATTCTACAGTGATGTGTTCCTCTGTTACTGTATTCTACAGTGATGTGTTCCTCTGTTACTATATTCTACAGTGATGTGTTCCTCTGTTACTGTATTCTACAGTGATGTGTTCCTCTCTTACTGTAATCTAAAGTGATGTGTTCCTCTGTTACTGTATTCTACAGTGATGTGTTCCCCTGTTACTGTATTCTTCAGTGATGTGTTCCTCTGTTACTGTATTCTACAGTGATGTGTTCCCCTGTTACTGTATTCTACAGTGATGTGTTCCTCTGTTACTGTATTCTACAGTGATCTGTTCCTCTGTTACTGTATTCTACAGTGATGTGTTCCCCTGTTACTGTATTCTACAGTGATGTGTTCCTCTGTTACTGTATTCTGCAGTGATGTGTTCCTCTGTTATTTTATTCTACAGTGATGTGCTCCTCTGTTACTGTATTCTACAGTGATCTGTTCCTCTGTTACTGTATTCTACAGTGATGTGTTCCCCTGTTACTGTATTCTACAGTGATGTGTTCCTCTGTTACTGTATTCTGCAGTGATGTGTTCCTCTGTTACTGTATTCTACAGTGATGTGTTCCTCTGTTACTGTATTCTACAGTGATGTGTTCCTCTGTTATTTTATTCTACAGTGATGTGCTCCTCTGTTACTGTATTCTACAGTGATCTGTTCCTCTGTTACTGTATTCTACAGTGATGTGTTCCCCTGTTACTGTATTCTGCAGTGATGTGTTCCTCTGTTACTGTATTCTACAGTGATGTGTTCCTCTGTTATTTTATTCTACAGTGATGTGCTCCTCTGTTACTGTATTCTACAGTGATCTGTTCCTCTGTTACTGTATTCTGCAATGATGTGTTCCTCTGTTACTCTATTCTACAGTGCTGTGTTCCTCTGTTACTGTATTCTACAGTGATGTGTTCCTCTGTTACTGTATTCTACAGTGATGTGTTCCTCTGTTACTGTATTCTACAGTGATGTGTTCCACTGTTCCTGTATTCTACAGTGATGCGTTCCTCTGTTACTGTATTCTACAGTGATGTGTTCCTCTGTTACTGTATTCTACAGTGATGTGTTCCACTGTTACTGTATTCGACAGTGATGTGTTCCTCTGTTACTGTATTCTAAAGTGATGTGTTCCTCTGTGACTGTATTCTACAGTGATGTGTTCCTCTCTTACTGTATTCTACAGTGATGTGTTGCTCTGTTACTGTATTCTACAGTGATGTGTTCCTTTGTTACTGTATTCTACAGTGATGTGTTCCTCTGTTACTGTATTCTACAGTGATGTGTTCCTCTGTTACTGTATTCTAAAGTGATGTGTTCCTCTGTTACTGTATTCTACAGTGATGTGTTCCTCTGTTACTGTATTCTACAGTGATGTGTTCCTCTGTTACTGTATTCTACAGTGATGTGTTCCTCTGTTACTGTATTCTACAGTGATGTGTTCCTCTGTTACTGTATTCTACAGTGATGTGTTCCTCTCTTACTGTAATCTAAAGTGATGTGTTCCTCTGTTACTGTATTCTACAGTGATGTGTTCCCCTGTTACTGTATTCTACAGTGATGTGTTCCTCTGTTACTGTATTCTACAGTGATGTGTTCCTCTGTTACTGTATTCTAAAGTGATGTGTTCCTCTGTTACTGTATTCTACAGTGATGTGTTCCTCTGTTGCTGTATTCTACAGTGATGTGTTCCTCTGTTACTGTATTCTACAGTGATGTGTTCCTCTGTTACTGTATTCTACAGTGATCTGTTCCTCTGTTACTGTATTCTACAGTGATGTGTTCCCCTGTTACTGTATTCTACAGTGATGTGTTCCTCTGTTACTGTATTCTGCAGTGATGTGTTCCTCTGTTATTTTATTCTACAGTGATGTGCTCCTCTGTTACTGTATTCTACAGTGATCTGTTCCTCTGTTACTGTATTCTACAGTGATGTGTTCCCCTGTTACTGTATTCTACTGTGATGTGTTCCTCTGTTACTGTATTCTGCAGTGATGTGTTCCTCTGTTACTGTATTCTACAGTGATGTGTTCCTCTGTTACTGTATTCTACAGTGATGTGTTCCTCTGTTATTTTATTCTACAGTGATGTGCTCCTCTGTTACTGTATTCTACAGTGATCTGTTCCTCTGTTACTGTATTCTACAGTGATGTGTTCCCCTGTTACTGTATTCTGCAGTGATGTGTTCCTCTGTTACTGTATTCTACAGTGATGTGTTCCTCTGTTATTTTATTCTACAGTGATGTGCTCCTCTGTTACTGTATTCTACAGTGATCTGTTCCTCTGTTACTGTATTCTGCAATGATGTGTTCCTCTGTTACTCTATTCTACAGTGCTGTGTTCCTCTGTTACTGTATTCTACAGTGATGTGTTCCTCTGTTACTGTATTCTACAGTGATCTGTTCCTCTGTTACTGTATTCTACAGTGATGTGTTCCACTGTTCCTGTATTCTACAGTGATGCGTTCCTCTGTTACTGTATTCTACAGTGATGTGTTCCTCTGTTACTGTATTCTACAGTGATGTGTTCCACTGTTACTGTATTCTACAGTGATGTGTTCCTCTGTTACTGTATTCTAAAGTGATGTGTTCCTCTGTGACTGTATTCTACAGTGACGTGTTCCTCTCTTACTGTATTCTACAGTGATGTGTTGCTCTGTTACTGTATTCTACAGTGATGTGTTCCTCTGTTACTGTATTCTACAGTGATGTGTTCCTCTGTTACTGTATTCTACAGTGATGTGTTCCTCTGTTACTGTATTCTAAAGTGATGTGTTCCTCTGTTACTGTATTCTACAGTGATGTGTTCCTCTGTTACTGTATTCTACAGTGATGTGTTCCTCTGTTACTGTATTCTACAGTGATGTGTTCCTCTGTTACTGTATTCTACAGTGATGTGTTCCTCTGTTACTGTATTCTACAGTGATGTGTTCCTCTCTTACTGTAATCTAAAGTGATGTGTTCCTCTGTTACTGTATTCTACAGTGATGTGTTCCCCTGTTACTGTATTCTACAGTGATGTGTTCCTCTGTTACTGTATTCTACAGTGATGTGTTCCTCTGTTACTGTATTCTACAGTGATGTGTTCCTCTGTTACTGTATTCTAAAGTGATGTGTTCCTCTGTTACTGTATTCTACAGTGATGTGTTCCTCTGTTACTGTATTCTACAGTGATGTGTTCCTCTGTTACTGTATTCTACAGTGATGTGTTCCTCTGTTACTGTATTCTACAGTGATGTGTTCCTCTCTTACTGTAATCTAAAGTGATGTGTTCCTCTGTTACTGTATTCTACAGTGATGTGTTCCCCTGTTACTGTATTCTAAAGTGATGTGTTCCTCTGTTACTGTATTCTACAGTGATGTGTTCCTCTGTTACTGTATTCTACAGTGATGTGTTCCTCTGTTACTGTATTCTAAAGTGATGTGTTCCTCTGTTACTGTATTCCACAGTGATGTGTTCCTCTGTTACTGTATTCTACAGTGATGTGTTCCTCTGTTACTGTATTCTACAGTGATGTGTTCCTCCGTTACTGTATTCTACAGTGATGTGTTCCTCTGTTACTGTATTCTACAGTGATGTGTTCCTCTGTTACTGTATTCTACAGTGATGTGTTCCTCTCTTACTGTATTCTACAGTGATGTGTTCCTCTGTTACTGTATTCTACAGTGATGTGTTCCTCTGTTACTGTATTCTGCAGTGATGTGTTCCTCTGTTACTGTATTCTACAGTGATGTGTTCCTCTGTTACTGTATACTACAGTGATGTGTTCCTCTGTTACTGTATTCTACAGTGATGTGTTCCTCTGTTACTGTATTCTTCAGTGATGTGTTCCTCTGTTACTGTATTCTACAGTGATGTGTTCCTCTGTTACTGTATTCTAAAGTGATGTGTTCCTCTGTTACTGTATTCTGCAGTGATGTGTTCCCCTGTTACTGTATTCTACAGTGATGTGTTCCTCTGTTACTGTATTCTAAAGTGATGTTTTCCTCTGTTACTGTATTCTACAGTGATGTGTTCCTCTGTTACTGTATTCTGCAGTGATGTGTTCCCCTGTTACTGTATTCTACAGTGATGTGTTCCCCTGTTACTGTATTCTAAAGTGATGTGTTCCTCTGTTACTGTATTCTACAGTGATGTGTTCCTCTGTTACTGTATACTACAGTGATGTGTTCCTCTGTTACTGTATTCTACAGTGATGTGTTCCTCTGTTACTGTATTCTTCAGTGATGTGTTCCTCTGTTACTGTATTCTAAAGTGATGTGTTCCTCTGTTACTGTATTCTGCAGTGATGTGTTCCCCTGTTACTGTATTCTACAGTGATGTGTTCCTCTGTTACTGTATTCTACAGTGATGTGTTCCCCTGTTACTGTATTCTAAAGTGATGTGTTCCTCTGTTACTGTATTCTACAGTGATGTGTTCCTCTGTTACTGTATTCTACAGTGATGTGTTCCTCTGTTACTGTATTCTAAAGTGATGTGTTCCTCTGTTACTGTATTCTTCAGTGATGTGTTCCTCTGTTACTGTATTCTACAGTGATGTGTTCCTCTGTTACTGTATTCTACAGTGATGTGTTCCTCTGTTACTGTATTCTTCAGTGATGTGTTCCTCTGTTACTGTATTCTACAGTGATGTGTTCCTCTGTTACTGTATTCTACAGTGATGTCTTCCTCTGTTACTGTATTCTACAGTGATGTGTTCCTCTGTTACTGTATTCTACAGTGATGTGTTCCCCTGTTACTGTATTCTGCAGTGATGTGTTCCTCTGTTACTGTATTCTAAAGTGATGTGTACCTCTGTTACTGTATTCTACAGTGATGTGTTCCTCTGTTACTGTATTCTACAGTGATGTGTTCCTCTGTTACTGTATTCTTCAGTGATGTGTTCCTCTGTTACTGTATTCTACAGTGATGTGTTCCTGTGTTACTGTATTCTACAGTGATGTGTTCCTCTGTTACTGTATTCTACAGTGATGTGTTCCTCTGTTACTGTATTCTACAGTGATGTGTTCCTGTGTTACTGTATTCTACAGTGATGTGTTCCTCTGTTACTGTATTCTACAGTGATGTGTTCCTCTGTTACTGTATTCTACAGTGATGTGTTCCTCTGTTACTGTATTCTACAGTGATGTGTTCCCCTGTTACTGTATTCTAAAGTGATGTGTTCCTCTGTTACTGTATTCTACAGTGATGTGTTCCTCTGTTACTGTATTCTACAGTGATGTGTTCCTCTGTTACTGTATTCTTCAGTTATGTGTTCCTCTGTTACTGTATTCTACAGTGATGTCTTCCTCTGTTACTGTATTCTACAGTGATGTGTTCCCCTGTTACTGTATTCTACAGTGATGTCTTCCTCTGTTACTGTATTCTACAATGATGTGTTCCCCTGTTACTGTATTCTACAGTGATGTGTTCCCCTGTTACTGTATTCTACAGTGATGTCTTCCTCTGTTACTGTATTCTACAGTGATGTGTTCCTCTGTTACTGTATTCTACAGTGATGTCTTCCTCTGTTACTGTATTCTTCAGTGATGTGTTCCTCTGTTACTGTATTCTACAGTGATGTGTTCCTCTGTTACTGTATTCTACAGTGATGTGTTCTTCTGTTATTTTAATCTAAAGTGATGTGTTCCTCTGTTACTGTATTCTACAATGATGTGTTCCTCTGTTACTGTATTCTACAGTGATGTGTTCCCCTGTTACTGTATTCTACAGTGATGTGTTCTTCTGTTACTGTATTCTACAGTGATGTCTTCCTCTGTTACTGTATTCTTCAGTGATGTGTTCCCCTGTTACTGTATTCTACAGTGATGTGTTCCCCTGTTACTGTATTCTACTGTGATGTGTTCCCCTGTTACTGTATTCTACAGTGATGTGTTCCTCTGTTACTGTATTCTACAGTGATGTGTTCCCCTGTTACTGTATTCTACAGTGATGTGTTCCTCTGTTACTGTATTCTACAGTGATGTGTTCCCCTGTTACTGTATTCTGCAGTGATGTCTTCCTCTGTTACTGTATTCTACAGTGATGTGTTCCCCTGTTACTGTATTCTACAGTGATGTGTTCCTCTGTTACTGTATTCTACAGTGATGTCTTCCTCTGTTACTGTATTCTGCAGTGATGTGTTCCCCTGTTACTGTATTCTACAGTGATGTGTTCCCCTGTTACTCTATTCTACAGTGATGTGTTCCCCTGTTACTGTATTCTGCAGTGATGTGTTCCCCTGTTACTGTATTCTACAGTGATGTGTTCCTCTGTTACTCTATTCTACAGTGATGTGTTCCTCTGTTACTCTATTCTACAGTGATGTGTTCCCCTGTTACTGTATTCTACAGTGATGTGTTCCTCTGTTACTGTATTCTTCAGTGATGTGTTCCCCTGTTACTGTATTCTACAGTGATGTGTTCCTCTGTTACTGTATTCTACAGTGATGTGTTGCTCTGTTACTGTATTCTTCAGTGATGTGTTCCTCTGTTACTGTATTCTACAGTGATGTGTTGCTTTATTCTGACTGTCCTCTCTTGCTGGTGCTTTAGATGTTGCTGCATTCCTTTATCATTTCTTCAAGTAAACCTGATTTCTTTTCTCAGGAGATGCACATACAGTTGAGTGGCGCCACATATGAGCATCTTCGAGACAGCCCTTTCATTTTTGAGCGACGTGGAACAATCACCATCAAGGTAGAGTCCTGACAGCCTCCGCAGTCCTTGAGCTGTGAAGGAATCACCCTGGATGTGTACAGTCTGTGTGTGAGACACTGTATTGCACAGTCTGTGTGTGAGACACTGCAATGTACAGTCTGTGTTTCACACTGTAAGGTACAGTCTCTGTGTGTGACATGGTAATGTACAGTCTGTGTGAGACTTTAATGTTCAGTCTATGTGTGAAACTGTAAAGTACAGTCTATGTGTGTGACACTGTAATGTACAGTCTATGTGTGAGACACTGTAATGTACAGTCTGTGTGTGATACTGTAATGTACAATCTGAGTGTGAGACACTTTAATGTTCAGTCTGTGTATGACACCATTATGTACAGTCTGTGTGTGTGACATTCTAATGTACAATGTGTGTGTGACACTGTAAGGTACAGTCTTGGTGTGTAACAGAATAATGTACAGTCTGTGTGTGTGATACCATTATGTACAGTCTGTGTGTGAGACACTGTAATGTACAGTCTGTGTGTGTGACACTGTTATGTACAGTCTGTGTGTGACGCTGTAGTGTACAGCCTTTGAAAGAGACACTGAAATCTACAGTCTGTGAATGAGACATTGTGATGTACAGTCTGTGTATGACACTGTAATGTACAGTCTATGTGTGAGAAACTGTAATGTACAGTCTGTGTGTGATATTGTAATGTACAATCTGAGTGTGAGACACTGTAATGTACAGTCTGTGTATGACACTGTAATTTACAGTCTGTGTGAGACACTGTAATATACAGTCTGTATGACTCTGTAATGTACAGTCTGTGTGAGACACTGTAATGTACAGTCTCTGTGTGAAACACTGTAATGTACAGTCTGTGTGTGAGACACTGTAGTGTACAGTCTGAGTGTGACGCTGTAATGTACAGTCTGTGTGTGAGACACTGTAGTGTACAGTCTGTGTATGACACTGTAATGTACAGTCTGTGTGTGAGACACTGTCGTGTACATTCTGTGTGTGAGACATTGTAATGTACAGTCTATGTGTGAAACACTGTAATGTACAGTCTGTGTGTGAGACACTGTAGTGTACAGTCTGTGTGTGAGACACTGTAGTGTACAGTCTGTGTATGACATTGTAATGTACAGTCTGTGTGTGAAACACTGTAATGTTCAGTCTGTGTGTGAGACACTGTAGTGTACAGTCTGGTTATGATACTGTAATGTACAGTCTGTGTGTGAGACACTGTAATGTACAGTCTGTGTGTGACACTGTAATGCACAGTCTGTGTGCGACACTCTAATATACTGTAATGTACAGTCTGTGTGTGAGACACTGTAATGTACAGTTTGTGTGTGAGACACTGTAATGTGCAATCTGTGTGTGACACTGTAATGCAGTCTGTGTGTGAGACACTGTAATGTAAACTATGTTTGAGTCACTGTAATGTACAGTCTATGTGTGAGACACTGTAGTGTACAGTCTGTGTGTGACACTGTAATGTACAGTCTGTGTGTGAGACACTGCAATGTACAGTCTGCGTGTGACACTATAATGTACAGTCTGTGTGAGACACTGTAATGTACAGTCTGTGTGAAACACTGTAATGTACAGTATATGTGTGAGACACTGTAGTGTACAGTCTGTGTGTGCGACACTCTAATCAACTGTAATATACGGTCTGTGTGATGCTGTAAAGTACAGTCTGTGTGTGACACTGTAATGTACAGTTTGTGTGTGAGACATTGTAATGTGCAGTCTGTGTGTGAGACACTCTAATCTACAGTCTGTGTGTGAGACCGTGTAATGTACAGTATGTTTGAGTCACTGTAATGTACAGTCTGTGAGATATTGTAATGTACAGTCTGTGTGACACTGTAATGTACAGTCTCTGTATGACACTGTAATGTACAGTCTGTGTGAGACACTGTAATGTACAGTCTGTGTATGACACTGTAATGTACAGTCTCTGTGTGAAACACTGTATTGTACAGTCTGCGTATGACACTGTAATGTACAGTCTGTGTGTGAAACACTGTAATGTACAGTCTTTGTGTGTGACTCCGCAATGTACAGTCTGTGTGAGACACTGTAATGTACAGTCTGTGTATGACACTGTAATGTACAGTCTCTGTGTGAAACACTGTATTGTACAGTCTGTGTATGACACTGTAATGTACAGTCTGTGTGTGAAACACTGTAATGTACAGTCTGTGTGTGAGACACTGTAGTGTACAGTCTGGTTATGACACTGTAATGTACAGTCTGTGTGTGAGACACTGTAATGTACAGTCTGTGTGTGACACTTTAATGCACAGTTTGTGTGTGAGACACTGTAATGTGCAATCTGTGTGTGACACTGTAATGTAATCTGTGTGTGAGACACTGTAGTGTACAGTCTGTGTGTGCGACACTCTAATCTACTGTAATATACGGTCTGTGTGATGCTGTAAAGTACAGTCTGTGTGTGACACTGTAATGTACAGTTTGTGTGTGAGACATTGTAATGTGCAGTCTGTGTGTGAGACACTCTAATCTACAGTCTGTGTGTGAGACCGTGTAATGTACAGTATGTTTGAGTCACTGTAATGTACAGTCTGTGAGATATTGTAATGTGCAGTCTGTGTGACACTGTAATGTACAGTCTGTGTATGACACTGTAATGTACAGTCTGTGTGAGACACTGTAATGTACAGTCTTTGTGTGTGACTCCGCAATGTACAGTCTGTGTGAGACACTGTAATGTACAGTCTGTGTATGACACTGTAATGTACAGTCTCTGTGTGAAACACTGTATTGTACAGTCTGTGTATGACACTGTAATGTACAGTCTGTGTGTGAAACACTGTAATGTACAGTCTGTGTGTGAGACACTGTAGTGTACAGTCTGGTTATGACACTGTAATGTACAGTCTGTGTGTGAGACACTGTAATGTACAGTCTGTGTGTGACACTTTAATGCACAGTTTGTGTGTGAGACACTGTAATGTGCAATCTGTGTGTGACACTGTAATGTAGTCTGTGTGTGAGACACTGTAGTGTACAGTCTGGTTATGTCACTGTAATGTACAGTCTATGTGTGAGACACTGTAGTGTACAGTCTGTGTGTGACACTGTAATGTACAGTCTGTGTGTGACACTGTAATGTACAGTCTGTGTGTGACACTGTAATGTACAGTCTGTGTGTGAGACACTGCAATGTACAGTCTGTGTGTGAGACACTGTAGTGTACTGCAATGTACAGTCTGTGTGAGACACTGTAATGTACAGTCTGTGTGAAACACTGTAATGTACCGTATATGTGTGGGACACTGTAGTGTACAGTCTGTGTGTGCGACAGTCTAATCTACTGTCATTTACAGTCTGTGTGATACTGTAAAGTACAGTCTGTGTGTGACACTGTAATGTACAGTCTGTGTGTGCGACAGTCTAATCTACTGTAATTTACAGTCTGTGTGATACTGTAAAGTACAGTCTGTGTGTGACACTGTAATGTACAGTTTGTGTGTGAGACATTGTAATGTGCAGTCTGTGTGTGAGACACTCTAATGTACAGTCTGTGTGTGAGGCATAGTAATGTACAGTCTGTGTGTGAGGCATAGTAATGTACAGTCTGTGTTTGAGACACTAATGTACAGTCTGTGTGTGACACTAATGTACAGTCTGTGTGACACTGTAATGTACAGTCTGTATGTGTGACACTGTACTGTACAGTATGTGTGAGACACTGTAATGTACAGTCTGTGTATGAGACACTGTAATGTACAGTCCGTTTGTGAGACACTTTAATTTACAGTCTGTGTGTCACACTGTAATGTTCATTCTGTGTTAGACACTGTTATGTGCAGTCTTTGTGTGTGACATTGTAATGTACAGTTTTTCTGTGAGACAATGTAATGTACAGTCTGTGTGTGACACTAATGTACAGTCTGTGTGAGACTTTAATGTGCAGTCTGTGTGTGAAACTGTAATTTACAGTCTGTGTATGTCACACTGTAATGTACAGTCTGTGTGTGACACTGTAGTGTACAGCCTTTGAAAGAGACACTGAAATCTACAGTCTGTGAATGAGACATTGTAATGTACAGTCTGTGTGTGACAGTGTAATGTACAATCTGAGTGTGAGACACTGTAATGTTCAGTCTGTGTGTGACACCATTATGCACAGTCTATGTGTGTGACACTCTAATGTACAATGTGTGTGTGACACTGTAAGGTACAGTCTGTGTGTGTGACAGTATAAAGTACAGTCTGTGTGAGACACTGTTTTGTGCAGTCTGTGTTTGAGACACTAATGTACAGTCTGTGTGTGACACTAATGTACAGTCTGTGTGTGACACTGTAATATACAGTCTGTGTGTGGGACACTGTAATGTACACTATGTTTGAGTCACTGTAATGTACAGTCTATGTGTGAGACACGGTAGTGTACAGTCTGTGTGTGACACTGCAATGTACAGTCTGTGTGTGAGACACTGCAATGTACAGTCTGTGTGTGACACTGTAATGTACAGTCTGTGTGTGAGGCATAGTAATGTACAGTCTGTGTTTGAGACACTGTAATGTACAGTCTGAGTGTGACACAAATGTACAGTCTGTGTGTGACACTAATGTACAGTCTGTGTGTGACACTGTAATGTACAGTCTGTATGTGTGACACTGTACTGTACAGTATGTTTGAGACACTGTAATGTACAGTCTGTGTATGAGACACTGTAATGTACAGTCCGTTTGTGAGACACTTTAATTTACAGTCTGTGTGTGACACCATTATGCACAGTCTATGTGTGTGACACTCTAATGTACAATGTGTGTGTGACACTGTAAGGTACAGTCTGTGTGTGTGACAGTATAAAGTACAGTCTGTGTGAGACACTGTTATGTGCAGTCTGTGTTTGAGACACTGTAATGTACAGTCTGTGTGTGACACTAATGTACAGTCTGTGTGTGACACTGTAATATACAGTCTGTGTGTGAGACACTGTAATGTACACTATGTTTGAGTCACTGTAGTGTACAGTCTGTGTGTGGCACTGTAATGTACAGTCTGTGTGTGAGACACTGCAATGTACAGTCTGTGTGTGAGACACTCTAATGTACAGTCTGTGTGTGAGGCATAGTAATGTACAGTCTGTGTGTGAGGCATAGTAATGTACAGTCTGTGTTTGAGACACTAATGTACAGTCTGTGTGTGACACTAATGTACAGTCTGTGTGTGACACTGTAATGTACAGTCTGTATGTGTGACACTGTACTGCACAGTATGTGTGAGACACTGTAATGTACAGTCTGTGTATGAGACACTGTAATGTACAGTCCGTTTGTGAGACACTTTAATTTACAGTCTGTGTGTGACACCATTATGCACAGTCTATGTGTGTGACACTCTAATGTACAATGTGTGTGTGACACTGTAAGGTACAGTCTGTGTGTGTGACAGTATAAAGTACAGTCTGTGTGAGACACTGTTATGTGCAGTCTGTGTTTGAGACACTGTAATGTACAGTCTGTGTGTGACACTAATGTACAGTCTGTGTGTGACACTGTAATATACAGTCTGTGTGTGAGACACTGTAATGTACACTATGTTTGAGTCACTGTAGTGTACAGTCTGTGTGTGGCACTGTAATGTACAGTCTGTGTGTGAGACACTGCAATGTACAGTCTGTGTGTGAGACACTCTAATGTACAGTCTGTGTGTGAGGCATAGTAATGTACAGTCTGTGTGTGAGGCATAGTAATGTACAGTCTGTGTTTGAGACACTAATGTACAGTCTGTGTGTGACACTAATGTACAGTCTGTGTGTGACACTGTAATGTACAGTCTGTATGTGTGACACTGTACTGCACAGTATGTGTGAGACACTGTAATGTACAGTCTGTGTATGAGACACTGTAATGTACAGTCCGTTTGTGAGACACTTTAATTTACAGTCTGTGTGTCACACTGTAATGTTCATTCTGTGTTAGACACTTTTATGTGCAGTCTTTGTGTGTGACACTGTAATGTACAGTTTTTCTGTGAGACACTGTAATATACAGTCTGTGTGTGACACTGCAATGTACAGTCTGTGTGTGAGACACTGTAATGTACAGTCTGTGTGCAGAACACTGCAATGTACAGTCTGTGTGTGACACTAATGTACAGTCTGTGTGAGACTTTAATGTGCAGTCCGTGTGTGAAACTGTAATTTACAGTCTGTGTATGTCACACTGTAATGTACAGTCTGTGTGTGACACTGTAGTGTGCAGCCTTTGAAAGAGACACTGAAATCTACAGTCTGTGAATGAGACATTGTAATGTACAGTCTGTGTGTGAGACACTGTAATGTTCAGTCTGTGTGTGACACCATTATGCACAGTCTATGTGTGTGACACTCTAATGTACAATGTGTGTGTGACACTGTAAGGTACAGTCTGTGTGTGTGACAGTATAAAGTACAGTCTGTGTGAGACACTGTTATGTGCAATCTGTGTTTGAGACACTGTAATGTACAGTCTGTGTGTGACACTAATGTACAGTCTGTGTGTGACACTGTAATATACAGTCTGTGTGTGACACTGTAATGTACATTCTGTGTTAGACACCGTTATGTGCAGTCTTTGTGTGTGACACTTTAATGTACAGTTTTTCTGTGAGACACTGTAATATACATTCTGTGTGTGACACTGCAATGTACAGTCTGTGTGTGAGACACTGCAATGTGCAGTCTGTGTGTGAGACACTGCAATGTACAGTTTGTGTGTGACACCATAATGTACAATCTGTGTATGACTATGGAATGTTCAGTCTGTGTGAGACACTGTAATGTACAGTCTGAGTATGACACTGTAGTGTACGGTCTGTTTGTGAGACACTGTAATGTACAGTCTGTGTGTGACACTGTTATGTACAGTCTGTGTGTCACACTGTAGTGTACATTCTCTGTTAGACACTGTTATGTGCAGTCTTTGTGTGTGACACTGTAATGTACAGTTTTTCTGTGAGACACTGTAATATACATTCTGTGTGTGACACTGCAATGTACAGTCTGTGTGTGAGACACTGTAATGTACAGTCTGTGTGCGGAACACTATAATGTACATTCTGTGTGTGAGACACTGTAATGTACAGTCTGTGTGTGAAACACTGTAATGTACAGTCAGTGTGTGAGACACTGTAGTGTACAGTCTGGTTATGACACTGTAATGTACAGTCTGTGTGTGAGACACTAATGTACAGTCTGTGTGTGACACTGTAATGCACAGTCTGTGTCCGACACTCTAATATACTGTAATGTACAGTCTGTGTGTGACACTGTAATGTACAGTCTGTGTGCGAGACACTGTAATGTACAGTCTGTGTTTGAGACACTGTAATGTACAGTCTGTGTGAGACACAGTAATGTACAGTCTGTGTGCGAGACACTGTAATGTACAGTCTGTGTTTGAGACACTGTAATGTACAGTCTGTGTGTGACACTAATGTACAGTCTGTGTGTGACACTCTAATGTACAGTCTGTATGTGTGACACTGTAATGTACAGTATGTGTGAGACACTGTAATGTACAGTCTGCGTGTGAGACACTGTAATGTACAGTCTGTGTGTCACACCGTTACGTACATTCTGTGTTAGACACTGTTATGTGCAGTCTTTGTGTGTGACACTGTAATGTAGAGTTTTTCTGTGAGACACTGTAATATACATTCTGTGTGTGACACTG
This sequence comes from Heptranchias perlo, assembly GCF_035084215.1. NCBI lineage: Eukaryota > Metazoa > Chordata > Chondrichthyes > Hexanchiformes > Hexanchidae > Heptranchias > Heptranchias perlo. The sequence continues at coordinate 278,332 of NW_027139326.1, forward strand.
CAATGTACAGTCTGTGTGTGAGACACTGTAATGTACATTCTGTGTTCGAGACACTGTAATGTACATTCTGTGTGTGACACTGTAATGTACAGTCTGTGTTTGAGACACTGTAATGTACAGTCTGTGTTTGAGACACTGTAATGTACAGTCTGTGTGTGACACTAATGTACTGTCTGCGTGTGAGACACTGTAATGTACAGTCTGTGTGTCACACTGTAATGTACATTCTGTGTTAGACACTGTTATGTGCAGTCTTTGTGTGTGACACTGTAATGTAGAGTTTTTCTGTGAGACACTGTAATATACAGTCTGTGTGTGACACTGCAATGTACAGTCTGTGTGTGAGACACTGTAATGTACAGTCTGTGTGTGAGACACTGTAATGTACAGTCTGTGTGTGAGACACTGTAATATACAGTCTGTGTGTGACACTGCAATGTACAGTCTGTGTGTGAGACACTGTAATATTCATTCTGTGTGTGACACTGTCATGTACAGTCTGTGTGTGAGACACAGTAATGTACAGTCTGTGTGTGAGACACAGTAATGTACAGTCTGTGTGCGAGACACTGTAATGTACAGTCTGTGTTTGAGACACTGTAATGTACAGTATATGTGTGAGACACTGTAGTGTACAGTCTGTGTGTGCGACACTCTAATCTACTGTAATATACGGTCTGTGTGATGCTGTAAAGTACAGTCTGTGTGTGACACTGTAATGTACAGTTTGTGTGTGAGACATTGTAATGTGCAGTCTGTGTGTGAGACACTCTAATCTACAGTCTGTGTGTGAGACCGTGTAATGTACAGTATGTTTGAGTCACTGTAATGTACAGTCTGTGAGATATTGTAATGTACAGTCTGTGTGACACTGTAATGTACAGTCTGTGTATGACACTGTAATGTACAGTCTGTGTGAGACACTGTAATGTACAGTCTTTGTGTGTGACTCCGCAATGTACAGTCTGTGTGAGACACTGTAATGTACAGTCTTTGTGTGTGACTCCGCAATGTACAGTCTGTGTGAGACACTGTAATGTACAGTCTGTGTGAAACACTGTAATGTACCGTATATGTGTGGGACACTGTAGTGTACAGTCTGTGTGTGACACTGTAATGTACAGTCTGTGTGTGCGACAGTCTAATCTACTGTAATTTACAGTCTGTGTGATACTGTAAAGTACAGTCTGTGTGTGACACTGTAATGTACAGTTTGTGTGTGAGACATTGTAATGTGCAGTCTGTGTGTGAGACACTCTAATGTACAGTCTGTGTGTGAGGCATAGTAATGTACAGTCTGTGTGTGAGGCATAGTAATGTACAGTCTGTGTGTGACACTAATGTACAGTCTGTGTGACACTGTAATGTACAGTCTGTATGTGTGACACTGTACTGTACAGTATGTGTGAGACACTGTAATGTACAGTCTGTGTATGAGACACTGTAATGTACAGTCCGTTTGTGAGACACTTTAATTTACAGTCTGTGTGTCACACTGTAATGTTCATTCTGTGTTAGACACTGTTATGTGCAGTCTTTGTGTGTGACATTGTAATGTACAGTTTTTCTGTGAGACAATGTAATATACAGTCTGTGTGTGACACTGCAATGTACAGTCTGTGTGTGAGACACTGTAATGTACAGTCTGTGTGCAGAACACTGCAATGTACAGTCTGTGTGTGACACTAATGTACAGTCTGTGTGAGACTTTAATGTGCAGTCTGTGTGTGAAACTGTAATTTACAGTCTGTGTATGTCACACTGTAATGTACAGTCTGTGTGTGACACTGTAGTGTACAGCCTTTGAAAGAGACACTGAAATCTACAGTCTGTGAATGAGACATTGTAATGTACAGTCTGTGTGTGACACCATTATGCACAGTCTATGTGTGTGACACTCTAATGTACAATGTGTGTGTGACACTGTAAGGTACAGTCTGTGTGTGTGACAGTATAAAGTACAGTCTGTGTGAGACACTGTTTTGTGCAGTCTGTGTTTGAGACACTATAATGTACAGTCTGTGTGTGACACTAATGTACAGTCTGTGTGTGACACTGTAATATACAGTCTGTGTGTGAGACACTGTAATGTACACTATGTTTGAGTCACTGTAATGTACAGTCTATGTGTGAGACACGGTAGTGTACAGTCTGTGTGTGACACTGCAATGTACAGTCTGTGTGTGACACTGTAATGTACAGTCTGTGTGTGAGGCATAGTAATGTACAGTCTGTGTTTGAGACACTGTAATGTACAGTCTGAGTGTGACACTAATGTACAGTCTGTGTGTGACACTAATGTACAGTCTGTGTGTGACACTGTAATGTACAGTCTGTATGTGTGACACTGTACTGTACAGTATGTTTGAGACACTGTAATGTACAGTCTGTGTATGAGACACTGTAATGTACACTATGTTTGAGTCACTGTAGTGTACAGTCTGTGTGTGGCACTGTAATGTACAGTCTGTGTGTGAGACACTGCAATGTACAGTCTGTGTGTGACACCATTATGCACAGTCTATGTGTGTGACACTCTAATGTACAATGTGTGTGTGACACTGTAAGGTACAGTCTGTGTGTGTGACAGTATAAAGTACAGTCTGTGTGAGACACTGTTATGTGCAGTCTGTGTTTGAGACACTGTAATGTACAGTCTGTGTGTGACACTAATGTACAGTCTGTGTGTGACACTGTAATATACAGTCTGTGTGTGAGACACTGTAATGTACACTATGTTTGAGTCACTGTAGTGTACAGTCTGTGTGTGGCACTGTAATGTACAGTCTGTGTGTGAGACACTGCAATGTACAGTCTGTGTGTGACACTGTAATGTACAGTCTGTGTGTGAGGCATAGTAATGTACAGTCTGTGTGTGAGGCATAGTAATGTACAGTCTGTGTTTGAGACACTAATGTACAGTCTGTGTGTGACACTAATGTACAGTCTGTGTGTGACACTGTAATGTACAGTCTGTATGTGTGACACTGTACTGCACAGTATGTGTGAGACACTGTAATGTACAGTCTGTGTATGAGACACTGTAATGTACAGTCCGTTTGTGAGACACTTTAATTTACAGTTTGTGTGTCACACTGTAATGTTCATTCTGTGTTAGACACTTTTATGTGCAGTCTTTGTGTGTGACACTGTAATGTACAGTTTTTCTGTGAGACACTGTAATATACAGTCTGTGTGTGACACTGCAATGTACAGTCTGTGTGTGAGACACTGTAATGTACAGTCTGTGTGCAGAACACTGCAATGTACAGTCTGTGTGTGACACTAATGTACAGTCTGTGTGAGACTTTAATGTGCAGTCCGTGTGTGAAACTGTAATTTACAGTCTGTGTATGTCACACTGTAATGTACAGTCTGTGTGTGACACTGTAGTGTGCAGCCTTTGAAAGAGACACTGAAATCTACAGTCTGTGAATGAGACATTGTAATGTACAGTCTGTGTGTGAGACACTGTAATGTTCAGTCTGTGTGTGACACCATTATGCACAGTCTATGTGTGTGACACTCTAATGTACAATGTGTGTGTGACACTGTAAGGTACAGTCTGTGTGTGTGACAGTATAAAGTACAGTCTGTGTGAGACACTGTTATGTGCAATCTGTGTTTGAGACACTGTAATGTACAGTCTGTGTGTGACACTAATGTACAGTCTGTGTGTGACACTGTAATATACAGTCTGTGTGTGACACTGTAATGTACATTCTGTGTTAGACACCGTTATGTGCAGTCTTTGTGTGTGACACTTTAATGTACAGTTTTTCTGTGAGACACTGTAATATACATTCTGTGTGTGACACTGCAATGTACAGTCTGTGTGTGAGACACTGCAATGTGCAGTCTGTGTGTGAGACACTGCAATGTACAGTTTGTGTGTGACACCATAATGTACAATCTGTGTATGACTATGGAATGTTCAGTCTTTGTGAGACACTGTAATGTACAGTCTGAGTATGACACTGTAATGTACAGTCTGTTTGTGAGACACTGTAATGTACAGTCTGTGTGTGACACTGTAGTGTACATTCTCTGTTAGACACTGTTATGTGCAGTCTTTGTGTGTGACACTGTAATGTACAGTTTTTCTGTGAGACACTGTAATATACATTCTGTGTGTGACACTGCAATGTACAGTCTGTGTGTGAGACACTGTAATGTACAGTCTGTGTGCGGAACACTATAATGTACATTCTGTGTGTGAGACACTGTAATGTACAGTCTGTGTGTGAAACACTGTAATGTACAGTCAGTGTGTGAGACACTGTAGTGTACAGTCTGGTTATGACACTGTAATGTACAGTCTGTGTGTGAGACACTAATGTACAGTCTGTGTGTGACACTGTAATGCACAGTCTGTGTCCGACACTCTAATATACTGTAATGTACAGTCTGTGTGTGACACTGTAATGTGCAGTCTGTGTGCGAGACACTGTAATGTACAGTCTGTGTTTGAGACACTGTAATGTACAGTCTGTGTGAGACACAGTAATGTACAGTCTGTGTGCGAGACACTGTAATGTACAGTCTGTGTTTGAGACACTGTAATGTACAGTCTGTGTGTGACACTAATGTACAGTCTGTGTGTGACACTCTAATGTACAGTCTGTATGTGTGACACTGTAATGTACAGTATGTGTGAGACACTGTAATGTACAGTCTGCGTGTGAGACACTGTAATGTACAGTCTGTGTGTCACACCGTTACGTACATTCTGTGTTAGACACTGTTATGTGCAGTCTTTGTGTGTGACACTGTAATGTAGAGTTTTTCTGTGAGACACTGTAATATACATTCTGTGTGTGACACTGCAATGTACAGTCTGTGTGTGAGACACTGTAATGTACATTCTGTGTTTGAGACACTGTAATGTACATTCTGTGTGTGACACTGTAATGTACAGTCTGTGTTTGAGACACTGTAATGTACAGTCTGTGTTTGAGACACTGTAATGTACAGTCTGTGTGTGACACTAATGTACTGTCTGCGTGTGAGACACTGTAATGTACAGTCTGTGTGTCACACTGTAATGTACATTCTGTGTTAGACACTGTTATGTGCAGTCTTTGTGTGTGACACTGTAATGTAGAGTTTTTCTGTGAGACACTGTAATATACAGTCTGTGTGTGACACTGCAATGTACAGTCTGTGTGTGAGACACTGTAATGTACAGTCTGTGTGTGAGACACTGTAATGTACAGTCTGTGTGTGAGACACTGTAATATACAGTCTGTGTGTGACACTGCAATGTACAGTCTGTGTGTGAGACACTGTAATATTCATTCTGTGTGTGACACTGTCATGTACAGTCTGTGTGTGAGACACAGTAATGTACAGTCTGTGTGTGAGACACAGTAATGTACAGTCTGTGTGCGAGACACTGTAATGTACAGTCTGTGTTTGAGACACTGTAATGTACAGTCTGTGTGTGACACTAATGTACAGTCTGTGTGTGACACTGTAATGTACAGTCTGTATGTGTGACACTGTAATGTACAGTCCGTTTGTGAGACACTGCAATGTACAGTCTGTGTGTGACACTAATGTACAGTCTGTGTGAGACTTTAATGTGCAGTCTGTGTGTGAAACTGTAACTTACAGTCTGTGTATGTCACACTGTAATGTACAGTCTGTGTGAGACACTGTTATGTGCAATCTTTGTGTGACACTGTTATGTACAGTCTGTGTGTGACACTGTAGTGTACAGCCTTTGAAAGAGACACTGAAATCGACAGTCTGTGAATGAGACATTGTAATGTACAGTCTGTGTGTGACACTGTAATTTACAGTCTGTGTGAGACTGTAATGTACAGTCTTTGTGTGTGACAGTATAATGTACAATCTGTGTGTGTGATACCGTTCTGTACAGTCTGTGTGTGAGACACTGTAATGTACAGTCTGTGTGTGTGACACTGTTATGTACAGTCTGTGTGTGACACTGTAATTTACAGTCTGTGTGAGACGCTGTAATGTACAGTCTGTGTATGACTCTGGAATGTTCAGTTTGTGTGAGACACTGTAATGTACAGTCTATGTGTGAGACAGTGTAATGTACAGTCTGTGTGTGAAACACTGTAATGTACAGTCTATGTGTGAGAAACTATAGTGTACAGTCTGTGTGACACTGTAATGTACAGTCTGTGTGTGACACTGTAATGTACAGTCTGTGTGTGACACTGTAATGTACAGTCTGTGTGACACTGTAATGTACAGTCTGTGTGTCACACTGTAATGTACATTCTGTGTTAGACACCGTTATGTGCAGTCTTTGTGTGTGACACTGTAATGTACAGTTTTTCTGTGAGACACTGTAATTTACATTCTGTGTGTGACACTGCAATATACAGTCTGTGTGTGAGACACTGTAATGTACAGTCTGTGTGCGGAACACTATAATGTACATTCTGTGTGTGAGACACTGTAATGTACAGTCTGAGTATGACACTGTAATGTACAGTCTGTGTGTGAAACACTGTAATGTACAGTCTATGTGTGAGAAACTGTAGTGTACAGTCTGTGTGACACTGTAATGTACAGGCTGTGTGTGTGACACTGTAATGTACAGTCTGTGTATGTGACACTGTTATGTACAGTCTGTGTGTGACGCTGTAGTGTACAGTATTTGAAAGAGACACTGAAATCTACAGTCTGTGAATGAGACACTGTCATGTACAGTCTGTGAATGAGACACTGTCATGTACAGTCTGTCTGTGACTCTGTAGTGAACAGTCTGTGTGTGAGACACTGTAATGTAGAGTCTGAGTGTGAGACACTGTAATATAGTCTGTGTGTGACACCATTATGTACAGTCTATGTGTGTGACACTCTAATGTACAATGTGTGTGACACTGTAAGGTACAGTCTGTGTGTGTCACAGTATAATGTACAGTCTGTGTGTGTGACAGTATAATGTACAGTCTGTCTGAGACACTGTTATGTGCAGTCTTTGTGTGTGACACTGTAATGTACAGTTTTTGTGAGAGACTGTAATGTACAGTCTGAGTATGACACTGTAATGTACAGTCTGTTTGTGAGACACTGTAATGTACAGTCTGTTTGTGAGACACTGTAATGTACAGTCTGTGTGTGACACTGTAATGTACAGTCTGTGTGTCACACTGTAATGTACATTCTGTGTTAGACACCGTTATGTGCAGTCTTTGTGTGTGACACTGTAATGTACAGTTTTTCTGTGAGACACTGTAATATACATTCTGTGTGTGACACTGCAATATACAGTCTGTGTGTGAGACACTGTAATGTACAGTCTGTGTGCGGAACACTATAATGTACATTCTGTGTGTGAGACACTGCAATGTACAGTCTGTGTGAGACACTGTTATGTGCAATCTTTGTGTGACACTGTAATGTACAGTCTGTGTGTGAGATACTGTAATGTACTGTCTGTGTGTGAGACACTGTAATGTACAGTCTGTGTGTGTGACACTGTAATGTACAGTCTGTGTGTGACACCGTTATGTACAGTCTGTGTGTGACACTGTAATGTGCATTCTGTGTTAGACACTGTTATGTGCAGTCTTTGTGTGTGACACTATAATGTACAGTTTTTCTGTGAGACACTGTAATATACAGTCTGTGTGTGACACTGCAATGTACAGTCTGTGTGTGAGACACTGTAATGTACAGTCTGTGTGCGGAACACTATAATGTACAGTCTGTGTGTGTGACACTGTAATGTACAATCTGTGTATGACTCTGGAATGTTCAGTCTGTGTGAGACACTGTAATGTACAGTCTGAGTATGACACTGTAGTGTACAGTCTGTTTGTTAGACACTGTAATGTACAGTCTGTGTGTGACACTGTAATGTACAGTCTGTGTGTGTGATACTGTAATGTACAGTATGTGTGTGACAGTATAATGTACAATCTGTGTGTGATACCATTATGTACAGTCTGTGTGTGAGACACTGTAATGTACAGTCTGTGTATGACACTGTAATGTACAGTCTGTGTATGACTCTGTAATGTTCAGTCTATGTGTGAGACACTGTAATGTACAGTCTGTGTGTGCGGCACTGTAATGTACAGTCTGTGTGTGACACTGTAACGTACAGTCCATATGTGAGACCATGTATTATACAGTCTATGTGTGTGACACTGTCATGTACAGTTTGTGTGTGACACTCTAATGTAGAGTCTGTGTGTGACATTGTACTGTACAATCTGTGTGAGACACTGTAATGTACAGCCTGTGTGTGACACTATAATGTACAGTCTGTGAGTTATATTGTAGTGTACCGTCTGAGTGTGATATAGTAGTTTACAAACTGTGTGTGATACTGTAGTGTTCCATTCTTTTTGACACTACATTGTACAGCCTGTATACAACACTGTAGCCTACAGTTTGTGTCCATGACACTGTCGTGTACAGTCTGTGTGTGTGTGTATGTGTGTGACACCATGGTTTACAGTCTGTGTGTGACACTGTGGCATACAATCTGTGACACTGCAGTGTACAGTTTGTGTGACACTGTAATGTACAGTCTGTGAAACGACAGTGTACAGTCTATCTGACGCTTCAATGTACAGTCTGTGTGAAACTGCAATGTACAGTCTGTGGGACGCTGTAATGTGAAACTGTAGTGTACAGTCTGAACGTGTCCTACTGGCACACAATCTTTGTGTGTGACACTGTAATGTACAGTCTGTGTGTGACTCTATAGCATACAGTCTGTCTGTGTGACACTGTAGTGCAAAGTCTGTGCACATTGTCAGTGTGCTGGGTCAGTGTGCTGGGCGAGTGTGCTGGGCCAGTGTGCTGGGCGAGTGTGCTGGATGAGTGTGCAGGGTCAGGGTGCTGGGTCAGTGTGTTGGGTCAGTGTGCTGGGTCAGTGTGCTGGGTGAGTGTGTTGGGTCAGCGTGTTGGGTCAGTGTGCTGGGTGAGTGTGTTGGGTCAGTGTGCTGGGTCAGTGTGTTGGGTCAGTGTGCTGGGTCAGTGTGTTGGGTCAGTGTGCTGGGTGAGTGTGCTGGGTCAGTGTGCTGGGTGAGTGTGCTGGGTCAGTGTGCTGGGTCAGTGTGCTGGGTGAGTGTGCTGGGTCAGTGTGCTGGGTGAGTGTGCTGGGTCAGTGTGCTGGGTCAGTGTGCTGGGTCAGTGTGCTGGGTCAGCGTGTTGGGTCAGTGTGCTGGGTGAGTGTGTTGGGTCAGTGTGCTGGGTCAGTGTGTTGGGTCAGTGTGCTGGGTCAGTGTGTTGGGTCAGTGTGCTGGGTGAGTGTGCTGGGTCAGTGTGCTGGGTGAGTGTGCTGGGTGAGTGTGCTGGGTCAGTGTGCTGGGTCAGTGTGTTGGGTCAGTGTGCTGGGTGAGTGTGCTGGGTCAGTGTGCTGGGTGAGTGTGCTGGGTCAGTGTGCTGGGTCAGTGTGTTGGGTCAGTGTGTTGGGTCAGTGTGCTGGGTGAGTGTGCTGGGTGAGTGTGCTGGGTCAGTGTGCTGGGTGAGTGTGCTGGGTCAGTGTGTTGGGTCAGTGTGTTGGGTCAGTGTGTTGGGTCAGTGTGTTGGGTCAGTGTGCTGGGTCAGTGTGTTGGGTCAGTGTGTTGGGTCAGTGTGCTGGGTGAGTGTGCTGGGTGAGTGTGCTGGGTCAGTGTGCTGGGTCAGTGTGTTGGGTCAGTGTGCTGGGTCAGTGTGTTGGGTCAGTGTGTTGGGTCAGTGTGCTGGGTGAGTGTGCTGGGTGAGTGTGCTGGGTCAGTGTGTTGGGTCAGTGTGTTGGGTCAGTGTGCTGGGTCAGTGTGCTGGGTCAGTGTGCTGGGTGAGTGTGTTGGGTCAGTGTGCTGGGTCAGTGTGTTGGGTCAGTGTGCTGGGTGAGTGTGTTGGGTCAGTGTGCTGGGTCAGTGTGTTGGGTCAGTGTGCTGGGTCAGTGTGCTGGGTCAGTGTGCTGGGTGAGTGTGTTGGGTCAGTGTGCTGGGTCAGTGTGTTGGGTCAGTGTGCTGGGTCAGTGTGCTGGGTCAGTGTGCTGGGTGAGTGTGTTGGGTCAGTGTGCTGGGTGAGTGTGTTGGGTCAGTGTGCTGGGTCAGTGTGTTGGGTCAGTGTGTTGGGTCAGTGTGTTGGGTCAGTGTGTTGGGTCAGTGTGTTGGGTCAGTGTGTTGGGTCAGTGTGCTGGGTGAGTGTGTTGGGTCAGTGTGCTGGGTGAGTGTGTTGGGTCAGTGTGCTGGGTCAGTGTGTTGGGTGAGTGTGCTGGGTGAGTGTGCTGGGTGAGTGTGCTGGGTGAGTGTGCTGGGTCAGTGTGCTGGGTGAGTGTGCTGGGTGAGTGTGCTGGGTCAGTGTGTTGGGTCAGTGTGTTGGGTCAGTGTGCTGGGTCAGTGTGCTGGGTCAGTGTGCTGGGTGAGTGTGTTGGGTCAGTGTGCTGGGTCAGTGTGTTGGGTCAGTGTGCTGGGTGAGTGTGTTGGGTCAGTGTGCTGGGTCAGTGTGCTGGGTCAGTGTGCTGGGTGAGTGTGTTGGGTCAGTGTGCTGGGTGAGTGTGTTGGGTCAGTGTGCTGGGTCAGTGTGTTGGGTCAGTGTGTTGGGTCAGTGTGTTGGGTCAGTGTGTTGGGTCAGTGTGCTGGGTCAGTGTGTTGAGTCAGTGTGTTGGGTCAGTGTGCTGGGTCAGTGTGCTGGGTCAGTGTGTTGGGTCAGTGTGTTGGGTCAGTGTGTTGGGTCAGTGTGCTGGGTCAGTGTGCTGGGTGAGTGTGTTGGGTCAGTGTGCTGGGTGAGTGTGTTGGGTGAGTGTGCTGGGTCAGTGTGTTGGGTGAGTGTGCTGGGTGAGTGTGTTGGGTGAGTGTGCTGGGTCAGTGTGTTGGGTCAGTGTGCTGGGTCAGTGTGCTGGGTCAGTGTGTTGGGTCAGTGTGTTGGGTCAGTGTGTTGGGTCAGTGTGCTGGGTCAGTGTGCTGGGTCAGTGTGCTGGGTCAGTGTGCTGGGTCAGTGTGCTGGGTGAGTGTGTTGGGTCAGTGTGCTGGGTCAGTGTGCTGGGTGAGTGTGTTGGGTGAGTGTGCTGGGTCAGTGTGTTGGGTGAGTGTGCTGGGTCAGTGTGCTGGGTCAGTGTGATGGGTGAGTGTGCTGGGTGAGTGTGTTGGGTGAGTGTGTTGGGTGAGTGTGCTGGGTCAGTGTGCTGGGTCAGTGTGCTGGGTCAGTGTGTTGGGTCAGTGTGTTGAGTCAGTGTGTTGGGTCAGTGTGCTGGGTCAGTGTGTTGGGTCAGTGTGCTGGGTGAGTGTGTTGGGTCAGTGTGCTGGGTGAGTGTGTTGGGTGAGTGTGTTGGGTCAGTGTGCTGGGTCAGTGTGCTGGGTCAGTGTGCTGGGTCAGTGTGCTGGGTCAGTGTGCTGGGTGAGTGTGTTGGGTGAGTGTGCTGGGTCAGTGTGTTGGGTCAGTGTGCTGGGTCAGTGTGCTGGGTCAGTGTGCTGGGTCAGTGTGCTGGGTGAGTGTGTTGGGTGAGTGTGCTGGGTCAGTGTGCTGGGTCAGTGTGCTGGGTCAGTGTGCTGGGTCAGTGTGCTGGGTCAGTGTGTTGGGTCAGTGTGCTGGGTCAGTGTGTCGGGTCAGTGTGCTGGGTCAGTGTGTTGAGTCAGTGTGTTGGGTCAGTGTGTTGGGTCAGTGTGCTGGGTCAGTGTGCTGGGTCAGTGTGTTGGGTCAGTGTGTTGGGTCAGTGTGCTGGGTGAGTGTGCTGGGTGAGTGTGTTGGGTGAGTGTGTTGGGTCAGTGTGCTGGGTCAGTGTGCTGGGTCAGTGTGCTGGGTCAGTGTGCTGGGTGAGTGTGTTGGGTCAGTGTGCTGGGTCAGTGTGCTGGGTGAGTGTGTTGGGTGAGTGTGCTGGGTCAGTGTGTTGGGTGAGTGTGCTGGGTCAGTGTGCTGGGTCAGTGTGCTGGGTGAGTGTGCTGGGTGAGTGTGTTGGGTGAGTGTGTTGGGTGAGTGTGCTGGGTCAGTGTGTTGGGTCAGTGTGCTGGGTCAGTGTGCTGGGTCAGTGTGTTGGGTCAGTGTGTTGAGTCAGTGTGTTGGGTCAGTGTGCTGGGTCAGTGTGTTGGGTCAGTGTGCTGGGTGAGTGTGTTGGGTCAGTGTGCTGGGTGAGTGTGTTGGGTCAGTGTGCTGGGTCAGTGTGCTGGGTCAGTGTGCTGGGTGAGTGTGTTGGGTGAGTGTGCTGGGTCAGTGTGCTGGGTCAGTGTGCTGGGTCAGTGTGCTGGGTGAGTGTGTTGGGTGAGTGTGCTGGGTCAGTGTGCTGGGTCAGTGTGCTGGGTCAGTGTGCTGGGTGAGTGTGCTGGGTCAGTGTGTTGGGTCAGTGTGCTGGGTCAGTGTGTCGGGTCAGTGTGTTGGGTCAGTGTGCTGGGTGAGTGTGCTGGGTCAGTGTGCTGGGTCAGTGTGCTGGGTGAGTGTGTTGGGTCAGTGTGTTGGGTCAGTGTGCTGGGTGAGTGTGTTGGGTGAGTGTGTTGGGTCAGTGTGCTGGGTCAGTGTGCTGGGTCAGTGTGCTGGGTCAGTGTGCTGGGTGAGTGTGTTGGGTGAGTGTGTTGGGTCAGTGTGTTGGGTCAGTGTGTTGGGTCAGTGTGCTGGGTGAGTGTGCTGGGTCAGTGTGTTGGGTCAGTGTGCTGGGTCAGTGTGTTGGGTCAGTGTGTTGGGTCAGTGTGCTGGGTCAGTGTGCTGGGTCAGTGTGTTGGGTCAGTGTGCTGGGTGAGTGTGCTGGGTCAGTGTGTTGGGTCAGTGTGCTGGGTGAGTGTGCTGGGTCAGTGTGCTGGGTCAGTGTGTTGGGTCAGTGTGCTGGTGAGTGTGCTGGGTCAGTGTGCTGGGTGAGTGTGTTGGGTCAGTGTGTTGGGTGAGTGTGCTGGGTCAGTGTGCTGGGTCAGTGTGTTGGGTCAGTGTGCTGGGTGAGTGTGTTGGGTCAGTGTGCTGGGTGAGTGTGCTGGGTCAGTGTGCTGGGTGAGTGTGCTGGGTCAGTGTGTTGGGTCAGTGTGCTGGGTCAGTGTGCTGGGTCAGTGTGTTGGGTCAGTGTGCTGGGTGAGTGTGCTGGGTGAGTGTGCTGGGTCAGTGTGCTGGGTCAGTGTGCTGGGTGAGTGTGTTGGGTGAGTGTGTTGGGTCAGTGTGCTGGGTCAGTGTGCTGGGTCAGTGTGCTGGGTCAGTGTGCTGGGTGAGTGTGTTGGGTGAGTGTGTTGGGTCAGTGTGTTGGGTCAGTGTGCTGGGTGAGTGTGCTGGGTCAGTGTGTTGGGTCAGTGTGCTGGGTCAGTGTGTTGGGTCAGTGTGTTGGGTCAGTGTGCTGGGTCAGTGTGCTGGGTCAGTGTGTTGGGTCAGTGTGCTGGGTGAGTGTGCTGGGTCAGTGTGTTGGGTCAGTGTGCTGGGTGAGTGTGCTGGGTCAGTGTGCTGGGTCAGTGTGTTGGGTCAGTGTGCTGGTGAGTGTGCTGGGTCAGTGTGCTGGGTGAGTGTGTTGGGTCAGTGTGTTGGGTGAGTGTGCTGGGTCAGTGTGCTGGGTCAGTGTGTTGGGTCAGTGTGCTGGGTGAGTGTGTTGGGTCAGTGTGCTGGGTGAGTGTGCTGGGTCAGTGTGCTGGGTGAGTGTGCTGGGTCAGTGTGTTGGGTCAGTGTGCTGGGTCAGTGTGCTGGGTCAGTGTGTTGGGTCAGTGTGCTGGGTGAGTGTGCTGGGTGAGTGTGCTGGGTCAGTGTGCTGGGTCAGTGTGCTGGGTGAGTGTGTTGGGTGAGTGTGTTGGGTCAGTGTGCTGGGTGAGTGTGCTGGGTCAGTGTGCTGGGTCAGTGTGTTGGGTCAGTGTGTTGGGTCAGTGTGCTGGGTGAGTGTGCTGGGTCAGTGTGCTGGGTGAGTGTGTTGGGTGAGTGTGTTGGGTCAGTGTGTTGGGTGAGTGTGTTGGGTGAGTGTGCTGGGTCAGTGTGCTGGGTGAGTGTGTTGGGTCAGTGTGCTGGGTCAGTGTGCTGGGTGAGTGTGCTGGGTCAGTGTGCTGGGTGAGTGTGTTGGGTGAGTGTGTTGGGTCAGTGTGTTGGGTGAGTGTGTTGGGTGAGTGTGCTGGGTGAGTGTGCTGGGTGAGTGTGCTGGGTCAGTGTGCTGGGTCAGTGTGCTGGGTGAGTGTGTTGGGTCAGTGTGCTGGGTCAGTGTGCTGGGTCAGTGTGCTGGGTCAGTGTGCTGGGTGAGTGTGCTGGGTCAGTGTGCTGGGTGAGTGTGTTGGGTGAGTGTGTTGGGTGAGTGTGCTGGGTCAGTGTGCTGGGTGAGTGTGCTGGGTCAGTGTGCTGGGTCAGTGTGCTGGGTCAGTGTGCTGGGTGAGTGTGTTGGGTCAGTGTGCTGGGTCAGTGTGCTGGGTCAGTGTGCTGGGTCAGTGTGTTGAGTCAGTGTGCTGGGTCAGTGTGCTGGGTCAGTGTGCTGGGTCAGTGTGCTGGGTCAGTGTGCTGGGTGAGTGTGCTGGGTCAGTGTGCTGGGTGAGTGTGTTGGGTGAGTGTGTTGGGTCAGTGTGTTGGGTGAGTGTGTTGGGTGAGTGTGCTGGGTCAGTGTGCTGGGTCAGTGTGCTGGGTCAGTGTGCTGGGTGAGTGTGTTGGGTCAGTGTGCTGGGTCAGTGTGCTGGGTCAGTGTGCTGGGTGAGTGTGTTGGGTGAGTGTGCTGGGTCAGTGTGCTGGGTCAGTGTGTTGGGTGAGTGTGTTGGGTGAGTGTGTTGGGTCAGTGTGTTGGGTCAGTGTGCTGGGTCAGTGTGTTGGGTCAGTGTGTTGGGTCAGTGTGTTGGGTCAGTGTGCTGGGTCAGTGTGTTGGGTCAGTGTGCTGGGTCAGTGTGCTGGGTCAGTGTGTTGGGTGAGTGTGTTGGGTCAGTGTGCTGGGTCAGTGTGCTGGGTGAGTGTGCTGGGTCAGTGTGCTGGGTCAGTGTGCTGGGTCAGTGTGCTGGGTCAGTGTGTTGGGTCAGTGTGCTGGGTCAGTGTGTTGGGTCAGTGTGCTGGGTCAGTGTGCTGGGTGAGTGTGTTGGGTCAGTGTGCTGGGTCAGTGTGTTGGGTCAGTGTGCTGGGTCAGTGTGCTGGGTCAGTGTGTTGGGTCAGTGTGTTGGGTCAGTGTGCTGGGTGAGTGTGCTGGGTCAGTGTGCTGGGTGAGTGTGCTGGGTCAGTGTGCTGGGTCAGTGTGCTGGGTGAGTGTGCTGGGTCAGTGTGTTGGGTCAGTGTGCTGGGTGAGTGTGTTGGGTCAGTGTGTTGGGTCAGTGTGTTGGGTCAGTGTGCTGGGTCAGTGTGCTGGGTGAGTGTGTTGGGTGAGTGTGCTGGGTCAGTGTGTTGGGTCAGTGTGCTGGGTCAGTGTGTTGGGTCAGTGTGTTGGGTCAGTGTGTTGGGTCAGTGTGTTGGGTCAGTGTGCTGGGTCAGTGTGCTGGGTGAGTGTGTTGGGTCAGTGTGCTGGGTCAGTGTGTTGGGTGAGTGTGCTGGGTCAGTGTGTTGGGTCAGTGTGTTGGGTCAGTGTGCTGGGTCAGTGTGTTGGGTCAGTGTGCTGGGTCAGTGTGTTGGGTCAGTGTGCTGGGTGAGTGTGTTGGGTCAGTGTGCTGGGTCAGTGTGTTGTGTCAGTGTGTTAGGTCAGTGTGTTGGGTCAGTGTGCTGGGTGAGTGTGCTGGGTGAGTGTGCTGGGTCAGTGTGCTGGGTCAGTGTGTTGTGTCAGTGTGTTAGGTCAGTGTGTTGGGTCAGTGTGTTGGGTCAGTGTGCTGGGTGAGTGTGTTGGGTCAGTGTGCTGGGTCAGTGTGTTGTGTCAGTGTGTTAGGTCAGTGTGTTGGGTCAGTGTGTTGGGTCAGTGTGTTGGGTGAGTGTGTTGAGTCAGTGTGCTGGGTGAGTGTGTTGAGTCAGTGTGCTGGGTCAGTGTGCTGGGTCAGTGTGTTGGGTCAGTGTGTTGAGTCAGTGTGCTGGGTGAGTGTGTTGGGTCAGTGTGCTGGGTGAGTGTGCTGGGTCAGTGTGTTGGGTCAGTGTGTTGGGTCAGTGTGTTGAGTCAGTGTGCTGGGTCAGTGTGTTGAGTCAGTGTGCTGGGTGAGTGTGCTGGGTGAGTGTGTTGGGTCAGTGTGCTGGGTCAGTGTGTTGTGTCAGTGTGTTGGGTCAGTGTGCTGGGTCAGTGTGTTGGGTGAGTGTGTTGGGTCAGCGTGTTGGGTCAGTGTGCTGGGTCAGTGTGCTGGGTCAGTGTGTTGGGTCAGTGTGTTGGGTCAGTGTGCTGGGTCAGTGTGTTGGGTCAGTGTGTTGGGTCAGTGTGTTGGGTCAGTGTGCTGGGTCAGTGTGTTGAGTCAGTGTGCTGGGTCAGTGTGTTGGGTCAGTGTGTTGGGTCAGTGTGTTGGGTCAGTGTGTTGAGTCAGTGTGCTGGGTCAGTGTGTTGTGTCAGTGTGTTGGGTCAGTGTGTTGGGTCAGTGTGCTGGGTGAGTGTGTTGGGTCAGTGTGTTGGGTGAGTGTGCTGGGTCAGTGTGCTGCCTGAGTGTGTTGGGTCAGTGTGCTGGGTCAGTGTGCTGGGTCAGTGTGTTGGGTCAGTGTGCTGGGTGAGTGTGCTGGGTCAGTGTGCTGCCTGAGTGTGTTGGGTCAGTGTGTTGGGTCAGTGTGCTGGGTCAGTGTGCTGGGTCAGTGTGTTGGGTCAGTGTGCTGGGTGAGTGTGCTGGGTCAGTGTGCTGGGTGAGTGTGCTGCGTCAGTGTGTTGGGTGAGTGTGTTGAGTCAGTGTGCTGGGTGAGTGTGTTGGGTCAGTGTGCTGGGTCAGTGTGTTGGGTCAGTGTGTTGGGTCAGTGTGTTGAGTCAGTGTGCTGGGTCAGTGTGTTGGGTCAGTGTGTTGGGTCAGTGTGCTGGGTCAGTGTGTTGGGTCAGTGTGCTGGGTCAGTGTGTTGGGTGAGTGTGCTGGGTGAGTGTGTTGGGTCAGTGTGCTGGGTCAGTGTGCTGGGTCAGTGTGTTGGGTCAGTGTGCTGGGTCAGTGTGTTGGGTCAGTGTGCTGGGTCAGTGTGTTGGGTGAGTGTGCTGGGTCAGTGTGCTGGGTCAGTGTGCTGGGTGAGTGTGTTGGGTGAGTGTGTTGGGTCAGTGTGCTGGGTCAGTGTGTTGGGTCAGTGTGCTGGGTGAGTGTGTTGGGTCAGTGTGCTGGGTCAGTGTGTTGGGTCAGTGTGTTGGGTCAGTGTGCTGGGTCAGTGTGTTGGGTCAGTGTGTTGGGTCAGTGTGCTGGGTCAGTGTGTTGGGTCAGTGTGCTGGGTGAGTGTGTTGGGTCAGTGTGCTGGGTCAGTGTGTTGGGTCAGTGTGCTGGGTCAGTGTGTTGGGTCAGTGTGTTGGGTCAGTGTGCTGGGTCAGTGTGTTGGGTCAGTGTGCTGGGTGAGTGTGTTGGGTCAGTGTGCTGGGTCAGTGTGTTGGGTCAGTGTGTTGGGTTAGTGTGTTGGGTGAGTGTGCTGGGTCAGTGTGCTGGGTCAGTGTGCTGGGTGAGTGTGTTGGGTGAGTGTGCTGGGTCAGTGTGCTGGGTCAGTGTGCTGGGTCAGTGTGCTGGGTGAGTGTGCTGGGTCAGTGTGCTGGGTCAGTGTGTTGGGTGAGTGTGCTGGGTCAGTGTGCTGGGCGAGTGTGCTGGGTCAGTGTGTTGGGTCAGTGTGTTGGGTCAGTGTGCTGGGTCAGTGTGTTGGGTCAGTGTGCTGGGTCAGTGTCCTGGGTCAGTGTGCTGGGTGAGTGTGCTGGGTCAGTGTGCTGGGTCAGTGTGTTGGGTGAGTGTGTTGGGTCAGCGTGTTGGGTCAGTGTGCTGGGTGAGTGTGCTGGGTCAGTGTGCTGGGTCAGTGTGTTGGGTCAGTGTGCTGGGTCAGTGTGCTGGGTCAGTGTGTTGAGTCAGTGTGCTGGGTCAGTGTGTTGGGTCAGTGTGTTGGGTCAGTGTGCTGGGTGAGTGTGCTGGGTGAGTGTGCTGGGTCAGTGTGTTGGGTCAGTGTGCTGGGTCAGTGTGTTGAGTCAGTGTGCTGGGTCAGTGTGTTGGGTCAGTGTGTTGGGTCAGTGTGTTGGGTCAGTGTGTTGAGTCAGTGTGCTGGGTCAGTGTGTTGTGTCAGTGTGTTGGGTCAGTGTGTTGGGTCAGTGTGCTGGGTGAGTGTGCTGGGTGAGTGTGCTGGGTCAGTGTGCTGGGTGAGTGTGTTGTGTCAGTGTGTTGGGTCAGTGTGTTGGGTCAGTGTGCTGGGTGAGTGTGCTGGGTGAGTGTGCTGGGTCAGTGTGCTGCCTGAGTGTGTTGGGTCAGTGTGTTGGGTCAGTGTGCTGGGTCAGTGTGCTGGGTCAGTGTGTTGGGTCAGTGTGCTGGGTGAGTGTGCTGGGTCAGTGTGCTGGGTGAGTGTGTTGGGTCAGTGTGCTGGGTCAGTGTGCTGGGTGAGTGTGTTGAGTCAGTGTGCTGGGTGAGTGTGTTGGGTCAGTGTGCTGGGTCAGTGTGCTGGGTGAGTGTGCTGGGTCAGTGTGCTGGGTCAGTGTGTTGGGTCAGTGTGTTGAGTCAGTGTGCTGGGTCAGTGTGCTGGGTGAGTGTGCTGGGTGAGTGTGTTGGGTCAGTGTGCTGGGTCAGTGTGCTGGGTGAGTGTGCTGGGTCAGTGTGCTGGGTCAGTGTGCTGGGTGAGTGTGCTGGGTGAGTGTGCTGGGTCAGTGTGCTGGGTGAGTGTGTTGGGTCAGTGTGCTGGGTGAGTGTGTTGGGTCAGTGTGTTGGGTCAGTGTGTTGAGTCAGTGTGCTGGGTCAGTGTGTTGGGTCAGTGTGTTGAGTCAGTGTGCTGGGTGAGTGTGTTGGGTCAGTGTGTTGGGTCAGTGTGCTGGGTGAGTGTGTTGGGTCAGTGTGCTGGGTGAGTGTGTTGGGTCAGTGTGTTGGGTCAGTGTGTTGAGTCAGTGTGCTGGGTCAGTGTGTTGGGTCAGTGTGTTGAGTCAGTGTGCTGGGTGAGTGTGTTGGGTCAGTGTGTTGGGTCAGTGTGCTGGGTGAGTGTGTTGGGTCAGTGTGCTGGGTGAGTGTGTTGGGTCAGTGTGTTGGGTCAGTGTGCTGGCTGAGTGTGTTGGGTCAGTGTGCTGGGTCAGTGTGTTGAGTCAGTGTGCTGGGTCAGTGTGTTGGGTCAGTGTGCTGGGTCAGTGTGTTGGGTCAGTGTGTTGGGTCAGTGTGTTGAGTCAGTGTGTTGAGTCAGTGTGCTGGGTCAGTGTGTTGGGTCAGTGTGCTGGGTCAGTGTGTTGGGTCAGTGTGTTGGGTCAGTGTGCTGGGTCAGTGTGCTGGGTCAGTGTGTTGGGTCAGTGTGTTGGGTCAGTGTGTTGAGTCAGTGTGCTGGGTCAGTGTGTTGGGTCAGTGTGCTGGGTCAGTGTGTTGGGTCAGTGTGTTGGGTCAGTGTGCTGGGTCAGTGTGTTGGGTCAGTGTGCTGGGTCAGTGTGTTGGGTGAGTGTGCTGGGTGAGTGTGTTGGGTCAGTGTGCTGGGTCAGTGTGCTGGGTCAGTGTGCTGGGTCAGTGTGTTGGGTCAGTGTGCTGGGTCAGTGTGTTGGGTGAGTGTGCTGGGTCAGTGTGCTGGGTCAGTGTGTTGGGTCAGTGTGTTGGGTCAGTGTGCTGGGTCAGTGTGTTGGGTCAGTGTGCTGGGTGAGTGTGTTGGGTCAGTGTGCTGGGTGAGTGTGTTGGGTCAGTGTGCTGGGTCAGTGTGCTGGGTGAGTGTGCTGGGTCAGTGTGCTGGGTCAGTGTGTCGGGTCAGTGTGTTGGGTCAGTGTGTTGGGTCAGTGTGTTGGGTCAGTGTGCTGGGTCAGTGTGCTGGGTGAGTGTGCTGGGTCAGTGTGTTGGGTCAGTGTGCTGGGTCAGTGTGTTGGGTCAGTGTGCTGGGTCAGTGTGTTGGGTCAGTGTGTTGGGTCAGTGTGTTGGGTCAGTGTGCTGGGTCAGTGTGTTGGGTCAGTGTGTTGGGTCAGTGTGCTGGGTCAGTGTGCTGGGTGAGAGTGTTGGGTCAGTGTGTTGGGTCAGTGTGTTGGGTCAGTGTGTTGGGTCAGTGTGCTGGGTCAGTGTGTTGGGTCAGTGTGTTGGGTCAGTGTGTTGGGTCAGTGTGCTGGGTGAGTGTGTTGGGTCAGTGTGTTGGGTCAGTGTGTTGGGTCAGTGTGCTGGGTCAGTGTGTTGGGTCAGTGTGCTGGGTCAGTGTGTTGGGTGAGTGTGTTGAGTCAGTGTGCTGGGTGAGTGTGTTGGGTCAGTGTGTTGGGTCAGTGTGTTGGGTCAGTGTGTTGAGTCAGTGTGTTGGGTCAGTGTGCTGGGTCAGTGTGCTGGGTCAGTGTGTTGAGTCAGTGTGCTGGGTGAGTGTGTTGGGTCAGTGTGTTGGGTCAGTGTGTTGAGTCAGTGTGTTGGGTCAGTGTGTTGGGTCAGTGTGTTGGGTCAGTGTGCTGGGTCAGTGTGTTGAGTCAGTGTGCTGGGTCAGTGTGTTGAGTCAGTGTGCTGGGTGAGTGTGTTGGGTCAGTGTGTTGGGTCAGTGTGCTGGGTCAGTGTGTTGAGTCAGTGTGCTGGGTCAGTGTGCTGGGTCAGTGTGCTGGGTCAGTGTGTTCAGTCAGTGTGCTGGGTGAGTGTGTTGGGTCAGTGTGCTGGGTCAGTGTGCTGGGTCAGTGTGTTGGGTCAGTGTGCTGGGTGAGTGTGCTGGGTCAGTGTGCTGCGTGAGTGTGCTGCGTCAGTGTGCTGGGTCAGTGTGCTGGGTGAGTGTGCTGGGTCAGTTTGCTGGGTCAGTGTGCTGGGTGAGTGTGCTGGGTCAGTGTGTTGGGTCAGTGTGTCGGGTCAGTGTGTTGGGTCAGTGTGCTGGGTCAGTGTGCTGCCTGAGTGTGTTGGGTTAGTGTGCTGGGTCAGTGTGCTGGGCGACTGTGCTGGGTCAGGGTGCTGGGTGAGTGTGCTGGGTCAGTGTGTTGGGTCAGTGTGCTGGGTGAGTGTGCTGCGCGAGTGTGCAAGGTCAGGGTGCTGGGTGAGTGTGCTGGGCGAGTGTGCAAGGTCAGTGTGCTGGGTCAGTGTGCTGGGTCAGTGTGTTGGGTCAGTGTGCTGGGTGAGTGTGCTGCGCGAGTGTGCAAGGTCAGTGTGCTGGGTCAGTGTGCTGGGTCAGTGTGCTGGGTCAGTGTGTTGGGTCAGTGTGCTGGGTCAGTGTGTTGGGTCAGTGTGCTGGGTCAGTGTGCTGGGTGAGTGTGTTGGGTGAGAGTGCTGGGTCAGTGTGTTGGGTCAGTGTGTTGGGTCAGTGTGCTGGGTCAGTGTGCTGGGTCAGTGTGTTGGGTCAGTGTGCTGGGTGAGTGTGCTGGGTCAGTGTGCTGGATCAGTGTGCTGGGTCAGTGTGTCGGGTCAGTGTGTTGGGTCAGTGTGCTGGGTCAGTGTGCTGCGTCAGTGTGCTGGGTCAGTGTGTTGGGTCAGTGTGCTGGGTCAGTGTGTCGGGTCAGTGTGCTGGGTGAGTGTGCTGGGTGAGTGTGCTGGGTGAGTGTGCTGGGTCAGTGTGTTGGGTCAGTGTGCTGGGTCAGTGTGTTGAGTCAGTGTGCTGGGTCAGTGTGTTGGGTCAGTGTGTTGGGTCAGTGTGTTGAGTCAGTGTGCTGGGTCAGTGTGTTGTGTCAGTGTGTTGGGTCAGTGTGTTGGGTCAGTGTGCTGGGTGAGTGTGCTGGGTCAGTGTGCTGGGTCAGTGTGTTGGGTCAGTGTGCTGGGTCAGTGTGTTGGGTCAGTGTGCTGAGTCAGTGTGTTGGGTCAGTGTGTTGAGTCAGTGTGTTGGGTCAGTGTGTTGGGTCAGTGTGCTGGGTCAGTGTGTTGGGTCAGTGTGCTGGGTGAGTGCGCTGGGTCAGTGTGCTGGGTCAGTGTGCTGGGTCAGTGTGTCGGGTCAGTGTGCTGGGTCAGTGTGCTGGGTCAGTGTGCTGGGTGAGTGTGCTGGGTCAGTGTGCTGGATCAGTGTGCTGGGTCAGTGTGTTGGGTCAGTGTGCTGGGTCAGTGTGCTGCGTCAGTGTGCTGGGTCAGTGTGTTGGGTCAGTGTGCTGGGTCAGTGTGTCAGGTCAGTGTGTCGGGTCAGTGTGTCGGGTCAGTGTGCTGGGTGAGTGTGCTGGGTGAGTGTGCTGGGTGAGTGTGTTGGGTCAGTGTGCTGGGTCAGTGTGTTGGGTCAGTGTGCTGGGTCAGTGTGTTGGGTCAGTGTGTTGGGTCAGTGTGTTGAGTCAGTGTGCTGGGTCAGTGTGTTGGGTCAGTGTGTTGGGTCAGTGTGCTGGGTGAGTGTGCTGGGTGAGTGTGCTGGGTCAGTGTGTTGGGTCAGTGTGCTGGGTCAGTGTGTTGAGTCAGTGTGCTGGGTCAGTGTGTTGGGTCAGTGTGTTGGGTCAGTGTGTTGAGTCAGTGTGCTGGGTCAGTGTGTTGTGTCAGTGTGTTGGGTCAGTGTGTTGGGTCAGTGTGCTGGGTGAGTGTGCTGGGTCAGTGTGCTGGGTCAGTGTGTTGGGTCAGTGTGCTGGGTCAGTGTGTTGGGTCAGTGTGCTGAGTCAGTGTGTTGGGTCAGTGTGTTGAGTCAGTGTGTTGGGTCAGTGTGTTGGGTCAGTGTGCTGGGTCAGTGTGTTGGGTCAGTGTGCTGGGTCAGTGTGTTGGGTCAGTGTGCTGGGTCAGTGTGCTGGGTGAGTGTGTTGGGTCAGTGTGTTGGGTCAGTGTGTTGGGTCAGTGTGTTGGGTCAGTGTGCTGGGTCAGTGTGTTGGGTCAGTGTGCTGGGTCAGTGTGTTGGGTCAGTGTGCTGGGTCAGTGTGCTGGGTGAGTGTGTTGGGTCAGTGTGTTGAGTCAGTGTGTTGGGTCAGTGTGTTGGGTCAGTGTGCTGGGTCAGTGTGTTGGGTCAGTGTGCTGGGTCAGTGTGTTGGGTCAGTGTGCTGGGTCAGTGTGCTGGGTGAGTGTGTTGGGTCAGTGTGTTGGGTCAGTGTGCTGGGTCAGTGTGTTGGGTCAGTGTGCTGGGTCAGTGTGTTGGGTCAGTGTGCTGGGTCAGTGTGTTGGGTCAGTGTGCTGGGTCAGTGTGCTGGGTGAGTGTGTTGGGTCAGTGTGTTGGGTCAGTGTGCTGGGTCAGTGTGCTGGGTGAGTGTGTTGGTTCAGTGTGCTGGGTCAGTGTGCTGGGTGAGTGTGCTGGGTCAGTGTGCTGGGTCAGTGTGCTGTGTCAGTGTGCTGGGTCAGTGTGCTGGGTCAGTGTGCTGGGTCAGTGTGTTGGGTCAGTGTGTTGGGTCAGTGTGCTGGGTCAGTGTGTTTGGTCAGTGTGTTGGGTCAGTGTGCTGGGTCAGTGTGTTGGGTCAGTGTGCTGGGTCAGTGTGTTGGGTGAGTGTGCTGGGTCAGTGTGTTGGGTCAGTGTGCTGGGTCAGTGTGTTGGGTCAGTGTGTTGAGTCAGTGTGCTGGGTGAGTGTGCTGGGTCAGTGTGCTGGGTCAGTGTGTTGGGTCAGTGTGTTGAGTCAGTGTGCTGGGTGAGTGTGTTGGGTCAGTGTGTTGGGTCAGTGTGTTGAGTCAGTGTGCTGGGTCAGTGTGTTGGGTCAGTGTGTTGGGTCAGTGTGTTGGGTCAGTGTGTTGAGTCAGTGTGTTGGGTCAGTGTGTTGGGTCAGTGTGCTGGGTGAGTGTGTTGGGTCAGTGTGTTGGGTCAGTGTGCTGGGTGAGTGTGTTGGGTCAGTGTGTTGGGTCAGTGTGTTGGGTCAGTGTGTTGGGTCAGTGTGTTGAGTCAGTGTGTTGGGTCAGTGTGTTGGGTCAGTGTGCTGGGTCAGTGTGCTGGGTGAGTGTGTCGGGTCAGTGTGTTGGGTCAGTGTGCTGGGTCAGTGTGCTGGGTCAGTGTGCTGGGTCAGTGTGCTGGGTGAGTGTGCTGGGT
Source organism: Heptranchias perlo (assembly GCF_035084215.1). NCBI lineage: Eukaryota > Metazoa > Chordata > Chondrichthyes > Hexanchiformes > Hexanchidae > Heptranchias > Heptranchias perlo. The sequence continues at coordinate 302,017 of NW_027139326.1, forward strand.
CAGTGTGCTGGGTCAGTGTGCTGCCTGAGTGTGTTGGGTCAGTGTGTTGGGTCAGTGTGCTGGGTCAGTGTGCTGGGTCAGTGTGCTGGGTGAGTGTGCTGGGTCAGTGTGCTGGGTCAGTGTGTTGGGTCAGTGTGCTGGGTGAGTGTGCTGCATCAGTGTGCTGGGTCAGTGTGCTGGGTGAGTGTGCTGCATCAGTGTGCTGGGTCAGTGTGCTGGGTGAGTGTGCTGGGTCAGTTTGCTGGGTCAGTGTGCTGGGTGAGTGTGTTGGGTCAGTGTGTTGGGTCAGTGTGTTGGGTCAGTGTGCTGGGTGAGTGTGCTGCGCGAGTGTGCAAGGTCAGGGTGCTGGGTGAGTGTGCTGGGCGAGTGTGCAAGGTCAGTGTGTTGGGTCAGTGTGTTGGGTGAGTGTGCTGGGTGAGTGTGTTGGGTGAGAGTGCTGGGTCAGTGTGCTGGGTCAGTGTGCTGGGTCAGTGTGCTGGGTCAGTGTATTGGGTCAGTGTGCTGGGTCAGTGTGTTGAGTCAGTGTGTTGGGTCAGTGTGTTGGGTCAGTGTGCTGGGTGAGTGTGTTGGGTCAGTGTGTTGGGTCAGTGTGCTGGGCGAGTGTGTTGGGTCAGTGTGCTGGGTCAGTGTGCTGGGTCAGTGTGCTGGGTCAGTGTGCTGGGTCAGTGTATTGGGTCAGTGTGCTGGGTCAGTGTGTTGAGTCAGTGTGCTGGGTCAGTGTGTTGGGTCAGTGTGTTGTGTCAGTGTGTTGGGTCAGTGTGTTGAGTCAGTGTGCTGGGTCAGTGTGTTGGGTCAGTGTGTTGGGTCAGTGTGCTGGGTCAGTGTGTTGGGTCAGTGTGTTGGGTCAGTGTGTTGAGTCAGTGTGTTGGGTCAGTGTGTTGGGTCAGTGTGCTGGGTCAGTGTGCTGGGTCAGTGTGTTGGGTCAGTGTGTTGGGTGAGTGTGCTGGGTGAGTGTGCTGGGTCAGTGTGCTGGGTGAGTGTGCTGCGTCAGTGTGCTGGGTCAGTGTGCTGGGTGAGTGTGCTGGGTCAGTGTGCTGGGTCAGTGTGTTGGGTCAGTGTGTTGGGTCAGTGTGCTGGGTCAGTGTGTTGGGTCAGTGTGTTGAGTCAGTGTGCTGGGTGAGTGTGTTGGGTCAGTGTGCTGGGTCAGTGTGCTGGGTCAGTGTGTTGGGTCAGTGTGTTGAGTCAGTGTGCTGGGTCAGTGTGTTGAGTCAGTGTGCTGGGTCAGTGTGTTGAGTCAGTGTGCTGGGTCAGTGTGTTGAGTCAGTGTGCTGGGTCAGTGTGTTGGGTCAGTGTGCTGGGTGAGTGTGCTGGGTCAGTGTGCTGGGTGAGTGTGTTGGGTGAGTGTGCTGGGTCACTGTGCTGGGCGACTGTGCTGGGTGAGTGTGCAAGGTCAGGGTGCTGGGTGAGTGTGCTGGGTCAGTGTGTTGGGTCAGTGTGCTGGGTGAGTGTGCTGCGCGAGTGTGCAAGGTCAGGGTGCTGGGTGAGTGTGCTGGGTCAGTGTGTTGGGTCAGTGTGCTGGGCGACTGTGCTGGGCGAGTGTGCTGGGTGAGTGTGTTGGGTCAGTGTGTTGGGTCAGTGTGTTGGGTGAGTGTGCTGGGCGAGTGTGTTGGGTCAGTGTGCTGGGTGAGTGTGCTGGGTCAGTGTGCTGGGTGAGTGTGCTGGGTCAGTGTGTTGGGTCAGTGTGTTGGGTCAGTGTGTTGGGTCAGTGTGCTGGGTGAGTGTGCTGGGTCAGTGTGTTGGGTCAGTGTGTTGGGTCAGTGTGCTGGGTCAGTGTGCTGGGTCAGTGTGCTGGGTCAGTGTGTCGGGTCAGTGTGCTGGGTCAGTGTGCTGGGTGAGTGTGCTGGGTCAGTGTGCTGGGTCAGTGTGCTGGGTCAGTGTGTCGGGTCAGTGTGTTGGGTCAGTGTGCTGGGTCAGTGTGCTGGGTGATTGTGCTGGGTCAGTGTGTTGGGTCAGTGTGTTGGGTCAGTGTGTTGGGTCAGTGTGTTGAGTCAGTGTGCTGGGTCAGTGTGTTGTGTCAGTGTGTTGGGTCAGTGTGTTGGGTCAGTGTGCTGGGTGAGTGTGCTGGGTGAGTGTGCTGGGTCAGTGTGTTGGGTCAGTGTGCTGGGTCAGTGTGCTGCCTGAGTGTGTTGGGTCAGTGTGTTGGGTCAGTGTGCTGGGTGAGTGTGCTGGGTCAGTGTGCTGGGTCAGTGTGCTGGGTGAGTGTGTTGGGTGAGTGTGTTGGGTCAGTGTGCTGGGTCAGTGTGCTGGGTCAGTGTGCTGGGTCAGTGTGCTGGGTGAGTGTGTTGGGTGAGTGTGTTGGGTCAGTGTGTTGGGTCAGTGTGTTGTGTCAGTGTGTTGGGTCAGTGTGCTGGGTCAGTGTGTTGGGTGAGTGTGTTGGGTCAGCGTGTTGGGTCAGTGTGCTGGGTCAGTGTGCTGGGTCAGTGTGTTGGGTCAGTGTGTTGGGTCAGTGTGCTGGGTCAGTGTGTTGGGTCAGTGTGTTGGGTCAGTGTGCTGGGTCAGTGTGTTGGGTCAGTGTGTTGGGTCAGTGTGTTGGGTCAGTGTGTTGAGTCAGTGTGCTGGGTCAGTGTGTTGTGTCAGTGTGTTGGGTCAGTGTGTTGGGTCAGTGTGCTGGGTGAGTGTGTTGGGTCAGTGTGTTGGGTGAGTGTGCTGGGTCAGTGTGCTGCCTGAGTGTGTTGGGTCAGTGTGTTGGGTCAGTGTGCTGGGTCAGTGTGCTGGGTCAGTGTGATGGGTCAGTGTGCTGGGTGAGTGTGCTGGGTCAGTGTGCTGCCTGAGTGTGTTGGGTCAGTGTGTTGGGTCAGTGTGCTGGGTCAGTGTGCTGGGTCAGTGTGTTGGGTCAGTGTGCTGGGTGAGTGTGCTGGGTCAGTGTGCTGGGTGAGTGTGCTGCGTCAGTGTGTTGGGTGAGTGTGTTGAGTCAGTGTGCTGGGTGAGTGTGTTGGGTCAGTGTGCTGGGTCAGTGTGTTGGGTCAGTGTGTTGGGTCAGTGTGTTGGGTCAGTGTGCTGGGTCAGTGTGTTGGGTGAGTGTGCTGGGTGAGTGTGTTGGGTCAGTGTGCTGGGTCAGTGTGCTGGGTCAGTGTGTTGGGTCAGTGTGCTGGGTCAGTGTGTTGGGTCAGTGTGCTGGGTCAGTGTGTTGGGTGAGTGTGCTGGGTCAGTGTGCTGGGTCAGTGTGCTGGGTGAGTGTGTTGGGTGAGTGTGTTGGGTCAGTGTGCTGGGTCAGTGTGTTGGGTCAGTGTGCTGGGTGAGTGTGTTGGGTCAGTGTGCTGGGTCAGTGTGTTGGGTCAGTGTGTTGGGTCAGTGTGCTGGGTCAGTGTGTTGGGTCAGTGTGTTGGGTCAGTGTGCTGGGTCAGTGTGTTGGGTCAGTGTGCTGGGTGAGTGTGTTGGGTCAGTGTGCTGGGTCAGTGTGTTGGGTCAGTGTGCTGGGTCAGTGTGTTGGGTCAGTGTGTTGGGTCAGTGTGCTGGGTCAGTGTGTTGGGTCAGTGTGCTGGGTGAGTGTGTTGGGTCAGTGTGCTGGGTCAGTGTGTTGGGTCAGTGTGTTGGGTTAGTGTGTTGGGTGAGTGTGCTGGGTCAGTGTGCTGGGTCAGTGTGCTGGGTGAGTGTGTTGGGTGAGTGTGCTGGGTCAGTGTGCTGGGTCAGTGTGCTGGGTCAGTGTGCTGGGTGAGTGTGCTGGGTCAGTGTGCTGGGTCAGTGTGTTGGGTGAGTGTGCTGGGTCAGTGTGCTGGGCGAGTGTGCTGGGTCAGTGTGTTGGGTCAGTGTGTTGGGTCAGTGTGCTGGGTCAGTGTGTTGGGTCAGTGTGCTGGGTCAGTGTCCTGGGTCAGTGTGCTGGGTGAGTGTGCTGGGTCAGTGTGCTGGGTCAGTGTGTTGGGTGAGTGTGTTGGGTCAGCGTGTTGGGTCAGTGTGCTGGGTCAGTGTGCTGGGTCAGTGTGTTGGGTCAGTGTGCTGGGTCAGTGTGCTGGGTCAGTGTGTTGAGTCAGTGTGCTGGGTCAGTGTGTTGGGTCAGTGTGTTGGGTCAGTGTGCTGGGTGAGTGTGCTGGGTGAGTGTGCTGGGTCAGTGTGTTGGGTCAGTGTGCTGGGTCAGTGTGTTGAGTCAGTGTGCTGGGTCAGTGTGTTGGGTCAGTGTGTTGGGTCAGTGTGCTGGGTCAGTGTGTTGAGTCAGTGTGCTGGGTCAGTGTGTTGGGTCAGTGTGTTGAGTCAGTGTGCTGGGTCAGTGTGTTGTGTCAGTGTGTTGGGTCAGTGTGTTGGGTCAGTGTGCTGGGTGAGTGTGCTGGGTGAGTGTGCTGGGTCAGTGTGCTGGGTGAGTGTGTTGTGTCAGTGTGTTGGGTCAGTGTGTTGGGTCAGTGTGCTGGGTGAGTGTGCTGGGTGAGTGTGCTGGGTCAGTGTGCTGCCTGAGTGTGTTGGGTCAGTGTGTTGGGTCAGTGTGCTGGGTCAGTGTGCTGGGTCAGTGTGTTGGGTCAGTGTGCTGGGTCAGTGTGCTGGGTCAGTGTGCTGGGTGAGTGTGTTGGGTCAGTGTGCTGGGTCAGTGTGCTGGGTGAGTGTGTTGAGTCAGTGTGCTGGGTGAGTGTGTTGGGTCAGTGTGCTGGGTCAGTGTGCTGGGTGAGTGTGCTGGGTCAGTGTGCTGGGTCAGTGTGTTGGGTCAGTGTGTTGAGTCAGTGTGCTGGGTCAGTGTGCTGGGTGAGTGTGCTGGGTGAGTGTGTTGGGTCAGTGTGCTGGGTCAGTGTGCTGGGTGAGTGTGCTGGGTCAGTGTGCTGGGTCAGTGTGCTGGGTGAGTGTGCTGGGTGAGTGTGCTGGGTCAGTGTGCTGGGTGAGTGTGTTGGGTCAGTGTGCTGGGTGAGTGTGTTGGGTCAGTGTGTTGGGTCAGTGTGTTGAGTCAGTGTGCTGGGTCAGTGTGTTGGGTCAGTGTGTTGAGTCAGTGTGCTGGGTGAGTGTGTTGGGTCAGTGTGTTGGGTCAGTGTGCTGGGTGAGTGTGTTGGGTCAGTGTGCTGGGTGAGTGTGTTGGGTCAGTGTGTTGGGTCAGTGTGTTGAGTCAGTGTGCTGGGTCAGTGTGTTGGGTCAGTGTGTTGAGTCAGTGTGCTGGGTGAGTGTGTTGGGTCAGTGTGTTGGGTCAGTGTGCTGGGTGAGTGTGTTGGGTCAGTGTGCTGGGTGAGTGTGTTGGGTCAGTGTGTTGGGTCAGTGTGCTGGCTGAGTGTGTTGGGTCAGTGTGCTGGGTCAGTGTGTTGAGTCAGTGTGCTGGGTCAGTGTGTTGGGTCAGTGTGCTGGGTCAGTGTGTTGGGTCAGTGTGTTGGGTCAGTGTGTTGAGTCAGTGTGTTGAGTCAGTGTGCTGGGTCAGTGTGTTGGGTCAGTGTGCTGGGTCAGTGTGTTGGGTCAGTGTGTTGGGTCAGTGTGCTGGGTCAGTGTGCTGGGTCAGTGTGTTGGGTCAGTGTGTTGGGTCAGTGTGTTGAGTCAGTGTGCTGGGTCAGTGTGTTGGGTCAGTGTGCTGGGTCAGTGTGTTGGGTCAGTGTGTTGGGTCAGTGTGCTGGGTCAGTGTGTTGGGTCAGTGTGCTGGGTCAGTGTGTTGGGTGAGTGTGCTGGGTGAGTGTGTTGGGTCAGTGTGCTGGGTCAGTGTGCTGGGTCAGTGTGTTGGGTCAGTGTGTTGGGTCAGTGTGCTGGGTCAGTGTGTTGGGTCAGTGTGCTGGGTGAGTGTGTTGGGTCAGTGTGCTGGGTGAGTGTGTTGGGTCAGTGTGCTGGGTCAGTGTGCTGGGTGAGTGTGCTGGGTCAGTGTGCTGGGTCAGTGTGTCGGGTCAGTGTGTTGGGTCAGTGTGCTGGGTCAGTGTGTTGGGTCAGTGTGTTGGGTCAGTGTGTTGGGTCAGTGTGCTGGGTCAGTGTGCTGGGTGAGTGTGTCGGGTCAGTGTGTTGGGTGAGTGTGCTGGGTCAGTGTGCTGGGTCAGTGTGTTGGGTCAGTGTGTTGGGTCAGTGTGCTGGGTCAGTGTGCTGGGTCAGTGTGCTGGGTCAGTGTGTTGGGTCAGTGTGTTGGGTCAGTGTGCTGGGTCAGTGTGTTGGGTCAGTGTGTTGGGTCAGTGTGCTGGGTCAGTGTGTTGGGTCAGTGTGTTGGGTCAGTGTGCTGGGTCAGTGTGTTGGGTCAGTGTGTTGGGTCAGTGTGCTGGGTCAGTGTGCTGGGTGAGAGTGTTGGGTCAGTGTGTTGGGTCAGTGTGTTGGGTCAGTGTGTTGGGTCAGTGTGCTGGGTCAGTGTGTTGGGTCAGTGTGTTGGGTCAGTGTGTTGGGTCAGTGTGCTGGGTGAGTGTGTTGGGTCAGTGTGTTGGGTCAGTGTGTTGGGTCAGTGTGCTGGGTCAGTGTGTTGGGTCAGTGTGCTGGGTCAGTGTGTTGGGTGAGTGTGTTGAGTCAGTGTGCTGGGTGAGTGTGTTGGGTCAGTGTGTTGGGTCAGTGTGTTGGGTCAGTGTGTTGAGTCAGTGTGTTGGGTCAGTGTGCTGGGTCAGTGTGCTGGGTCAGTGTGTTGAGTCAGTGTGCTGGGTGAGTGTGTTGGGTCAGTGTGTTGGGTCAGTGTGTTGAGTCAGTGTGTTGGGTCAGTGTGTTGGGTCAGTGTGTTGGGTCAGTGTGCTGGGTCAGTGTGTTGAGTCAGTGTGCTGGGTCAGTGTGTTGAGTCAGTGTGCTGGGTGAGTGTGTTGGGTCAGTGTGTTGGGTCAGTGTGCTGGGTCAGTGTGTTGAGTCAGTGTGCTGGGTGAGTGTGTTGGGTCAGTGTGTTGGGTCAGTGTGTTGAGTCAGTGTGCTGGGTCAGTGTGCTGGGTCAGTGTGCTGGGTCAGTGTGTTCAGTCAGTGTGCTGGGTGAGTGTGTTGGGTCAGTGTGCTGGGTCAGTGTGCTGGGTCAGTGTGTTGGGTCAGTGTGCTGGGTGAGTGTGCTGGGTCAGTGTGCTGCGTGAGTGTGCTGCGTCAGTGTGCTGGGTCAGTGTGCTGGGTGAGTGTGCTGGGTCAGTTTGCTGGGTCAGTGTGCTGGGTGAGTGTGCTGGGTCAGTGTGTTGGGTCAGTGTGTCGGGTCAGTGTGTTGGGTCAGTGTGCTGGGTCAGTGTGCTGCCTGAGTGTGTTGGGTTAGTGTGCTGGGTCAGTGTGCTGGGCGACTGTGCTGGGTCAGGGTGCTGGGTGAGTGTGCTGGGTCAGTGTGTTGGGTCAGTGTGCTGGGTGAGTTTGCTGCGCGAGTGTGCAAGGTCAGGGTGCTGGGTGAGTGTGCTGGGCGAGTGTGCAAGGTCAGTGTGCTGGGTCAGTGTGCTGGGTCAGTGTGTTGGGTCAGTGTGCTGGGTGAGTGTGCTGCGCGAGTGTGCAAGGTCAGTGTGCTGGGTCAGTGTGCTGGGTCAGTGTGCTGGGTCAGTGTGTTGGGTCAGTGTGCTGGGTCAGTGTGTTGGGTCAGTGTGCTGGGTCAGTGTGCTGGGTCAGTGTGCTGGGTCAGTGTGTTGGGTCAGTGTGCTGGGTCAGTGTGTTGGGTCAGTGTGCTGGGTCAGTGTGCTGGGTGAGTGTGTTGGGTGAGAGTGCTGGGTCAGTGTGTTGGGTCAGTGTGTTGGGTCAGTGTGATGGGTCAGTGTGCTGGGTCAGTGTGTTGGGTCAGTGTGCTGGGTGAGTGTGCTGGGTCAGTGTGCTGGATCAGTGTGCTGGGTCAGTGTGTCGGGTCAGTGTGTTGGGTCAGTGTGCTGGGTCAGTGTGCTGCGTCAGTGTGCTGGGTCAGTGTGTTGGGTCAGTGTGCTGGGTCAGTGTGTCGGGTCAGTGTGTCGGGTCAGTGTGTCGGGTCAGTGTGCTGGGTGAGTGTGCTGGGTGAGTGTGCTGGGTGAGTGTGCTGGGTCAGTGTGTTGGGTCAGTGTGCTGGGTCAGTGTGTTGAGTCAGTGTGCTGGGTCAGTGTGTTGGGTCAGTGTGTTGGGTCAGTGTGTTGAGTCAGTGTGCTGGGTCAGTGTGTTGGGTCAGTGTGTTGGGTCAGTGTGCTGGGTGAGTGTGCTGGGTCAGTGTGCTGGGTCAGTGTGTTGGGTCAGTGTGCTGGGTCAGTGTGTTGGGTCAGTGTGCTGAGTCAGTGTGTTGGGTCAGTGTGTTGAGTCAGTGTGTTGGGTCAGTGTGTTGGGTCAGTGTGCTGGGTCAGTGTGTTGGGTCAGTGTGCTGGGTGAGTGCGCTGGGTCAGTGTGCTGGGTCAGTGTGCTGGGTCAGTGTGTCGGGTCAGTGTGCTGGGTCAGTGTGCTGGGTCAGTGTGCTGGGTGAGTGTGCTGGGTCAGTGTGCTGGATCAGTGTGCTGGGTCAGTGTGTTGGGTCAGTGTGCTGGGTCAGTGTGCTGCGTCAGTGTGCTGGGTCAGTGTGTTGGGTCAGTGTGCTGGGTCAGTGTGTCAGGTCAGTGTGTCGGGTCAGTGTGTCGGGTCAGTGTGCTGGGTGAGTGTGCTGGGTGAGTGTGCTGGGTGAGTGTGCTGGGTCAGTGTGTTGGGTCAGTGTGCTGGGTCAGTGTGTTGGGTCAGTGTGTTGGGTCAGTGTGTTGAGTCAGTGTGCTGGGTCAGTGTGTTGGGTCAGTGTGTTGGGTCAGTGTGCTGGGTGAGTGTGCTGGGTGAGTGTGCTGGGTCAGTGTGTTGGGTCAGTGTGCTGGGTCAGTGTGTTGAGTCAGTGTGCTGGGTCAGTGTGTTGGGTCAGTGTGTTGGGTCAGTGTGTTGAGTCAGTGTGCTGGGTCAGTGTGTTGTGTCAGTGTGTTGGGTCAGTGTGTTGGGTCAGTGTGCTGGGTGAGTGTGCTGGGTCAGTGTGCTGGGTCAGTGTGTTGGGTCAGTGTGCTGGGTCAGTGTGTTGGGTCAGTGTGCTGAGTCAGTGTGTTGGGTCAGTGTGTTGAGTCAGTGTGTTGGGTCAGTGTGTTGGGTCAGTGTGCTGGGTCAGTGTGTTGGGTCAGTGTGCTGGGTCAGTGTGTTGGGTCAGTGTGCTGGGTCAGTGTGCTGGGTGAGTGTGTTGGGTCAGTGTGTTGGGTCAGTGTGTTGGGTCAGTGTGTTGGGTCAGTGTGCTGGGTCAGTGTGTTGGGTCAGTGTGCTGGGTCAGTGTGTTGGGTCAGTGTGCTGGGTCAGTGTGCTGGGTGAGTGTGTTGGGTCAGTGTGTTGAGTCAGTGTGTTGGGTCAGTGTGTTGGGTCAGTGTGCTGGGTCAGTGTGTTGGGTCAGTGTGCTGGGTCAGTGTGTTGGGTCAGTGTGCTGGGTCAGTGTGCTGGGTGAGTGTGTTGGGTCAGTGTGTTGGGTCAGTGTGCTGGGTCAGTGTGTTGGGTCAGTGTGCTGGGTCAGTGTGTTGGGTCAGTGTGCTGGGTCAGTGTGTTGGGTCAGTGTGCTGGGTCAGTGTGCTGGGTGAGTGTGTTGGGTCAGTGTGTTGGGTCAGTGTGCTGGGTGAGTGTGCTGGGTCAGTGTGCTGGGTCAGTGTGCTGTGTCAGTGTGCTGGGTCAGTGTGCTGGGTCAGTGTGCTGGGTCAGTGTGTTGGGTCAGTGTGCTGGGTCAGTGTGTTTGGTCAGTGTGTTGGGTCAGTGTGCTGGGTCAGTGTGTTGGGTCAGTGTGCTGGGTCAGTGTGTTGGGTGAGTGTGCTGGGTCAGTGTGTTGGGTCAGTGTGCTGGGTCAGTGTGTTGGGTCAGTGTGTTGAGTCAGTGTGCTGGGTGAGTGTGCTGGGTCAGTGTGCTGGGTCAGTGTGTTGGGTCAGTGTGTTGAGTCAGTGTGCTGGGTGAGTGTGTTGGGTCAGTGTGTTGGGTCAGTGTGTTGAGTCAGTGTGCTGGGTCAGTGTGTTGGGTCAGTGTGTTGGGTCAGTGTGTTGGGTCAGTGTGTTGAGTCAGTGTGTTGGGTCAGTGTGTTGGGTCAGTGTGCTGGGTGAGTGTGTTGGGTCAGTGTGTTGGGTCAGTGTGCTGGGTGAGTGTGTTGGGTCAGTGTGTTGGGTCAGTGTGTTGGGTCAGTGTGTTGGGTCAGTGTGTTGGGTCAGTGTGTTGAGTCAGTGTGTTGGGTCAGTGTGTTGGGTCAGTGTGCTGGGTCAGTGTGCTGGGTGAGTGTGTCGGGTCAGTGTGTTGGGTCAGTGTGCTGGGTCAGTGTGCTGGGTCAGTGTGCTGGGTCAGTGTGCTGGGTGAGTGTGCTGGGTCAGTGTGCTGGGTCAGTGTGCTGCCTGAGTGTGTTGGGTCAGTGTGTTGGGTCAGTGTGCTGGGTCAGTGTGCTGGGTCAGTGTGCTGGGTCAGTGTGCTGGGTCAGTGTGCTGGGTCAGTGTGTTGGGTCAGTGTGCTGGGTGAGTGTGCTGGGTCAGTGTGCTGGGTGAGTGTGCTGCATCAGTGTGCTGGGTCAGTGTGCTGGGTGAGTGTGCTGGGTCAGTTTGCTGGGTCAGTGTGCTGGGTGAGTGTGTTGGGTCAGTGTGTTGGGTCAGTGTGTTGGGTCAGTGTGCTGGGTGAGTGTGCTGCGCGAGTGTGCAAGGTCAGGGTGCTGGGTGAGTGTGCTGGGCGAGTGTGCAAGGTCAGTGTGTTGGGTCAGTGTGTTGGGTGAGTGTGCTGGGTGAGTGTGTTGGGTGAGAGTGCTGGGTCAGTGTGCTGGGTCAGTGTGCTGGGTCAGTGTGCTGGGTCAGTGTATTGGGTCAGTGTGCTGGGTCAGTGTGTTGAGTCAGTGTGTTGGGTCAGTGTGTTGGGTCAGTGTGCTGGGTGAGTGTGTTGGGTCAGTGTGTTGGGTCAGTGTGCTGGGCGAGTGTGTTGGGTCAGTGTGCTGGGTCAGTGTGCTGGGTCAGTGTGCTGGGTCAGTGTGCTGGGTCAGTGTATTGGGTCAGTGTGCTGGGTCAGTGTGTTGAGTCAGTGTGCTGGGTCAGTGTGTTGGGTCAGTGTGTTGTGTCAGTGTGTTGGGTCAGTGTGTTGAGTCAGTGTGCTGGGTCAGTGTGTTGGGTCAGTGTGTTGGGTCAGTGTGCTGGGTCAGTGTGTTGGGTCAGTGTGTTGGGTCAGTGTGTTGAGTCAGTGTGTTGGGTCAGTGTGCTGGGTCAGTGTGCTGGGTCAGTGTGCTGGGTCAGTGTGTTGGGTGAGTGTGCTGGGTGAGTGTGCTGGGTCAGTGTGCTGGGTGAGTGTGCTGCGTCAGTGTGCTGGGTCAGTGTGCTGGGTGAGTGTGCTGGGTCAGTGTGCTGGGTCAGTGTGCTGGGTCAGTGTGTTGGGTCAGTGTGTTGGGTCAGTGTGCTGGGTCAGTGTGTTGGGTCAGTGTGTTGAGTCAGTGTGCTGGGTGAGTCTTTTGGGTCAGTGTGCTGGGTCAGTGTGCTGGGTCAGTGTGTTGGGTCAGTGTGTTGAGTCAGTGTGCTGGGTCAGTGTGTTGAGTCAGTGTGCTGGGTCAGTGTGTTGAGTCAGTGTGCTGGGTCAGTGTGTTGAGTCAGTGTGCTGGGTCAGTGTGTTGGGTCAGTGTGCTGGGTGAGTGTGCTGGGTCAGTGTGCTGGGTGAGTGTGTTGGGTGAGTGTGCTGGGTCACTGTGCTGGGCGACTGTGCTGGGTGAGTGTGCAAGGTCAGGGTGCTGGGTGAGTGTGCTGGGTCAGTGTGTTGGGTCAGTGTGCTGGGTGAGTGTGCTGCGCGAGTGTGCAAGGTCAGGGTGCTGGGTGAGTGTGCTGGGTCAGTGTGTTGGGTCAGTGTGCTGGGCGACTGTGCTGGGCGAGTGTGCTGGGTGAGTGTGTTGGGTCAGTGTGTTGGGTCAGTGTGTTGGGTGAGTGTGCTGGGTGAGTGTGTTGGGTCAGTGTGCTGGGTGAGTGTGCTGGGTCAGTGTGCTGGGTGAGTGTGCTGGGTCAGTGTGTTGGGTCAGTGTGTTGGGTCAGTGTGTTGGGTCAGTGTGCTGGGTGAGTGTGCTGGGTCAGTGTGTTGGGTCAGTGTGTTGGGTCAGTGTGCTGGGTCAGTGTGCTGGGTCAGTGTGCTGGGTCAGTGTGTCGGGTCAGTGTGCTGGGTCAGTGTGCTGGGTGAGTGTGCTGGGTCAGTGTGCTGGGTCAGTGTGCTGGGTCAGTGTGTCGGGTCAGTGTGTTGGGTCAGTGTGCTGGGTCAGTGTGCTGGGTGATTGTGCTGGGTCAGTGTGTTGGGTCAGTGTGTTGGGTCAGTGTGTTGGGTCAGTGTGTTGAGTCAGTGTGCTGGGTCAGTGTGTTGTGTCAGTGTGTTGGGTCAGTGTGTTGTGTCAGTGTGTTGGGTCAGTGTGTTGGGTCAGTGTGCTGGGTGAGTGTGCTGGGTGAGTGTGCTGGGTCAGTGTGTTGGGTCAGTGTGCTGGGTCAGTGTGCTGCCTGAGTGTGTTGGGTCAGTGTGTTGGGTCAGTGTGCTGGGTCAGTGTGCTGGGTCAGTGTGTTGGGTCAGTGTGCTGGGTGAGTGTGCTGGGTCAGTGTGTTGGGTCAGTGTGCTGGGTGAGTGTGCTGCGTCAGTGTGTTGGGTGAGTGTGTTGAGTCAGTGTGCTGGGTGAGTGTGTTGGGTCAGTGTGCTGGGTCAGTGTGCTGGGTCAGTGTGTTGGGTCAGTGTGTTGAGTCAGTGTGCTGGGTGAGTGTGCTGGGTGAGTGTGTTGGGTCAGTGTGTTGGGTCAGTGTGCTGGGTCAGTGTGTTGAGTCAGTGTGCTGGGTCAGTGTGCTGGGTCAGTGTGTTGGGTCAGTGTGCTGGGTCAGTGTGTTGGGTGAGTGTGCTGGGTGAGTGTGCTGGGTCAGTGTGTTGGGTCAGTGTGTTGGGTCAGTGTGTTGAGTCAGTGTGCTGGGTCAGTGTGCTGGGTGAGTGTGCTGGGTCAGTGTGCTGGGTCAGTGTGTTGGGTCAGTGTGCTGGGTCAGTGTGTTGGTTGAGTGTGCTGGGTGAGTGTGCTGGGTCAGTGTGTTGGGTCAGTGTGTTGGGTCAGTGTGTTGAGTCAGTGTGCTGGGTCAGTGTGTTGAGTCAGTGTGCTGGGTCAGTGTGTTGGGTCAGTGTGTTGGGTCAGTGTGTTGGGTCAGTGTGTTGAGTCAGTGTGCTGGGTCAGTGTGTTGTGTCAGTGTGTTGGGTCAGTGTGTTGGGTCAGTGTGCTGGGTCAGTGTGCTGGGTCAGTGTGCTGGGTGAGTGTGCTGGGTCAGTGTGTTGGGTCAGTGTGCTGGGTCAGTGTGTTGGGTCAGTGTGCTGCGTCAGTGTGTCGGGTCAGTGTGCTGGGTCAGTGTGCTGGGTGAGTGTGCTGGGTCAGTGTGTTGGGTCAGTGTGTTGGGTCAGTGTGCTGGGTCAGTGTGCTGGGTCAGTGTGTTGGGTCAGTGTGCTGGGTGAGTGTGCTGGGTCAGTGTGTTGGGTCAGTGTGTTGGGTCAGTGTGCTGGGTCAGTGTGCTGCGTCAGTGTGTTGGGTGAGTGTGTTGGGTCAGTGTGCTGGATCAGTGTGCTGGGTCAGTGTGTTGGGTCAGTGTGCTGGATCAGTGTGCTGGGTCAGTGTGTTGGGTCAGTGTGCTGGGTCAGTGTGTTGGGTCAGTGTGCTGGGTCAGTGTGTTGGGTGAGTGTGCTGGGTGAGTGTGTTGGGTGAGTGTGTTGGGTGAGTGTGTTGGGTCAGTGTGTTGGGTCAGTGTGTTGGGTGAGTGTGTTGGGTGAGTGTGTTGGGTCAGTGTGCTGGGTCAGTGTGTTGGGTCAGTGTGTTGGGTCAGTGTGCTGGGTCAGTGTGTTGGGTCAGTGTGCTGGGTCAGTGTGTTGGGTGAGTGTGTTGGGTCAGTGTGTTGGGTCAGTGTGCTGGGTCAGTGTGTTGGGTGAGTGTGTTGGGTCAGTGTGCTGGGTCAGTGTGCTGGGTCAGTGTGCTGGGTGAGTGTGCTGGGTCAGTGTGCTGGGTCAGTGTGCTGGGTGAGTGTGTTGGGTCAGTGTGTTGGGTCAGTGTTCTGGGTCAGTGTGCTGCCTGAGTGTGTTGGGTCAGTGTGTTGGGTCAGTGTGCTGGGTCAGTGTGCTGGGTCAGTGTGCTGCGTCAGTGTGCTGGGTCAGTGTTCTGGGTCAGTGTGCTGGGTCAGTGTGCTGGGTCAGTGTGTTGGGTCAGTGTGTTGGGTCAGTGTGTTGAGTCAGTGTGCTGGGTCAGTGTGTTGAGTCAGTGTGCTGGGTCAGTGTGTTGAGTCAGTGTGTTGGGTCAGTGTGCTGGGTCAGTGTGTTGAGTCAGTGTGTTGGGTCAGTGTGCTGGGTCAGTGTGTTGGGTCAGTGTGCTGGGTCAGTGTGTTGGGTCAGTGTGTTGAGTCAGTGTGCTGGGTCAGTGTGTTGAGTCAGTGTGTTGGGTCAGTGTGCTGGGTCAGTGTGTTGGGTCAGTGTGCTGGGTCAGTGTGTTGGGTCAGTGTGTTGAGTCAGTGTGCTGGGTGAGTGTGTTGGGTCAGTGTGCTGGGTCAGTGTGCTGGGTGAGTGTGTTGGGTCAGTGTGTTGGGTCAGTGTGTTGGGTCAGTGTGTTGAGTCAGTGTGTTGAGTCAGTGTGCTGGGTCAGTGTGTTGAGTCAGTGTGCTGGGTCAGTGTGTTGAGTCAGTGTGCTGGGTCAGTGTGTTGGGTCAGTGTGTTGGGTCAGTGTGCTGGGTGAGTGTGTTGGGTCAGTGTGTTGGGTCAGTGTGTTGGGTCAGTGTGTTGAGTCAGTGTGTTGGGTCAGTGTGTTGGGTCAGTGTGCTGGGTGAGTGTGTCGGGTCAGTGTGTTGGGTCAGTGTGCTGGGTCAGTGTGCTGGGTCAGTGTGTCGGGTCAGTGTGCTGGGTCAGTGTGCTGGGTCAGTGTGCTGGGTGAGTGTGCTGGGTCAGTGTGCTGGGTCAGTGTGCTGCCTGAGTGTGTTGGGTCAGTGTGCTGGGTGAGTGTGCTGGGTCAGTGTGCTGGGTCAGTGTGTTGGGTCAGTGTGTCGGGTCAGTGTGTTGGGTCAGTGTGCTGGGTGAGTGTGATGGGTCAGTGTGCTGGGTGAGTGTGGTGCATCAGTGTGCTGGGTCAGTGTGTTGGGTCAGTGTGCTGGGTCAGTGTGTTGGGTCAGTGTGCTGGGTGAGTGTGCTGGGTGAGTGTGCTGGGTCAGTGTGTTGGGTCAGTGTGCTGGGTCAGTGTGTTGGGTCAGTGTGCTGGGTGAGTGTGCTGGGTCAGTGTGCTGGGTCAGTGTGCTGCCTGAGTGTGTTGGGTCAGTGTGTTGGGTCAGTGTGCTGGGTCAGTGTGCTGGGTCAGTGTGTTGGGTCAGTGTGCTGGGTGAGTGTGCTGGGTCAGTGTGTTGGGTCAGTGTGCTGGGTCAGTGTGCTGGGTCAGTGTGTTGGGTCAGTGTGTTGAGTCAGTGTGCTGGGTGAGTGTGCTGGGTGAGTGTGTTGGGTCAGTGTGCTGGGTCAGTGTGTTGGGTGAGTGTGCTGGGTCAGTGTGTTGGGTCAGTGTGTTGAGTCAGTGTGCTGGGTCAGTGTGTTGAGTCAGTGTGTTGGGTCAGTGTGTTGAGTCAGTGTGCTGGGTCAGTGTGTTGAGTCAGTGTGCTGGGTCAGTGTGTTGGGTCAGTGTGTTGTGTCAGTGTGTTGGGTCAGTGTGTTGGGTCAGTGTGCTGGGTCAGTGTGCTGGGTCAGTGTGCTGGGTGAGTGTGCTGGGTCAGTGTGTTGGGTCAGTGTGCTGGGTCAGTGTGTTGGGTCAGTGTGTTGGGTCAGTGTGCTGGGTCAGTGTGCTGGGTCAGTGTGTTGGGTCAGTGTGTTGAGTCAGTGTGCTGGGTGAGTGTGCTGGGTGAGTGTGTTGGGTCAGTGTGTTGGGTCAGTGTGCTGGGTCAGTGTGTTGGGTCAGTGTGTTGGGTCAGTGTGTTGGGTCAGTGTGCTGGGTCAGTGTGTTGGGTCAGTGTGTTGGGTCAGTGTGTTGAGTCAGTGTGCTGGGTCAGTGTGTTGAGTCAGTGTGCTGGGTCAGTGTGCTGGGTCAGTGTGTTGGGTCAGTGTGTTGAGTCAGTGTGCTGGGTCAGTGTGCTGGGTCAGTGTGTTGGGTCAGTGTGTTGAGTCAGTGTGTTGAGTCAGTGTGTTGGGTCAGTGTGTTGAGTCAGTGTGCTGGGTCAGTGTGTTGAGTCAGTGTGCTGGGTCAGTGTGCTGGGTCAGTGTGTTGAGTCAGTGTGCTGGGTCAGTGTGTTGAGTCAGTGTGCTGGGTCAGTGTGTTGAGTCAGTGTGTTGGGTCAGTGTGTTGAGTCAGTGTGCTGGGTCAGTGTGTTGAGTCAGTGTGCTGGGTCAGTGTGCTGGGTCAGTGTGTTTGGTCAGTGTGTTGAGTCAGTGTGTTGGGTCAGTGTGTTGGGTCAGTGTGTTGAGTCAGTGTGTTGGGTCAGTGTGCTGGGTCAGTGTGCTGGGTCAGTGTGTTGGGTCAGTGTGCTGGGTCAGTGTGTTGGGTCAGTGTGTTGGGTCAGTGTGTTGAGTCAGTGTGCTGGGTCAGTGTGCTGGGTCAGTGTGCTGGGTCAGTGTGCTGGGTCAGTGTGTTGGGTCAGTGTGTTGGGTCAGTGTGTTGAGTCAGTGTGCTGGGTGAGTGTGTTGGGTCAGTGTGCTGGGTGAGTGTGTTGGGTCAGTGTGTTGGGTCAGTGTGTTGGGTGAGTGTGCTGGGTCAGTGTGTTGGGTCAGTGTGTTGGGTCAGTGTGTTGAGTCAGTGTGCTGGGTCAGTGTGTTGAGTCAGTGTGCTGGGTCAGTGTGTTGAGTCAGTGTGCTGGGTGAGTGTGTTGGGTCAGTGTGTTGGGTCAGTGTGTTGGGTCAGTGTGTTGAGTCAGTGTGTTGGGTCAGTGTGTTGGGTCAGTGTGCTGGGTGAGTGTGCTGGGTGAGTGTGTCGGGTCAGTGTGTCGGGTCAGTGTGTTGAGTCAGTGTGTTGGGTCAGTGTGTTGAGTCAGTGTGTTGGGTCAGTGTGTTGAGTCAGTGTGTTGGGTCAGTGTGTTGAGTCAGTGTGTT
This sequence comes from Heptranchias perlo, assembly GCF_035084215.1. NCBI lineage: Eukaryota > Metazoa > Chordata > Chondrichthyes > Hexanchiformes > Hexanchidae > Heptranchias > Heptranchias perlo. The sequence goes on from NW_027139326.1 coordinate 318,796, forward strand.
GGGTCAGTGTGCTGGGTCAGTGTGCTGGGTGAGTGTGCTGGGTGAGTGTGTTGGGTCAGTGTGTTGGGTCAGTGTGTTGGGTCAGTGTGTCGGGTCAGTGTGTTGAGTCAGTGTGTTGGGTCAGTGTGTTGAGTCAGTGTGTTGGGTCAGTGTGTTGAGTCAGTGTGCTGGGTCAGTGTGCTGGGTGAGTGTGTTGAGTCAGTGTGTTGGGTCAGTGTGCTGGGTGAGTGTGCTGGGTGAGTGTGCTGGGTCAGTGTGCTGGGTCAGTGCGCTGCCTGAGTGTGTTGGGTCAGTGTGTTGGGTCAGTGTGCTGGGTCAGTGTGCTGGGTCAGTGTGCTGGGTGAGTGTGTTGAGTCAGTGTGCTGGGTCAGTGTGCTGGGTGAGTGTGTCGGGTCAGTGTGCTGGGTCAGTGTGCTGGGTGAGTGTGTTGAGTCAGTGTGTTGGGTCAGTGTGCTGGGTCAGTGTGCTGGGTGAGTGTGTTGAGTCAGTGTGTTGGGTCAGTGTGCTGGGTCAGTGTGCTGGGTCAGTGTGCTGGGTGAGTGTGTTGAGTCAGTGTGCTGGGTCAGTGTGCTGGGTGAGTGTGTCGGGTCAGTGTGCTTGGTCAGTGTGCTGGGTGAGTGTGTCGGGTCAGTGTGTTGGGTCAGTGTGCTGGGTCAGTGTGCTGGGTCAGTGTGCTGGGTGAGTGTGTTGAGTCAGTGTGTTGGGTCAGTGTGTTGAGTCAGTGTGCTGGGTCAGTGTGCTGGGTGAGTGTGTCGGGTCAGTGTGTTGGGTCAGTGTGCTGGGTCAGTGTGCTGGGTCAGTGTGTCGGGTCAGTGTGCTGGGTCAGTGTGCTGGGTGAGTGTGCTGGGTGAGTGTGCTGGGTCAGTGTGCTGGGTCAGTGTGCTGCCTGAGTGTGTTGGGTCAGTGTGTTGGGTCAGTGTGCTGGGTCATTGTGCTGGGTCAGTGTGCTGGGTGAGTGTGCTGGGTGAGTGTGCTGGGTCAGTGTGTTGGGTCAGTGTGCTGGGTGAGTGTGATGGGTCAGTGTGCTGGGTGAGTGTGCTGGGTCAGTGTGCTGGGTGAGTGTGCTGGGTCAGTTTGCTGGGTCAGTGTGCTGGGTGAGTGTGTTGGGTCAGTGTGTTGGGTCAGTGTGCTGGGTCAGTGTGCTGGGTCAGTGTGTCGGGTCAGTGTGTTGGGTCAGTGTGCTGGGTCAGTGTGCTGCCTGAGTGTGTTGGGTGAGTGTGCTGGGTCACTGTGCTGGGCGACTGTGCTGGATGAGTGTGTTCGGTCAGTGTGTTGGGTCAGTGTGTTGGGTCAGTGTGTTGGGTCAGTGTGCTGGGTGAGTGTGCAGGGTCAGGGTGCTGGGTGAGTGTGTTGGGTCAGTGTGTTGGGTGAGTGTGCTGGGTAAGAGTGCTGGGCGAGTGTGCAGGGTCAGGGTGCTGGGTGAGTGTGTTGGGTCAGTGTGTTGGGTCAGTGTGTTGGGTCAGTGTGTTGGGTCAGTGTGTTGGGTCAGTGTGTTGGGTCAGTGTGTTGGGTGAGTGTGCTGGGTGAGTGTGCTGCGCGAGTGTGCAAGGTCAGGGTGCTGGGCGACTGTGCTGGGTCAGTGTGTTGGGTCAGTGTGTTGGGTCAGTGTGTTGGGTGAGTGTGTTGGGTCAGTGTGTTGGGTCAGTGTGTTGGGTCAGTGTGTTGGGTGAGTGTGCTGGGTGAGTGTGTTGGGTCAGTGTGCTGGGTGAGTGTGCTGGGTCAGTGTGCTGGGTGAGTGTGCTGGGTCAGTGTGTCGGGTCAGTGTGCTGGGTCAGTGTGCTGGGTGAGTGTGCTGGGTCAGTGTGCTGGGTTAGTGTGCTGGGTCAGTGTGTCGGGTCAGTGTGTTGGGTCATTGTGCTGGGTCAGTGTGCTGGGTCAGTGTGCTGGGTGAGTGTGCTGGGTCAGTGTGTCGGGTCAGTGTGCTGGGTCAGTGTGCTGGGTGAGTGTGCTGGGTCAGTGTGCTGGGTTAGTGTGCTGGGTCAGTGTGTTGGGTCAGTGTGTTGGGTCAGTGTGTCGGGTCAGTGTGTCGGGTCAGTGTGCTGGGTGAGTGTGTTGGGTCAGTGTGTTGGGTCAGTGTGCTGGGTCAGTGTGCTGTGTCAGTGTGTTGGGTCAGTGTGCTGGGTCAGTGTGCTGGGTCAGTGTGTTGGGTCAGTGTGCTGGGTCAGTGTGTTGGGTCAGTGTGCTGGGTCAGTGTGTTGGGTCAGTGTGCTGGGTGAGTGTGCTGGGTCAGTGTGCTGGGTCAGTATGTTGGGTGAGTGTGTTGGGTCAGTGTGTTGGGTGAGTGTGCTGGGTCAGTGTGCTGGGTCAGTGTGCTGGGTCAGTGTGTTGGTTGAGTGTGTTGGGTGAGTGTGTTGGGTGCGTGTGCTGGGTCAGTGTGCTGGGTCAGTGTGCTGGGTCAGTGTGCTGGGTGAGTGTGTTGGGTGAGTGTGTTGGGTGCGTGTGCTGGGTCAGTGTGCTGGGTCAGTGTGCTGGGTCAGTGTGTTGGGTCAGTGTGTTGGGTCAGTGTGTTGGGTCAGTGTGCTGTGTCTGTGTGCTGGGTCAGTGTGCTGGGTCAGTGTGTTGGGTCAGTGTGTTGGGTGAGTGTGCTGGGTCAGTGTGCTGGGTCAGTGTGTTGGGTCAGTGTGCTGAGTCAGTGTGTTGTGTTGGGTCAGTGTGCTGGGTGAGTGTGCTGGTTCAGTGTGTTGGGTCAGTGTGCTGGGTGAGTGTGCTGGGTCAGTGTGCTGGGTGAGTGTGCTGGGTCAGTGTGCTGGGTCAGTGTGCTGGGTGAGTGTGCTGGGTCAGTGTGCTGGGTCAGTGTGTTGGGTCAGTTTGTTGGGTCAGTGTGCTGTGTCAGTGTTCTGGGTCAGTGTGCTGGGTCAGTGTGTTGGGTCAGTGTGTTGGGTGAGTGTACTGGGTCAGTGTGCTGGGTCAGTGTGTTGGGTGAGTGTGTTGGGTCAGTGTGCTGGGTCAGTGTGCTGGGTCAGTGTGTTGGGTGAGTGTGTTGGGTGAGTGTGTTGGGTCAGTGTGTTGGGTCAGTGTGCTGTGTCAGTGTGCTGGGTCAGTGTGCTGGGTCACTGTGTTGGGTGAGTGTGTTGGGTCAGTGTGTTGGGTCAGTGTGCTGGGTCAGTGTGTTGGGTCAGTGTGCTGGGTCAGTGTGTTGGGTGAGTGTGTTGGGTCAGTGTGTTGGGTGAGTGTGTTGGGTCAGTGTGCTGGGTCAGTGTGTTGGGTCAGTGTGTTGGGTGAGTGTGTTGGGTCAGTGTGCTGTGTCAGTGTGCTGGGTCAGTGTGCTGGGTCAGTGTGTTGGGTCAGTGTGTTGGGTCAGTGTGCTGTGTCAGTGTGCTGGGTCAGTGTGTTGGGTGAGTGTACTGGGTCAGTGTGCTGGGTCAGTGTGTTGGGTGAGTGTGTTGGGTGAGTGTGTTGGGTCAGTGTGTTGGGTCAGTGTGCTGGGTCAGTGTGTTGGGTGAGTGTGTTGGGTCAGTGTGTTGGGTCAGTGTGTTGGGTGAGTGTGTTGGGTCAGTGTGTTGGGTCAGTGTGTTGGGTCAGTGTGTTGGGTGAGTGTGTTGGGTCAGTGTGTTGGGTGAGTGTACTGGGTCAGTGTGCTGGGTCAGTGTGTTGGGTGAGTGTGTTGGGTCAGTGTGCTGGGTCAGTGTGTTCGGTGAGTGTGTTGGGTCAGTGTGCTGAGTCAGTGTGTTGGGTCACTGTGCTGGGTCAGTGTGTTGGGTCAGTGTGTTGGGTCAGTGTGTTCGGTGAGTGTGTTGGGTCAGTGTGCTGGGTCAGTGTGTTGTGTCAGTGTGCTGGGTCAGTGTGTTGGGTCAGTGTGTTGGGTCAGAGTGTTGGGTCAGTGTGCTGGGTCAGTGTGCTGGTTCAGTGTGTTGGGTCAGTGTGCTGGGTGAGTGTGCTGGGTCAGTGTGCTGGGTGAGTGTGTTGGGTCAGTGTGCTGGGTGAGTGTGTTGGGTCAGTGTGCTGGGTCAGTGTGCTGGGTGAGTGTGTTGGGTCAGTGTGCTGGGTCAGTGTGCTGGGTCAGTGTGCTGGGTGAGTGTGCTGGGTCAGTGTGCTGGGTCAGTGTGCTGGGTGAGTGTGTTGGGTCAGTGTGTTGGGTCAGTGTGTTGGGTCAGTGTGCTGGGTGAGTGTGTTGGGTCAGTGTGCTGGGTCAGTGTGTTGGGTCAGTGTGCTGGGTCAGTGTGCTGGGTGAGTGTGCTGGGTCAGTGTGCTGGGTCAGTGTGCTGGGTGAGTGTGTTGGGTCAGTGTGTTGGGTCAGTGTGTTGGGTCAGTGTGCTGGGTCAGTGTGTTGGGTCAGTGTGTTGGGTCAGTGTGCTGGGTCAGTGTGTTGGGTCAGTGTGCTGGGTCAGTGTGTTGGGTGAGTGTGCTGGGTCAGTGTGTTGGGTCAGTGTGCTGGGTCAGTGTGTTGGGTCAGTGTGTTGGGTCAGTGTGCTGGGTCAGTGTGTTGGGTCAGTGTGTTGGGTCAGTGTGCTGGGTCAGTGTGTTGGGTCAGTGTGCTGGGTCAGTGTGTTGGGTCAGTGTGTTGGGTCAGTGTGCTGGGTGAGTGTGCTGGGTCAGTGTGCTGGGTCAGTGTGCTGGGTGAGTGTGTTGGGTCAGTGTGTTGGGTCAGTGTGTTGGGTCAGTGTGCTGGGTCAGTGTGTTGAGTCAGTGTGTTGGGTCAGTGTGCTGGGTCAGTGTGCTGGGTGAGTGTGCTGGGTGAGTGTGTTGGGTCAGTGTGCTGGGTCAGTGTGTTGGGTCAGTGTGCTGGGTCAGTGTGTTGGGTCAGTGTGTTGGGTCAGTGTGCTGGGTGAGTGATTTGGGTGAGTGTGCTGGGTCAGTGTGCTGGGTGAGTGTGCTGGGTCAGTGTGCTGGGTCAGTGTGCTGGGTGAGTGTGCTGGGTGAGTGTGCTGGGTCAGTGTGTTGGGTGAGTGTGCTGGGTCAGTGTGCTGGGTCAGTGTGCTGGCTGAGTGATTTGTGTCAGTGTGCTGGGTCAGTGTGCTGGGTCAGTGTGCTGGGTCAGTGTGCTGGGTGAGTGTGCTGGGTGAGTGTGCTGGGTCAGTGTGTTGGGTCAGTGTGCTGGGTCAGTGTGCTGGCTGAGTGTGCTGGGTCAGTGTGCTGGGTCAGTGTGCTGGGTGAGTGTGCTGGGTCAGTGTGTTGGGTCAGTGTGCTGGGTCAGTGTGCTGGGTCAGTGTGCTGGCTGAGTGATTTGTGTCAGTGTGCTGGGTCAGTGTGTTGGGTCAGTGTGCTGGGTCAGTGTGCTGGGTGAGTGATTTGGGTCAGTGTGCTGGGTCAGTGTGCTGGGTCAGTGTGCTGCCTGAGTGTGATGGGTCAGTGTGTTTGGTCAGTGTGCTGGGTGCGTGTGCTGGGTGAGTGTGCTTGGTCAGTGTGTTGGGTGAGTGTGCTGGGTGAGTGTGCTTGGTCAGTGTGCTGGGTGAGTGTGCTGGGTCAGTGTGTTGGGTGAGTGTGCTGGGTCAGTGTGTTGGGTCAGTGTGTTGGGTCAGTGTGCTGTGTCTGTGTGCTGGGTCAGTGTGCTGGGTCAGTGTGTTGGGTCAGTGTGTTGGGTGAGTGTGTTGGGTCAGTGTGTTGGGTCAGTGTGTTGGGTCAGTGTGCTGTGTCTGTGTGCTGGGTCAGTGTGCTGGGTCAGTGTGTTGGGTCAGTGTGTTGGGTGAGTGTGTTGGGTGAGTGTGCTGGGTCAGTGTGCTGGTTCAGTGTGTTGGGTCAGTGTGCTGGGTCAGTGTGCTGGGTCAGTGTGTTGGGTCAGTGTGTTGGGTCAGTGTGTTGGGTCAGTGTGCTGTGTCTGTGTGCTGGGTCAGTGTGCTGGGTCAGTGTGTTGGGTCAGTGTGTTGGGTGAGTGTGCTGGGTCAGTGTGCTGGTTCAGTGTGTTGGGTCAGTGTGCTGGGTCAGTGTGCTGGGTCAGTGTGCTGGGTCAGTGTGTTGGGTCAGTGTGTTGGGTCAGTGTGTTGGGTCAGTGTGCTGTGTCAGTGTGCTGGGTCAGTGTGCTGGGTCACTGTGTTGGGTCAGTGTGTTGGGTGAGTGTACTGGGTCAGTGTGCTGGGTCAGTGTGTTGGGTGAGTGTGTTGGGTCAGTGTGCTGGGTCAGTGTGCTGGGTCAGTGTGCTGGGTCAGTGTGTTGGGTGAGTGTGTTGGGTCAGTGTGTTGGGTCAGTGTGTTGGGTCAGTGTGCTGGGTCAGTGTGCTGGGTCAGTGTGTTGGGTCAGTGTGTTGGGTGAGTGTGTTGGGTCAGTGTGCTGGGTCAGTGTGTTCGGTGAGTGTGTTGGGTCAGTGTGCTGAGTCAGTGTGTTGGGTCACTGTGCTGGGTCAGTGTGTTGGGTCAGTGTGTTGGGTCAGTGTGTTCGGTGAGTGTGTTGGGTCAGTGTGCTGGGTCAGTGTGTTGTGTCAGTGTGCTGGGTCAGTGTGTTGGGTCAGTGTGTTGGGTCAGAGTGTTGGGTCAGTGTGCTGAGTCAGTGTGTTGTGTTGGGTCAGTGTGCGGTTCAGTGTGTTGGGTCAGTGTGCTGGGTGAGTGTGCTGGGTCAGTGTGCTGGGTGAGTGTGTTGGGTCAGTGTGCTGGGTCAGTGTGCTGGGTCAGTGTGCTGGGTGAGTGTGCTGGGTCAGTGTGCTGGGTCAGTGTGCTGGGTGAGTGATTTGGGTGAGTGTGCTGGGTCAGTGTGCTGGGTGAGTGTGTTGGGTCAGTGTGCTGGGTCAGTGTGTTGGGTGAGTGTGCTGGGTCAGTGTGCTGGGTGAGTGATTTGGGTGAGTGTGCTGGGTCAGTGTGCTGGGTGAGTGTGCTGGGTCAGTGTGCTGGGTCAGTGTGTTGGGTGAGTGTGCTGGGTCAGTGTGCTGGGTCAGTGTGCTGGCTGAGTGATTTGTGTCAGTGTGCTGGGTCAGTGTGTTGGGTCAGTGTGCTGGGTCAGTGTGCTGGGTCAGTGTGCTGGGTCAGTGTGCTGGGTGAGTGTGCTGGGTGAGTGTGCTGGGTCAGTGTGTTGGGTCAGTGTGCTGGGTCAGTGTGCTGGGTGAGTGTGCTGGGTCAGTGTGCTGGGTCAGTGTGCTGGGTGAGTGTGCTGGGTCAGTGTGTTGGGTCAGTGTGCTGGGTCAGTGTGCTGGGTCAGTGTGCTGGCTGAGTGATTTGTGTCAGTGTGCTGGGTCAGTGTGTTGGGTCAGTGTGCTGGGTCAGTGTGCTGGGTGAGTGATTTGGGTCAGTGTGTTGGGTCAGTGTGCTGGGTCAGTGTGTTTGGTCAGTGTGCTGGGTGCGTGTGCTTGGTCAGTGTGTTGGGTGAGTGTGCTTGGTCAGTGTGTTGGGTGAGTGTGCTGGGTGAGTGTGCTGGGTCAGTGTGTTGGGTGAGTGTGCTTGGTCAGTGTGTTGGGTGAGTGTGCTTGGTCAGTGTGTTGGGTGAGTGTGCTTGGTCAGTGTGTTGGGTGAGTGTGCTGGGTCAGTGTGCTTGGTCAGTGTGTTGGGTGAGTGTGCTTGGTCAGTGTGTTGGGTGAGTGTGCTGGGTCAGTGTGCTGGGTGAGTGTGTTGGGTCAGTGTGCTGGGTCAGTGTGTTGGGTGAGTGTGCTGGGTCAGTGTGCTGGGTCAGTGTGTTGGGTGAGTGTGCTGGGTCAGTGTGCTGGGTGAGTGTGTTGGGTCAGTGTGCTTGGTCAGTGTGTTGGGTGAGTGTGCTTGGTCAGTGTGCTGGGTGAGTGTGCTGGGTGAGTGTGCTTGGTCAGTGTGTTGGGTGAGTGTGCTGGGTCAGTGTGCTGGGTCAGTGTGTTGGGTCAGTGTGCTGGGTGAGTGTGTTGGGTGAGTGTGCTGGGTCAGTGTGCTGGGTCAGTGTTTTGGGTCAGTGTGTCGGGTCAGTGTGTTGGGTCAGTGTGTTGGGTCAGTGTGCTGGGTGAGTGTGTTGGGTCAGTGTGCTGGGTGAGTGTGTTGGGTGAGTGTGCTGGGTCAGTGTGTTGGGTCAGTGTGCTGGGTCAGTGTGCTGGGTCAGTGTGCTGGGTCAGTGTGCTGGGTCAGTGTGCTGAGTCAGTGTGTTGGGTCAGTGTGTTGGGTCAGTGTGCTGGGTCAGTGTGCTGGGTGAGTGTGTTGGGTCAGTGTGCTGGGTCAGTGTGCTGGGTCAGTGTGTTGGGTCAGTGTGCTGGGTCAGTGTGCTGGGTCAGTGTGCTGGGTGAGTGTGTTGGGTCAGTGTGCTGGGTCAGTGTGCTGGGTCAGTGTGCTGGGTCAGTGTGCTGGGTCAGTGTGTTGGGTCAGTGTGCTGGGTCAGTGTGCTGGGTGAGTGTGCTGGGTCAGTGTGTTGGGTCAGTGTGTTGGGTCAGTGTGTTGGGTCAGTGTGCTGGGTGAGTGTGCTGGGTCAGTGTGCTGGGTCAGTGTGTTGGGTCAGTGTGTCGGGTCAGTGTGCTGGGTCAGTGTGCTGGGTCAGTGTGCTGGGTCAGTGTGTTGGGTCAGTGTGTCGGGTCAGTGTGCTGGGTCAGTGTGCTGGGTCAGTGTGTTGGGTCAGTGTGTTGGGTCAGTGTGTTGGGTCAGTGTGTCGGGTCAGTGTGTTGGGTCAGTGTGCTGGGTCAGTGTGCTGGGTCAGTGTGCTGGGTCAGTGTGTTGGGTCAGTGTGCTGGGTCAGTGTGCTGGGTGAGTGTGCTGGGTCAGTGTGTTGGGTCAGTGTGTTGGGTCAGTGTGTTGGGTCAGTGTGTTGGGTCAGTGTGCTGGGTCAGTGTGCTGGGTCAGTGTGTTGGGTCAGTGTGTCGGGTCAGTGTGTTGGGTCAGTGTGCTGGGTCAGTGTGTTGGGTCAGTGTGTTGGGTCAGTGTGTCGGGTCAGTGTGCTGGGTCAGTGTGCTGGGTCAGTGTGCTGGGTCAGTGTGTTGGGTCAGTGTGTCGGGTCAGTGTGTTGGGTCAGTGTGCTGGGTCAGTGTGTTGGGTCAGTGTGTTGGGTCAGTGTGTCGGGTCAGTGTGTCGGGTCAGTGTGCTGGGTCAGTGTGCTGGGTCAGTGTGCTGGGTGAGTGTGCTGGGTCAGTGTGCTGGGTCAGTGTGCTGGGTCAGTGTGTCGGGTCAGTGTGCTGGGTCAGTGTGCTGGGTCAGTGTGCTGGGTCAGTGTGTCGGGTCAGTGTGTTGGGTCATTGTGCTGGGTCAGTGTGCTGGGTCAGTGTGCTGGGTGATTGTGCTGGGTCAGTGTGTTGGGTCAGTGTGCTGGGTCAGTGTGTTGGGTCAGTGTGTCGGGTCAGTGTGTCGGGTCAGTGTGTCGGGTCAGTGTGCTGGGTGAGTGTGCTGGGTCAGTGTGCTGGGTCAGTGTGTTGGGTGAGTGTGTTGGGTCAGTGTGTTGGGTCAGTGTGTTGGTTCAGTGTGCTGGTTCAGTGTGTTGGGTGAGTGTGTTGTTTGAGTGTGCTGGGTCTGTGTGCTGGTTCAGTGTGTTGGGTCAGTGTGCTGGTTCAGTGTGTTGGGTGAGTGTGTTGTTTGAGTGTGTTGGGTCAGTGTGTTGGGTGAGTGTGTTGGGTCAGTGTGTTGGGTCAGTGTGTTGGGTGAGTGTGTTGGGTCAGTGTGTTGGGTCAGTGTGCTGGGTCAGTGTGTTGGGTCAGTGTGTTGGGTCAGTGTGTTGGGTCAGTGTGCTGGGTGAGTGTGCTGGGTGAGTGTGCTGGGTGAGTGTGCTGGGTCAGTGTGTTGGGTCAGTGTGTTGGGTCAGTGTGTTGGGTCAGTGTGTTGGGTGAGTGTGTTGGGTCAGTGTGTTGGGTCAGTGTGTTGGGTCAGTGTGTTGGGTCAGTGTGTTGGGTCAGTGTGTTGGGTCAGTGTGTTGGGTCAGTGTGCTGGGTGAGTGTGCTGGGTGAGTGTTTTGGGTCAGTGTGCTGGGTCAGTGTGTTGGGTGAGTGTGCTGGGTCAGTGTGTTGGGTCAGTGTGTTGGGTCAGTGTGTTGGGTCAGTGTGTTGGGTCAGTGTGTTGGGTCAGTGTGTTGGGTCAGTGTGCTGGGTCAGTGTGTTGGGTCAGTGTGTTGGGTCAGTGTGTTGGGTAAGTGTGTTGGGTCAGTGTGCTGGTTCAGTGTGTTGGGTGAGTGTGTTGGGTCAGTGTGTTGGGTCAGTGTGTTGGGTGAGTGTGCTGGGTCAGTGTGTTGGGTGAGTGTGTTGGGTGAGTGTGCTGGTTCAGTGTGTTGGGTGAGTGTGCTGGGTCAGTGTGTTGGGTCAGTGTGTTGGGTCAGTGTGTTGGGTCAGTGTGCTGGGTCAGTGTGTTGGGTGAGTGTGTTGGGTGAGTGTGCTGGTTCAGTGTGTTGGGTGAGTGTGTTGTTTGAGTGTGCTGGGTCAGTGTGTTGGGTCAGTGTGCTGGGTCAGTGTGTTGGGTCAGTGTGTTGGGTCAGTGTGTTGGGTCAGTGTGTTGGGTCAGTGTGCTGGGTCAGTGTGTTGGGTGAGTGTGTTGGGTCAGTGTGTTGGGTCAGTGTGCTGGGTCAGTGTGTTGGGTCAGTGTGTTGGGTCAGTGTGTTGGGTGAGTGTGTTGGGTGAGTGTGTTGGGTGAGTGTGCTGGTTCAGTGTGTTGGGTGAGTGTGTTGTTTGAGTGTGCTGGGTCAGTGTGTTGGGTCAGTGTGCTGGGTCAGTGTGTTGGGTCAGTGTGTTGGGTCAGTGTGTTGGGTCAGTGTGTTGGGTCAGTGTGCTGGGTCAGTGTGCTGGGTCAGTGTGTTGGGTGAGTGTGTTGTTTGAGTGTGTTGGGTCAGTGTGTTGGGTCAGTGTGTTGGGTCAGTGTGCTGGGTCAGTGTGTTGGGTGAGTGTGTTGGGTCAGTGTGTTGGGTCAGTGTGCTGGGTCAGTGTGCTGGTTCAGTGTGTTGGGTGAGTGTGTTGTTTGAGTGTGTTGGGTGAGTGTGTTGGGTCAGTGTGTTGGGTCAGTGTGTTGGGTGAGTGTGTTGGGTCAGTGTGTTGGGTCAGTGTGCTGGGTCAGTGTGCTGGGTCAGTGTGTTGGGTCAGTGTGTTGGGTCAGTGTGTTGGGTGAGTGTGTTGAGTCAGTGTGTTGGGTCAGTGTGTTGGGTCAGTGTGCTGGGTCAGTGTGTTGGGTCAGTGTGCTGGGTCAGTGTGTTGGGTCAGTGTGTTGGGTCAGTGTGTTGGGTGAGTGTGTTGTTTGAGTGTGTTGGGTCAGTGTGTTGGGTCAGTGTGTTGGGTCAGTGTGTTGGGTCAGTGTGTTGGGTCAGTGTGTTGGGTCAGTGTGTTGGGTCAGTGTGCTGGGTCAGTGTGTTGGGTCAGTGTGTTGGGTCAGTGTGTTGGGTCAGTGTGTTGGGTCAGTGTGTTGAGTCAGTGTGTTGGGTCAGTGTGTTGGGTCAGTGTGCTGGGTCAGTGTGTTGGGTCAGTGTGTTGGGTCAGTGTGTTGAGTCAGTGTGTTGGGTCAGTGTGTTGGGTCAGTGTGCTGGGTCAGTGTGTTGGGTCAGTGTGTTGGGTCAGTGTGCTGGGTCAGTGTGTTGGGTCAGTGTGTTGGGTCAGTGTGTTGGGTCAGTGTGTTGAGTCAGTGTGTTGGGTCAGTGTGTTGGGTCAGTGTGCTGGGTCAGTGTGCTGGGTCAGTGTGTTGGGTCAGTGTGTTGGGTCAGTGTGTTGGGTCAGTGTGTTGGGTCAGTGTGTTGGGTCAGTGTGTTGGGTCAGTGTGTTGGGTCAGTGTGTTGGGTGAGTGTGTTGGGTCAGTGTGTTGGGTCAGTGTGTTGGGTCAGTGTGTTGGGTGAGTGTGTTGGGTCAGTGTGTTGGGTCAGTGTGTTGGGTCAGTGTGTTGGGTCAGTGTGCTGTGCTGAGTTTGGGCACAGGTTGAGAGCACTCTGCCTTCACCGTTAGTTCTTCGAGTTCCTCTCTGACTTCTGTTTTGTTGCCTCTGTGCAGGGGAATGTGGAGATTGAAACATTCTGGCTGAAGGGGAAGATGGATCAGGACGGCAACGCACAGGCTGCCTGCCTCCAGTTCGACACCCATTCATCCAACACAACAACCATGTCCCCACGTACATCACTGGTCCAGGAAAGGGAGTCAGTGAGTATACACAGTCTACATTCAGGAAACGTACACTGGAAATGGCCAGTGAATGGATGGATATGTGTACACGACTTATACACAGTGAATGGATGAATCATAGAATCATAGAAAGGTTACAGCACGAAAAGAGGCCATTCGGCCCATCGAGTCCACGCCGGCTCTATGCAATGCAATCCAGCTCGTCCCACTCCCCTGCCCTATCCTCGTAGCCCTGCAAATTTTTTCCTTTCAAGTATTTATCCAGTTCCCTTTTGAAGGCCATGATTGAATCTGCCTCCACCACCCCCTCGGGCAGTGCATTCCAGATCATAACCACTCGCTGTGTAAAAAAGATTTCCCTCATGTCACCTTTGCTCTTTTGCCGATCACCTTAAATCTATGTCCTCTGGTTCTTGACCCTTCTACCAATGGGAACAGTTTCTCTCTATCTACTCTGTCTCGACCCTTCATGATTTTAAACACCTCGATCAAATCTCCTCAACCTTCTCTGTTCCAAGGAGAACAACCCCAGCTTCTCCAGTCTATCCACGTAACTAAAGTCCCTCATCCCTGGAATCATTCTAGTAAATCTCTTCTGCACCCTCTCTGAGGTCTTCACATCCTTCCTAAAGTGTGGTGCCCAGAACTGGACACAATACTCCAGTTGTGGCCGAACCAGTGTTTTATAAAGGTTCATCATAACCTCCTTGCTTTTGTACTCTATGCCTCTATTTATAAAGCCCAGGATCCTGTATACTTTTTTAACCGCTTTCTCAACCTGCCCTACCAACTTCAACGACTTGTGCACATATACCCCCAGATCTCTCTGTTCCTGTACCCCTTTAGAATTGTACCATTTAGTTTATATTGCCTCTCCTCATTCTCTCTGCCAAAGTGTATCACTTTGCACTTCTACGTAAGAACATAAGAAATAGGAGCAGGAGTAGGCCATTCGGCCCCTCCAGCCTGCTCCACCATTCAATCAGATCATGGCTGATCTTCAACCTCAACTCCACTTTCCTGCTCAATCCCCATATCCCTTGATTCCCCGAGAGCCCAAAAATCTATCTATCTCAGCCTTCAATATATTCATCGACTGAGCATCCATAGCCCTCTGGGGTCGAGAATTCCAAAGATTCACAACCCTCTGAGTGAAGAAATTCCTCCTCATCTCAGTCTTAAATGTCCGACCCCTTATCCTGAGACTATGTCCCCTAGTTCTAGACTCTCCAACCAGGGGAGACAATCTCTCAGCATTTACCCTGTCGAGCCCCCTCAGAATTTTATATGTTTCAATGAGATCACCTCTCATTCTCCTAAACTCCAGAGAGTATCGGCCCATTCTACTCAATCTCTCCTCATAGGACAACCCTCTCATCCCAGGAATCAATCTCGTGAACCTTCATTGCATCGCCTCTAAGGCAAATATATCCTTCCTTAGATAAAGAGACCAAAACTGTACACAGTACTCCAGGTGAGGTCTCACTAAAGCCTTGTACAATTAGAGTCATAGAGTCATAGAGTCATACAGCACGGATAGAGGCCCTTCGGCCCATCGTGTCCGCGCCGGCCATCAAGCCCTGTCTACTCTAATCCCATATTCCAGCATTTGGTCCGTAGCCTTGTATGCTATGGCATTTCAAGTGCTCATCCAAATGCTTCTTGAATGTTGTGAGGGTTCCTGCCTCCACAACCCTTTCAGACAGTGAGTTCCAGACTCCAACCACCCTCTGGGTGAAAAAGTTCTTTCTCAAATCCCCTCTAAACCTCCCGCCTTTTACCTTGAATCTATGTCCCCTTGTTATAGAACCCTCAACGAAGGGAAAAAGCTCCTTAGTATCCATCCTATCTGTGCCCCTCATAATTTTGTACACCTCAATCATGTCCCCCCTCAGCCTCCTCTGCTCCAAGGAAAACAAACCCAATCTTCCCAGTCTCTCTTCATAGCTGAAGCGCTCCAGCCCTGGTAACATCCTGGTGAATCTCCTCTGCACCCTCTCCAAAGCGATCACATCCTTCCTGTAGTGTGGCGACCAGAACTGCACACAGTACTCCAGCTGTGGCCTAACCAGTGTTTTATACAGCTCCATCATAACCTCCTTGCTCTTATATTCTATGCCTTGGCTAATAAAGGCAAGTATCCCATATGCCTTCTTTACCACCTTATCTACCTGTTCCACCGCCTTCCTTACTCTTGTACTCCAACCCCCTTGCAATAAAGGCCAACATACTATTTGCTTTCCTAATTGCTTGCTGTACCTGCATGATAACTTTTTGTGTTTCTTGTATGAGGACACCCAAATCTCTCTGGACACCAACATTTAATAGTTTCACCATTTAAAAATATTCTGTTTTTCTATTCTTCCAACCAAAGTGAATAAACTCACATTTCCCCACATTAAAAAGGTATTCAAGATCATGAAGGGTCTGGAGAGAGGAGATAGAGAGAAACCATTCCCATTGGTGGAAATCGCAAGGACCAGAGGATACAGATTTAAGGTGATTGGCAAAAGAACCAAAGGTGACATGAGGATAAACATTTTTTACCCAGCGAGTGGTTAGGATCTGGAATGCACTGCCCGAGGAGGTGGTGGAGGCAGATTCAAAAGGGAACTGGATAAGTACTTGAAAGGAAAAAAGGGGGAGTGGGACGAGCTGGATTGCTCTTGAACAGAGCCAGCATGGACTCGATGCACAAAGTTGAAACACAAAATCAACCTACTTTCCACCCTGCTCCAAAATCCGATGTCTCCCTTTCCGATCTCCCCGTCTTCACACCCCGATCTCCCTCTCCCCACCCGATCAGCCCTTTTACCACCCCAGATTTCCGACCCCCCTGATCTCCCTCCCCCTCCGATCTCCCTCCCACCCCGCTCTCCCTCTCTCCCCTGATCTCCCTCTCCCCCCCAGTCTCCGCCTCTCACCCCCCCGATCTCCCTCTCATCCCAATCTCCCTCTCCCCCCCGATCTCCCTCTCCCACCCCGATCACCCTCTCCCCCCCGATCTACCTCCCACCCCAGTCTCTGCCTCTCCCCCCCGATCTCCCCTTCTCTCCGCGATCTCCCTCTCCCCCCCCCGATTTCCCTCCCACCCCGCTCTCCCTCTCCCCCCCCGCTCTCCCTCTACCCCCGGTCTCTGCCTCTCCCCCCGATCTCCCTCCCTCCCCGATCTCCCTCTCCCCCCCGATCTCCCCCTCTCCCCCGATCTCCCTCTCCCCCCAATCTCCCCCTCTCTCCCCGATCTCCCTCTCCCACCGATCTCCCTCTCCCCCACGATTTCCCCCTCTCCCCCGATCTCCCTCTCCCCCCGATCTCCCCCTCTCTCCCCGATCTCACTCTCTCCCCCCCGATTTTCCTCCCACCCCGCTCTCCCTCTCCCCCCCGATCTCCCTCTCCCCCCCGATCTCCCTCCCTCCCCGATCTCCCTCTCCCCCCCGATCTCCCCCTCTCCCCCGATCTCCCCCTCTCTCCCCGATCTCCCTCTCCCCCCCCCGGATTTCCCTCCCACCCCGCTCCCCCTCTCCCCCCGATCTCCCTCTCCCAC